>NC_085002.1:18748860-18888860 GCF_963854185.1 Sardina pilchardus | reverse complement strand
GAAATGAACCGCTCTGTGTTGTCTCTCTAGCAGATCTGTCTCAGACGTCCCCGCCGTCGCTCACTGACCAGCTGCTGCTGGGGCGGGACGACCCGGCCGGGATCAACGTGGAGTGCCGGATCTGTGGCGACCGAGCCTCAGGCTTCCACTACGGGGTTCATGCCTGTGAGGGCTGCAAGGTGAGGACTTCTCTCTCTCTCACAACTATTCAGATCTGTCATTTCTCAACAGCTTATATAGTGAGTTATATCCCTGTATTACAGTATATCGTATACCGGTACTTACAGTATGCAACATGCATATCTGGAAAAGGTGTATCAAATTCAAATGTATACACAGAAACACAGAAGGTTTTTTTTTTTATCTTCCTTGTATATTGAAGTATATTGTTCTATTTTAGTATGAAATGTACATGCAACAACATACAACAGATGTAGCATGCAAGTATTGTACATGTCCAGTGTGATGATCCCTTTATGATATCTTTTCCATATGGACAGACCTGTTGTACATACTTACATGCGATTTTTATGAGGTGGAATCTTGTTGAGTACAGCTGCTGAACTGTCTGCATCCATTCCTGTGTGGCACCACACTGGCAGGCCAGCATATACTTTCATGATATATTGGCTCCTAGATCACTGCATAGACTGTAGGGATTAGAGTGTTTAGAGTCAGAGACACAATTCAGTCTCACTCTCTGGCACCTGTGCTGGCAAGAGCAGTGTCTTTCTATCCACATCCATTTTACACGGTAGTGGATCATCCCCAGGACTATGGCCTCCTCGGGTGAAATGTCCTGGGTCCCCCAGTAGGCACACAGCCCCTGTGGCACCGGGTCCTCTGGTCAGCAGATGACCCAGGGCTCAGGGTGAATCAGACCTAACTTATCTATCCCAGACCAAAGCAGGGAACAGGGATAGATATCAGGATATGACATCAGTTTATGAGGGATTTTGATGGACCTTTGATGGATACTATTTACTATTTTGCTATAGATAGTATACTGTAGTATCCAATCTGACTCCTCATTGGTAAACAAATGGTTAATTGATATTGTGGTATTATGAGATGACGCGGTTACACTTCGCATGATTCCTCTTGTGGTCTAACTGCTCTCGTCTCTGCGCAGGGCTTTTTCCGGCGGACCATCCGAATGAAGCTGGACTACGAGCGCTGCGAGAGGAGCTGTAAAATCCAGAAGAAGAGCCGCAACAAGTGCCAGTACTGCCGCTTCCAGAAGTGCCTGATGCTGGGCATGTCCCACGATGGTGAGAGGAGGAGGAGGAGGAGGAGAGAGAGAGAGAGAGAGGGAGAGTGAAGGAGTGAGAATGAATTTGTAAAGAGATAAGATAGGAAGAGCCGCCGCAAGTGCCAGCACTGCCGTTTCCAGAAGTGCCTGATGCTGGACATGTCCCACGATGGTACTGTGGGAGGAGGAGGACAGAGAGAGAGGGAGAGAGAGAGAGAGGGAGAGAGAGAGAATGATTGTGTAAAGAGAGAAGAAAGGAAGACAGAGAGGAAGTAGTATGGATGAGGAGAAAGAGCAAGAACATGTAAAGGGGGAGAGCTGGATAGGATGGCGAGGAAAGGACTAGACAGAAAGAAGAGGTTTTTCTGATCAGCCTACCGGTAATGTACACAACAATGTGTGATACTGTCAGGTCACAACTACGTCAGACTTATGAATCAGTGCTGACAAGTGACATCCCCAGATTATTCATCAACAGTTGCAACAGAATGATGCAGTGGCCTACAGTGACCCTCTGCGTGTCTCGCCCACGATTTATTTGGAAAAGGACAAGATCTGAGAGACTCTGTGTAGGCGGTTCAGAGGAAAGACAGGGAGGAGGAAAGAGGGAGGGAGCCGTTGAAAAGCAAAAGAGGGGGGAAGGTTACAGGACAGACGAGGCACAGCACAGCACAGCACAGCACAGCGCAGCACAGCACAGCACAGCACAGCACAGCACAGTAACAGCACAGCACAGTAACAGCACAGTAACAGCACAGCACAGCACAGCACAGCACAGCACAGCACAGCACAGCACAGCACAGTAACAGCACAGCACAGTAACAGCACAGTAACAGTAACATGTACATGATGTGCAGAGACAGAGAGGAGCTGCAAAGCAACAGGTCCAAGACATCAGTTACAAGAGCAAGCACAATTGTTTTGTTTTTGCAAGATTTATTTCTCTCTAGTTGACCATACAGGAAGCTTACTCGTGAAACTTTATGTGTGTGTGTGTGTGTGTGTGTGTGTGTGTGTGTGTGTGTGTGTGTGTGTGTGTGTGTGTGTGTGTGTGTGTGTGTGTGTGTGTGTGTGTGTGTGTGTGTGTGTGTGTGTGTGTGTGTGTGTGTGTGTGTGTGTGTATTTGTGAGGGTGAGTGTGAGAACACTGTGATGAATGTAAGACCTGTGTACAGAACAACAGATGGTGAAGCTCACGCTTCTCCCTCTCTCTCTCCTTCTCTCTCTCTCTCCCTCTCCTTTACTCTCCCTCTGTTTCTCTCTCTCTCCTGCTCTTTCTCTCTTCCCTCTCCCACAGCGATCCGGTATGGCCGTATGCCAGAGGCGGAGAAGAGGAAGCTGGTCGCGGGACTCCTAGCGGGAGACGGGTGCAGTCAGAACTCCGCAGCCTCGGACCTCAAGTCGCTGGCCAAGCGCGTCAACAACGCCTACCAGAAGAACCTCAACATGACCAAGAAGAAGGCCCGCAGCATCCTCACCGGCAAGACCAGCTCCACCTCGGTAAGAGCTGCCACGGCCATACGCCGGTGTGAAGAAAAATGCAAAAAGAAACTACAAACCTCACGAACAAACAAAAGTATGATAGTTAGCATTTTAGACATACTGTAAGTTCTTACCAGTTTAAAGTTGTTGTTAGGGGTAGGTTGTTTTTCTGCTGACGTGAAGTCATAGGTTAAAGAGTGAATAAAGAAGCTCGTAAGCTTCTGCCACTGCTATATTATTGTAGCTTTTAGAACTATTTTGCTGGCATAATGTCATGGACTGAAAATCGGGTCTGAAGTTGGTCCAAAAGCTAGCTTATTTAATCTTTTAGTGAGAGCTGTGTAGTTAGAGCTCTGTATCACTTTGCCTTTGGTAAATTAGTGTGTTGCTGTTTCATCCAAGGACATTTGTGTTAAACGGTCCAATACAAACAACAGCATTGGCTTCAAAGGAGATAGCCTCACATTTGACTGTATGATAGAAGCAAAAATGTTGTGTTCATCAGCACCTCATACGTCGATCATTTCTGAATGTTTATGGATATTTGCGTTTGGTCTACAGCCGTTTGTTATCCATGATATGGACTCGCTGTATCAGGCAGAGAATGGCCTGGTGTGGAACCAGCTGGTGAACGGGGCGCCCCCACACAAGGAGATCGGGGTTCACGTCTTCTACCGCTGCCAGTGCACCACCGTAGAGACGGTGCGGGAGCTCACCGAGTTCGCCAAGAGCATCCCAGGGTTCGTGGACCTCTTCCTCAACGACCAGGTAGTTATTCCGTTCACACACTAACAATTGTGTGGTCAGGGACACTGAAATGGCCAGAGCCCTCAACTTCACACACACCACAGTCTTCTCTCATCAGAGATCACGCATTTACTATGACGTACAGTATAGTCTACGTGGGTCTGGTTGGGGCAGGGGTTCCCAACCTTTTTTGATAGGGGACCCTATTGATGATGTCACAAAATGGTGACCTCAATCATTCACAGCAGCATGAGAGAGAGTGCATCTCATCTCTGCTTTTTCCCAAATGTCCTAGCAAGCTAAGTTTGTTTGTTTGACTGCCTCGCTTGGTTGTTTTACTGCTTTGTTTGGAATGTTGATCAAGCTTTGTTACCCAAGATGATCTCATGCAGGAGGTCTACGTTTATTTTTAGGCTACACAGGTAAATTGTAAGATACCCAATATCTCAGCCAACCCCATTTGAATTTCAGGGGAACCCTACATGGGGTCCCGACCCCAAGATTGGGAAATGATGGGTAAGGGTAAGGAAAGGTAAAAAGGCCACAGATCAGAAGCTTCCTCCAGCATCTAGACACGTCAAGCCTTTTTCCTGTGTCGTGTCCCTTTGATGTTTTTCCATGTCACTGTTAGCATACACTTGCTCTCGATAAGCTTTCGTTCAAGGCCTTGGCTCCCTGTACTAAAAAAATCTATGTTCGTTTTATCAGTTATTCAGATTTTCCCAATTTCCCGTCGTTCCCTAGGTGACGCTGCTCAAGTACGGGGTGCACGAGGCCATCTTCGCCATGCTGCCGTCGCTCATGAACAAGGACGGGCTGCTGGTGGCCAACGGGAGGGGCTTTGTGACGCGGGAGTTCCTGCGCAGCTTGCGGAGGCCCTTCAGCGAGATCATGGAGCCCAAGTTTGAGTTCGCCGTCAAGTTCAACGCCCTGGAGCTGGACGACAGTGACCTGGCCCTCTACGTGGCGGCCATCATCCTCTGTGGAGGTGAGGGAGAATGGCTGGATGTTTATGTTCCTGTTTATTTCCCCGTTCGAGATACAGATAGTGTAGTGCCATGGTATTGGATAGGGTTCCCACGGGGTCCGTGAAATCTCGGAAAATGTGCGAATTTGACAGCAAGAAAAACAATGCCATGAACGTGAACGCCAATAAACGCCAATGCCAAACGATGCCATGAATGTTTTTGGATACATATACATGGGTCATTGAAAGTGTTTGAATGTATATATTTTGCTTTGGAAAAGGCCACAGTTGTGCAGTGTAGTGTAGTGTAGTGTGGTGTGGGAACCCTGACTGGACTGGTCAGAGACCCACAGAGAAACAAACACCCATCTGTATTTATCACACACACACACACACACACACACACACACACACACATCAGAGTGAAATAGTCCAACACAAGAAAGACACCAAGACTCCAGGATGCAAATAAGATAGCCTTACATGAAATGAACCACCACTCATTGTGTATACACAGCACTACCAAACTGGATTTATTTTCACTGAAATAGAAAATAAAATAGAAACAGAAAAAAGAAATACAATAGATAAGGAAAAAAATATTCTAAAATAATCATATTCTAAAATAATCCACTGACTGTATGACTGCATATCTTGTGTGCCTCCAGACCGACCGGGGCTGATGAACATCAAGCAGGTGGAGGTGATGCAGGACGGCATCCTGCAGGCCCTCAACCAGCACCTGAGCGTCAACCACCCCGACTCCAGCTACATCTTCCCCAAGCTGCTGCAGAAGATGGCCGACCTGCGGCAGCTGGTCACCGAGAACGCCCAGCTGGTCCAGAAGATCAAGAAGACAGAGTCGGAGACCTCGCTGCATCCTCTGCTGCAGGAGATCTACAGGGACATGTACTGATGGCCGGACACAAAGGGCTCAGAGACCCACACACTGACGCAATACAAACACCCTTCTGGATTGATGTGCTGACACGTGCATACAGACACACACACACACACACACACACACACACACACAAACACACACACGTACACATGTACATGGAAACTGGATGTTTGCAAGTTCTTGAGGTTACTTAGCAAAGGTCAAGAAGCGCATTGAAGAAGAAGGAAGAATAGTAGAAGAAGAAGAAAAAAAGCACCAACTTTCTACCCCACAAACCAATGCAATTCTTTTTGTGTCATAAGAGATGATGTCTATTCTCGTAACAGATGATTGTGGTTCACTATTTTTATACTGCGGCTTTTTGTAGCCTCCTCCCCTTTGGAGTCTTTCTATTGGTCAATTTGTATTGGTCCTCGCCTGTTGGACAACTTTTACTACTGTAGAGGATTTGAAATAAGACTATGCATATTTTGTGTCACCAAATGTTCGAAAGGTCATTGAAATCAAAGACTTACTGAAACTATTAGTTGTTAATGAGAACTGTCCAAGGTCATGCGATAGCTTGAACATTTCTCTGGTGTAGTCTAATAGAGGACAAGCCCAGGGTGTATGCAATCACTTTCTCTATCCCTGCACCCTTCTTCCATCCCTCTTTCTCTCTCACACACACACACACACGCACGCACGCACGCACGCACACACACACACACACACACACACACACACACACACACACACACACACACACACACACACACACACACACACTAGAAAACGCTTGCCCTCATGCTCTCAGATCTTTGCAATACACACACATACACAAACACACACACACACACACACACACACACACACACCAAGAAAACAAGAAAACTAAGCCCAAGTCCAGTGTATTTAGAGCACTTAGGAGGTGAACTGTGGGAGTATGGAACATTCATGATAAAAGAAGGACTTTAGCGAGAGGGTCAGAGCTGACTGCTATCCTCGTCCACAGTATTGCTTCATACAACCTCCAAACCTCAGTTTTGTTTTCTTGTCTCTTTGTCTTGTTGTGTTTTGTCACGTGATGGGTCTATTCCGTAGTTCTGAGGATTGTTAATGACAATGCTGTGAAGAAAAAAAAAAAAACTTGATCACAGGGTCTCGCTAAATGTATCATTACCTGACTTATCGGTTTACTCAGAACTGCAGTTCTTTCATGCTCGATTAGACATCTGGGTCCTTCATGTCCAGTAACTTGTAGTAACTACTACATTGGGTAGAGCATAAACCTGCTGTATGGGAGTTTGCTGTTTGGAATACTTAGATTTGATTCTTATCCCTAAAATGCCCTATGAAATATGTCTTCTAGTCTCCCATGATCTTTAGTATTCAACTTTTCTTTCAACACAATCTGGCAATGTTATGTAATAGATCAGGAAATGGCTTGTCTGATGAGCACCATCTGACATTACTCGTTGATATGAATGTGTGTGTACTGTACAGTGCACATCACATGAATAGCAAATGGTTGAATCAGGTAAATCTTGCAGATACTATTTTTGCTACACCTTCAATTCCATCTCAGTTTTTCAAACTCTGTGGCCCTTTTTTTTCAAGCCCTGTCAAAATGGTGCCCTGATGATGACTACCATTGCTCTTCCTCCTCATATGTCATAGGTCTTCTTAGTTCTCATTCACTAACTGTATTTGTTTGTCAAATCCTTTTGGGAATATACTAAAAGTTTACTAAATCCAGGGTGTCTATTTGACACCCAGTGTCTTTTCCGAGGGAGCCCGGACTCCAGAGTATGGGAATTAACTAGTTTTGAATGAAAACATAGCCGCCACCATGGAAGCAAAGGAGATCCATCGTCACTTGTAGAAACATTCACACCTCCTCACGTTACTTGGGTTTGGTCCATCGTTTTTTTTTCTCCCCCTTACAGGGTCTTCCAAGTAAAACTATATTCACTTCCATGAATTGTATTGAGTAAGTGAGGCCAAAGGTCTTACTCAGTGGGGCATGGGTAACTCAGTGGCTTTCACACACTGAGCGTCGGGCCTAAAGGCAGGACAAAAGATGTGACTAAGGACTAAAGAAAGCTAAAAGACGTGGCATCATGTTCTAACAGCACATGCTGTTCCCCCTCGGGCTTTTTCTTCCTTAGTTTCTCTCAAGGTGTGCCCTCAATCAGCCGTAGTCCTCCATACATTCTTGTCTAAATCGGGCTTTGTGGTTGTCAGTTAGTTTATCATGTTAGAGCGATTATCTTCATGTGCCATGACATGTTTGAGGACTTTTGGTGTGTAAATGCGTCATCATGCCAAGGTGAGGTTACAGCAGTGTGCTGAATCATTCACATCTCATGATCCTGATCTCTTGTTTTGTTTTGTTGTTATGGTGACTCTCGGAGGTCAGGACTTGAGTGAGATGCTGGTGCATACTCCTGATTGGCTTACTGACGTCATGGGGTTTTGTGTCACAGTTGATAGTGTCAGCAGTCTCTGCCACCAAGGACCCAAGTTGACGTAAAAAAAAAGTATATTGTCAGCATGTTTCCTGCGAGTCCTGCACCTCAGTCTGTTGTGCCTGTTACATTTCATTTTTTTTTCTCTCAGCGTCTCAGTCCTATGCATAATTTTCTTCAATCCTATGCACACTGCACAGCTGTGGATACATTACATTTACACAAAGACAATACTATGTACATTTTACTTCATGTATTGTCTAATCTTTGTGGGCCTCCGGATATCTTGGTATGGTGCTGCTATTTATCGTTTGTGTTATGTTAGCTGACATAGTAACCCTTCCTCTCCTCCAGCTGTGCAGATAAATACATATTTTCTCTATGAGCAGCACTGTCAGTGTACAAAGGCCAAGCTGTGAACACACAGTGGTGGACACTGTGCCGGTCTCTTGTTCTGTTTTATTTGTTTTGTTTTGTTTTGTTTTGTTTTGTTTTTCTGTTACCGAATAGAACAAAGTTACAATTGAAGATTACCGCAGTATAATTTGTATCCATTTTATGGAAAATGAGTAAAACTTTTTACAATCTTCCATTGCCTGGTGTGTTCATTCATCATCCGTCATTGTTTTTGCTGCATTCGATAGCCTTACCATTGGAAATCCAATCCGCTAATACTTTTTGACAGCTTAAAGCAAAGCCATGCAGGAACTACCAACATTTTGCGTTTTACTGTATGATGGGTGGACAGATCACATGCCACCCTGTTGCCCCCAGTAGCTGCTCAAGGCTTTGCACGATGTGGTTCTGTGGTGAGAAATGGTTTCACCGCGTGACGTCATCAAGAGTTTGTTTCAGTGCCAGAAAGCTCTTGCTTCAGTGCCACCCATACGTTTGTGTTGTCAATGTTCGCAACTGCCTTGAAGGTAGTAACAAAGCATGTTCATTTAAAATCCTTAGTGCTGCTTCAAGTTTGTCCTTAAAACCAGCATGCTGCCTACGGATTAGACACACTGTGTGAACATGTAGGCTAGGGCCCCTACATAGAAAAAAATATTTATATGTAGACACATCATAAAAACAGAAACTTTATTGCCAGAATCTGTTTCAATGCAACTGCAGAGAGCAGCGGAGGACATTTTTACTATCCCACAGCCTGTCTGTGAGAGCCTGACCGTGACTGTTGAGATGTACAGGGCCCTGTGCAAGCCTCGGTTTCCTCTCCTGACATGGTATTTCCTCAGCGAGGTGCTGCTTGGCGTTTGAACTCTGGGAGCCGGGCAGCAGGAATGTGTTCAGCAGATGTCTCTCTCTCAACAATGCGACCCCAAGGGTACAGCGCTGACCTTTTGCCTATTGTTTTTGGGCCGGACACGTGGGGTCTCCATCGCAGCAGGGTGTCCCGGAACGACGCTCCACCACTCTACCCTCCCCTCCATGAATGTTCTTTCTGTCAGTGCTTCCCCTCTGAAAGAACATTATTAAGGTCCTGCAGGAGATGGACGATATTACATACGCGCTGATTTTGCTTTTACTTCAAACAAGATGTATAGGCTACACATATGTAGGCCTATGCATTTCCACTTTCCAGGCATGTTAGAAGTCAATATTCCCATGCAGTCTTGTGATGAAATATGCATCAAAGTTTTGGTTTCAGGTGATTTTGTTTCATTTGTTTACTTATAATAGGCTATAGAAGTACTACCGATATAGAAGATATATTTAACAAGGTGCTGAATACAGTATGTAACGTCCAATATACACACATGTTTTTCCCTTCGTTCTTAAAAACATTAAGTGAATGTTTTTTTTTTTTTTTTTTTTTAACATCCAGCAGTCATCCTGAAGTCAGCATAAGAGTCAGGACATCCGAAAGGAAACAACAATTAGCTCTCACAACAAGGAGCGACAATAAAAGTTATTCAACCAGACTATTTTTAAGCCTGTGAGAGGACACACAGTGTACACCGCATGTCAAGGACAGACTTCACACACGCACATGAGAAATGTATGAAATTGCGGCGACCGGCGAGACATTACCGCAACCTGCCTACAGCTATGCTGTGGACAGGTCTCTGACTGTCTCTGGTCTGGAACTGCATCCAAAGGCCTCTGCATGTGTAGGCTTACTGCTTGCATTTGCTAATGAATTAGATATCTGAACTTTATCCAGAAATGTGGATCCAGTTAGTTATAGATTTAGATCTAGGCTATCTGTTTTTTTTGTTTGTTTGTTTTTTGCCTAAATCATCATTCAAGTTTTGGTTAACTTTTTGGTGTTTTCTGAAAAAAACCGTGAAAACAATGACTGTGACATTATTTTAGGAAGATAACGATATTTAATAAAATGAGAAATGTAAACCTTTTTCGTTTTGTTCATAATGGTAGATATTTGTAACTAGAATGATGCTGTGTGCTCTAATTGTTTGTGTACAAGAGAGACATTTTGAACTCATGACCGTGGCATTGTAAGTGATTTGGCTTCCCATCCGAGCCAGTCCACGGAAACACTTAAGCAGCCATGTGTCTTTGCGTAAGGTCAAATGAAACAATTGAACTTGCAGTTTGACCTGGGGTCAGGGATGTCCCTTTTGTTCTTTTCTATCCTGGAAAAATGCCACAGTTTGCCCCTGGGACCTGTTTGGTCTTTTGTAGAGACTTTCCTCCAAAATATACTGTACTGTACATGTGTTTCAAGTGCAGGAGCACAGAGTAAGTATAAGCATCTTGTTGTTGTGCCATTAACAAATCAGAAGGTTAAGAACAAGTGCTCCCTCGGTCAAAACAAAATGACTTAAAGAAATGTCTTAGAAATCGCGGTGGAGGAAGACAAAAACACATGTCAAACACACATGTCAAAAAGAAATGACACTGATAAGAACAGAAAATATCAAATGTTTATCAATGTATTCAGTAGTCTTTCGATTCCTGTTCGTCTTGTTTGCACTTTCCACAGACAGTTCTCCCAAGTTAGCTCAGCTTCTTTAGGGGGATTGTGCACTCCTTTTAATGAATACTCATTTTAGTACAAGTGTGCTCAGTAAACAGTTGTTTAGTAATTTGAGCACACTATGTAGTCTTACATTGAGTGAGTAAGTTCTTCATCAGGGTCATCAGAAATCTAGGTGCATGTACGTACTGTATGAATGAGTTTAGCTGTTTGATTATTTTTGACAAATAAAACATGCCATACCATGCTTCAACTTTAATTTGCGTGCTCATTTTGATGCAGAGAATTGTTGCATCTTGAAACGCTAATCCTTGTTAAAAGGATTACGTGTAAAAATGCATCAAATCACACCAGAGGAAGCTTAGAAATTAGCATGAGAAAAATCATCTGCGTTGTGAGTTTCGTGTGAGATCTGTCAATTGTGTGGCTCAAGTCAACGCCTGAGACTTGGAGGCCCTTTCCACAGATGACATAACAAGTGCATCGCCTTCTCAAAACAACTCCATCTTCATTTTTGCTTCTCTCTTCTGGGAGGCCATACTTGGCTGTCACTATGGCAACATGTGTCAGATCAAAGTTGCAACATCATTATCTGGCAGGCAACATCCGCCTGGTTTGCCTTTCAACTTCCTCATGGTCCTTCCCAGAAAGGACACGTAGCACTGACTACTTAAATATGATTTCTTGTGGGCCACATAGTTCATTTCTTCATCTCGTCATCCATTCATTCATCAATCCATTGATGCAGGGTTGCAACATCATTATTTGGCAGGGTTGCAACATTTGGCAGCCAACTTCTGCCTGGTTTGCCTGTCAACTTCCTCTTGATCCTGCCAAGAAAGGACACGTAGCATTGAATCATTAAATATGACATCTTGTGAACTACATAGTTCATTCATTAATTCAGTCATCCATCCATTCATCAATCCATTGATCCATCATCCACCGATCAATTCATTCATTCATTCATTCATTCATTAAATCATTGGTCAATTAAAATACATTTTTTCTGCTTTTGGGGCCAATCAAGTGACTATGGCACTGCACAATTAAAAGTGGAATAATATAAAGTGAAAGGAGTAAAGTGAACAAAGTGAAAGTCAACATGTGAGTTACAGTAATGCAATGCAAACAATTTTGAAGTGTCTGCTAGTGATATCCATGATATTCCTATGGCCATCACTGTGAGTTATACCTTTGCATTTTGCATGCAGAAACTGTGGCGTGCAGAGAGATCACCCTTGAGGAACAGAATGGCTGGCAGGCAGGCAGCTGGTGGTGGCCATGATTATGAGGCGTAATGGGATTATGGGATGGCTGACTCTTTATCTTGAGGTCGGTGCCGTTAGGAGAAGAAACAACGGAGATCCACACAAGAAAGCCAAAGGTAGGAGAACCTGTGCTTGTACTTCATTTATACTCTCACTTGCAAGAGTGTTAGCCACTGCCTTCAGCTATATCCTGTCAGGAGGTCTATGTAATAACCAGAAAAGCATCAGGTTCACCTGAAAGTACTCGTCAATACGAGTCTGGACTAATCTTTTCAAAGGCATATGCTTGGTCAAGTCAGCCATGAGTGCAAGAACATCAGTTTCCTTCCACACTGAATTTCATTATAGGATAACATAATGAACATTGAACTATAAGGTTTAACATGATTTGAAATCAGATAGCATCATAAAAGGCTCAATACAGGACATGCATTACTGTTTAACTCAGTTTAAATGCACCAATCAACAGCATGGGAAATCAACTTTTCAAAGGTTCTTACGATTTTAAGTGTAGAGCTGTAGACGCCCATCTGAAGAGTGTGTGTGGGCTTGGTTACATTCTGTTTTCGAGCTCTGCATACTCTTCTGCCGGCTCATTCTCAATATCAACATGATCTTGGACCGAGTTCTCTGGGCTGGGAGAGCTGCCTGCATGCTTGCCTGCTTGCTGTGGGGTGAGCAACGGTGTTTCTCAGAGAACTCCCAGCTGGTGGGAAACCAAACAGCTGTGTTTAGAGCAGCAGTGGCTGTGTGCTGTCAGACTGCCGTGTAACAGTAGGCTATATTGCAGCAATGCCGATCCACAGCACAACACACCACACATACGGTAACTGGGCCTTAGAAAGATATATGTAGGATAGCTCACTAGGTAAGTAATTTGTTCTGTGTCTGTTTCAGTTTTAACAAATCGAATACAGCTGCTGTGATGAGTTGAACCAAAATGTTGGATTTTAAATCCTTGAAATGTATAGGCAAAATAGGATGTAAATTATTATGTTTGTTGTACTTTTGGGTTTTGTGGATTACTTTCATTGTTTATCTGTCGCTTAATGCAGCATGGGAGTTTGTCCAGCTTATTGAGGTGTTTCAACCTCTATAACCCTAATGTAGCTATGTTTTAGAAATGTTTTTTTTTCTGTGGGAAAAAGCATGCAGGAAATCAGTACAATCGTACTCTCTTTTGCCCAACCACTTAGATACCACAAGGACAAATGCTAGTCCCACAGACACAACCAGGAAATGGGGCCGTATTTCGTTGTGTTCAGTCTGCACTTCTCTTATCGATGTCTAAGGATGTTTTTCATTCTTGTTTAGTCACAGGTAACCCTTAAATGTCACAGGTAACACTTGTCACAGGTAACACTTAAATGTCTTTTGGATAAATAAAATAAATAACCCTTTGCTGTTTGGGGTTTCATTAGTCACAGACTAGTTGATCATCATGTGATCTGCCACATTAGACATGTCTAAGAGATAATCAGCCTCGGTAAATATGGCCCTAAAGCTACTGCAACACATACAGTACGTATCTCTTCTGCATTTGGTACCTCTGGTGAAGTGAATTGGCAAGTTCCCACTGTACTGTATTAGTCATTCTTGGAGTGGCTCTCTTACAAGCTTCTGTTTGTCTTTCGGCTCGTCTGCTCTGTCACTCCTACTGTTGTTGTCTGGTCTCAAAGACACACTGGCCCTTTTCCCCCTCTGAGTGCCTTTCTGTCTTCCAGTGAAGTAGACTGTGACTGAGTTCAATTGCATTGATAGGCTTTTTACTGGTCCTTTATTGCCCTCTTGTTCTAACTTCAACTTTCATATGGGGTGTAAAGCATTTCTGCATTTCAATTTAATTCAGTAATTCAGTGAAGGCGTATACAACCTTGACAGACCTCTCTGCATGACTCAGTGGTTGAGCAGATGTTGTTCCTCGAGCCATAATAATTTGTCTGGGTTGTTAATGCAGCTTAGCAAATGACTTTTGAAATGCTTTCCAGCATCTGCAGAGACTCAGTCTCCTCTCGTCTCCTCTGTGTTCGTCTGTGTCTCCGCAGCACCCAGGAGCCCCACACCCGAAGCAGGAGGGACGCTGTCGACACTTGACCGTGTGCCGGGGCTGTTGTTTGTTTGGCGAGCCATCCCCCAGCTGCCCTATCTGATGCCACCCCTCTTAGGGAGTGCTAATTCATGGACGGGCACGAAGACCACGAGGGATGGCCACTCTTCACGCTGTCTTGCAGGGAGCTGCTCATTTCAACGCCTCTGATAAATGCCCTTCACCGCTTTGGAAACTCTGGCTTCTTCGTGCAAACGTTGTGCTAGTCTCAGTTCAGTAATGTGCACGTCTGAGCTATAGTCCATATATACAGTATAGTGTGGTGTTCTGAGTAGAATGTGGCTCTGTATTTCTGGAAGCAGCTGGACTTCATCCTATTGCCATTGATAACTGAAGAGCGTGATGGGTGCTCAGGTAAGTCTCCTCTCTTGTGCACCCCACACCTCACCTTTCCCTTGGAGGATATGAAGATGCTGACAATGTAGACTACACTGCAAAACAAATCTAACCAAGATTAGTCTTATTAATCTTATATATGAAGGTCACAAAATCTTTTTGATATTGTTTTAGAGAGACTTATCCAGCACTCTCTCAAATTATAATTTTGACTTAATTTAAGAAGACTTTGACTTGTTTTTAGACTTGTCTTATCAAGACAAATTTGCTCAACGCACCGGAAGACAAATTTCCTTGTTTTTGGGACAAATTTGCTTAATGCACTGGCAGACAAATTTGCTTGTTTTCAGGATGAGACATGTTAATATAAATCAAACTCTCCTTAAATCAAGGTTAAATGACTTTACGAGAAAGCGCTAGGTAAGTCCCTTTATACTGACTTTTTGCAGAGTAGAAGTTCATAGTGCTCAGTCTAGCTGCAAATTTCACTTAAATTAACTGTTCTCCCTGGACACGGATAGGAGGATGTTTTAGCACAGCTGAAACAATTTCAGATGCTTCAATTTCACATGTTGCTTGGTAAATTAGACCTATTACATAATGGAGATATTTAATAATAGACACTTAAGAGCACTACGAACTCACATAAATTATACCTGTAAGCAAATACAGACATGACTATGGTCTGTCCATAACAATATTAGTGGCTGGATTAGTGAGCAAAGGCTTTTGGGCAGGCTGTGTGTGTAAACAGCCTAGGCAGAGGAATGACACATACACTCATCCTCACATGGCACAGTGCACAAAGACATTAAGTGTGTGGCCAAACTTCCGTAAAAGGTTCTCTTTCACTTCGTCTCTGTCATTATCCCTGTATTATTCGGTCTCTCTCTCTCTCCCTCTCTCTCTCTCTCGTTCTCCTTCTCTGACATCACCCAGTGTGTTCATAGGGTTGTGTCAGGGCAAAGGCAGTGAGGGGGTGGTTAGACAAGCATAAACCTTTTAAATCCTGAATTGATCTCCGACTTTGCTTGATTGATTTTGTGTTTTGTGAAGTTAAGATTATAGGCTCTAGGCTTCATACCTTAAGTATAACCCTTTTGTAATTCCCCTAAATGCTCTTTTATACTGTTTGGATGGGACTTTTGTGCTCCTTGTTCTCCCGCAGATACCTGCATCAGGTCCGTATGGATTCAGGCTATCGGATGACAGTGACAGCAGCGATGAAGGTATATAGTCTATCTTACTCTGTGTTACTAAGTGACAGCAGCGATGAAGGTATATAGTCTATCTTACCTGTCTGAGAGCCACACCCCACGCGGAATAGTATAGCGTGGGAATGACCGTGCAGTGTTGTGCTCCGCAGAGCCGAAGCCGGAAGAGGTGCTGGCCGCCACCTGGGAGGACCTGCCCATCATGGAGAGACTGGGCCTCAACAGGTGGGTCAGAACAGCAATCCACGATCCAACTCTTTAGAATAAACTTAACAATCTGCAATCCAACTCTTTATAGTAAATTTGATAAGCTACAATCCAACTCTTTATAGTAAATTTGATAAACTGCAATCCAACTCTTTATAGCAAATTTAACAATCTGCAATCCAACTCTTCAAAGCAAATTTAAAACTTTGCAATCCAACTCTTTACAACAACTTCAACAATCTGCATTTAAATTCTTCGAAGCAAATTTACAATTAACAATCTGCAATCCACAATCTCTATCTGAACACAGATGTGTTAAAAATAACAATAACAAGTTGTGTTATTTCAACACATGAAATTGTGTAACAAATAGCAAGAGCAATAAACAACACATGCGGTGTTGTCCCTTATCTGGTCGCAGAGATGTGTTGTTTTCAACACATTCATTTTAAGAGTAACAGATCTATTGCTATTACCTGGTAAAACCACAAACTAGTCAGCATTGCAAATAAACCACCGTAGTTCCTAACATGCAAGGTCGACACTCTTAAAATGAACGTGTTGCAAACAACACAAGTTGCATTATTCTTAACACATCTCTGTGTCCAGACACAGTGCTTTTGTTATTTTCAACACACACTTTGTAACGAACAGCACAACTTGTGTTGTTTTTCAACACATCTCTGTGTCCAGATAGAGACAACACAGTTTGTGTTGTTTTCAACACATTAAATGAGGACATATCAGAGTGAAATTAGTACATATTGAAACTGTATTCATTCCTTCCTTCCTTCCTTCTCTCCTTCCTTCCTTCCTTCTATTTTCATCGTTGTGTCTCATAGTTGTGATGAAATGACAGAAGAAGAAGTTGAGGTAAGAAAGCAACCTCTTTATTCACCCATCCATTCAGAGTTGTGCACTTCAACAGCCCATGCACCTGCCAATCTCTCTCATCAAATTTGATCGTGCACATATTACATGCTTTTGTTATTCTGCATAATGTTGCACATTGTTTACACTTTAACCTCTAACAACACACACCATCTCAAATCCATAGAACGGCACAATACATACTGGCAGCTTGTATGGCATATTAGCTGAGATAAGCGACACTCTTAAAACGAATGTGTTGAAAACAACACAACTTGCATTGTTTTTAACACATCTCTGTGTGCAGATATAGGGACAACACGATTGTGTTGTTTGACTTGTTTCCTTTTTATATTTGTAGATAGATAGATAGATAGATACTTTATTGATCCCCAATACAAGGGGAAATTCAAGCTTTTGTTACACAATATGAGTTGAAATAACACAACTTGCCACTTTACACTTGTTTTACACATTTCTATGTCCAGATAGGGACAGCACATTTGTTTTTAAGAGTGAATCATGTATGTGGTGTCCATATATGAAAACTCCATTGAGGTGTACGTGTGAAAGTCCACCAAATAGGTCTAGCCAAACAAATGTTCTACAGTACATTGCTGTTGCCATTAGATCTTTAAAATGATGAGTTGACCCCATTTATAACAGTATTACTGTCCACAGTCCACACACCGGGCTTTCAGCAGCTGTTCGTCAACATAATGTGTCATTCAAAAAGACCTCTATCACATCTATAAACATGCAGAAAATCCATGTTTATCCATGACTGTTCCTCTACCCAGAGTGCCTTCTTCCAGTTCGCCATGGCGTTCCGCTGTGACCAGTACACCCTTCCCCAGAGGCTCCAGGCGGAGGAGCACGACCGCGCAGTGGCACAGGAGAACCTGCAGGTGGAGCTCAACAACACCAAAGACACCCTGCAGGTCAGTACTACACCAATGACATGTCCAAAGATTTATACCGTGCACTTTGAGCTGCACAGTCAGACCAACACATTACGGTTGCTAGTATGGTTATCCTATAATGTTGTGATATCTCTCTCTATCTCTCCTTCTCTCTCTCTCTCTCTCTCTCTCATTTCTGTCTTGGTCCCTGCCTCACAGCCCTCTGGTAATTAAAGGATTCAGCAGCAAACTGCATCTATTACTTCATTCATGTTTGCGCTTTGCTTTATTTCCCAGACTGAAGGTTATCTCCAAATATAGGCAATGGTAGTGTGGCACCAATGGGGAGAGGCCATAAAACCCTTTTAAAGAAAACATTCTACCAGCTTTCAATAATACCACAAAAATTGTGCCTCTTAGTTAAGTTATGTTAACTTTAAACCGACTTAACGTATGCTATTAAAATGTGTGCAGTATATACAAGACATTTATGCATGTTGTATATCATCTATGTTTCTTTAGACATTAAATATATACATTACATACATAAACATGGATTTTCTGCATGTTTATAGATGTGATAGATGTTTTTCTGAATGACACATTAACGTGAGTTGTGTTGACGAACAGCTGCTGAAAGCCCGGTGTGTGGACAGCGAGGCAGTAGAAGTACTGGGCAAACTGGAAACCTCCCTGGACACTCTGTGCAGAGCGATGGACGACATCATTACTGCTGCTGAGACGCTTGGAGCTGCTCACCAGGTACTGTATATGAGGACGTAAACCTATAGCCTCCATTAGCTACATATACTGGCACTGACATATTCTGATGATGTGTGTGAGATAGAATATCAGTAGAATGTGGATTCAAATCATGGCCCAGTTTATTTGCATGTGATCATTCCCTGAATCTGTGTTGGACATTAAAAGGTAAAGTTAATACTTTTCATGGTGTCAAAAATTACAACTATTATGTAAGCCTTGAGGTAGGATCAGTAAACAGTGGCCTATAGATTATAACAAGAAACTCTTGATTAAGTAAAGTAAGAGAGAGTCTTAAAAAATCTTGTGGGGATCCATAATGCTGTGGTTGCGTTGGTGTCTTGTACTATAAACAGGCTGCAGATGGGGAGCCAGGTTTGAGTCTGGCCTGAACTGGAAACCACTATCTCTCTATCTCACTCATTTCCTGTCCTCTCTTTATTGTCTTTTCATTAAATACTAAAAAAGCACAAAAATATCACTTCAAATGTAATTTCTTCTAAAGAGCCTTCGGCTCATAAAGTGTCTCTAGAAATAACAGACTTAGTTGTTGTTGTTATTCCGCACACCAAAGGGCTCCAATATATATTCTTATATTTAGAGCCCCTATGACTTGAAACCTAAGGAAGAGCCATAGGGACTAGAAACGTCAAATTGCTAAAATAAATCCTTAAATGGGATCTCTCGATCATCTCGTTTCTCTTTGTCCACAATGTGCTTTAGATCCTGCACCCATACAAACTGGCTTTTGGGATGTGCGTGGACTCTCAATGTTTGTTGTTGTTGTTGTTGTTGTTGTTGTTGTTGTTGTTGTTGTTGTTGCTGCTGTTGTTGTTGTTGTTGTTGTTGTTGTTGCTGCTGTCATCGTCACCACCAATGTTGGCTTGACTTTAGGAGGCCCGCGTAAGCCATGCGGTGGAACTGATGTCGGTCCACGTGGACCACCTGAAGCGACGCCACACGCTGGACAGCGCTGAGATCCTGGAGGCCAGGAGGCTCCTGCAGAAGACCCGCGGGCGACTGCTGAGTGACAGCGCTGGTGAGGAAGGATTTGTAGTCATGGCAACGCATCATAACTGCTTTCAAGTGGCTCTGTGACAGTCTACGAAATCTAATGCATCACCTGTACGAATTACCTTCGAAGAGGGAAATGAATAATGTCCGCTTTAATGAATTAAGATCCCATCTCATTTATTTTCTTGCAGATGACGGTGATGTGAGAATTGTGAGGCACTCAGCGCAACTGGTAATCAGGCTTTTATGGCTATAGAAAGAAGCAATCACATGCATGCAGTAAACAGTGATGGCTATGAGAAGGCTATAAAACCATATAGTACCCTGTAGTTCACCTAACATCAGAAGGGCCATCTGGGTACCGGATCTGACCCATCTCTCTCCTCTCTCCCATCTCTCCATCTCTCTCCTCTCTCCATCTCTCACTGCTCTCTCATCTCATCTCTCCATCTCTCTCCTCTCTCCATCTCTCACTTTTCTCTCATCTCATCTCTCCATCTCTCTCCTCTCTCCATCTCTCACTGCTCTCTCATCTCTCCATCTCTCTCATCTGCAGCACTTTGCCCGTAGGAGGGTGAGCATGACTCTCATTCCAAATCTGGCTCAGGTACGGAAACCAGCACTTTTGTGTGTATATATATACTGTATTTATATATGTATATTTATTTATTTATTTTCACACAGCATAGGCTATACAAATAATTAAAAAATGCTTAGACTGCAGCTGAATCTTCCCTTAATGTCCACAACAGCTCAAAGATCTTGAGGCCAAGTTCTCAGAGGGCGTAAAGACCAGCGAGGACACTGGTACTGGTAGCCCACAACCAGAGGGGGACAGCAGGTAGGCCTGTGGTTGTACTCACAACTGGACCGACCTGTGTGTGTGTGTGTGTGTGTGTGTGTGTGTGTGTGTGTGTGTGTGTGTGTGTGTGTGTGTGTGTGTGTGTGTGTGTGTGTATGTGTGTTTGTGTGTGTGTGTGTGTGTGTTTGTGTGTGTGTGTGTGTGTGTGTGTGTGTGTGTGTGTGTGTGTGTGAGTGTGTGCGTGCGTGCGTGCGTGCGTGTGTTTCTGTAACCTTATTTATAGCTGATATATCTCTCGGACATGCTTCAACTATGTCTCCTTTATCAGGGAAAAAGATGGCCAACCTGATTCTCCTGAAAGCTTTATTCCTCCCCGACGTCGATGCAACCCTCTTCTAAGACAGGCATCAACCCAGAGTCAGGACGACGACTCAGAATCCTCTACATTCTCCAGGTACTGTTGGCTATGTGCACCTCTGGAAGAGTCAATCACATGCTATTATTTTTATTTGCTTTGTATCTACAAGCAGTATTTATTTCATAGTTATGTAAGAGTTTGAGTTCTGTAGTAGTTCAAATGACTGTAATTTATAATTAACACAATTAAAATGATTAAAGCTAAGAACTTACACAGGTTGTACCACTGTACCTAATTAGGTAGGTACACTGTAACAGCGACACCCTAAACTAAAGTGTTACCGTAACAACATGTACAATCAGGTACTATCATTGTACTTGCATTATGTATTTGTGGGTACCTACATATAGTTGTTACATTGTAATACTGAGTGCGTTTACAAAACTTTGCCAATTTGCCTACATTTTTCATCAGAGGCAAAGGGCTGACCTGAGACCTGCTGGATGGGGTAAATCTGGTCATGAAAGATTTGATATACAAACCATTCTTAGCTCCAGTCAAGGGGTCATTGTCTTCAGTGTACATGTAACAGCTGTGCTGCTACAACCTTGTTACGGGTTTATGCCACTGTTTCAAAGAGTAATCAGTGTGTACCAACACAGTTGATACATGTGCTACATAGGGTAATGGCAGACATGTTCCAAGACAACAGACACAACATACATGTCATATGTGCATGCAAGTAATTAACTGGTACACTTAATAGGTTTATTCCACTGTATCAAAGAGTAACAAAGGTGTAACAGTGCAGCTGTTACATTTATCAACTGTGTTGGTACACACTTATTACTCTTTGATACAGTGACATAAACCCGTAACAAGGTTGTAGCAGCACAGCTGTTACATGTACACTGAAGACAATGACCCCTTGGAGCTAAGAATGGTTTGTATATCAAATCTTTCATGACAGCATCCCCATCCAGCAGGTCTCAGGTCAGCCCTTTGCCTCTGATGAAAAAATTTAGGCAAATTGGCAAAGTTTTGTAAAAGCACTCAGTATTACAATGTAACAACTATATATGTACGTACCACTAATACATAATGCAAGTACAATCATAGTACCTGATAGTACATGTTGTTACACAGGTTGTACCACTGTACCTAATTAGGTAGGTACACTGTAACAGCAACACCCTAAACTAAAGTGTTACCGAACTTACTTAAGAAGGACTTACTCCTAAGGGCTAACAATATTATCAAAATATATGCCTTCACATGACACACACTTAGTATTATCTTCTAGAAAACCATGTGCAATAGTAGAATATTTCAGTACAGAAGCAATCTGATAGTATCAGTAGTTTGTTTGTGGCGGGATCTCACCTTGCTGTCCCCGCGTTCCTCTGCAGTCCCATACCCTCAGCGCTGCGACTGCGTCGTAGATCTGCCCTGGTGGAACAGGACGGGACGGAAAGCTCGGAGGAGAACGAGGGATCCAGAGAAACGAGTGAGCAGAGCCCCCCTGTCTCTGCATCCCCCACCCCAGAGCAGTAAGAATGCATCAGCTCCTTCTCTCGCTCAGATTGCCACAATATACATCTCTGTATAGTTATCCTACATACGCTCCTCACTTTCATTGGATCCTGGCAGCTTTATTGTAAATGGCTGTCTCTGTGTACAGCAGTTCTCTGGACAGCTTGCTTTGTAACCTCATGTAGATGTACTCCCCTAACATTTCATTAATTAATTAAAGCCTATTTTAAATGTTATATGACTGTTAAAAAAATTGAGTTGAATTGAATTCTAACATTCAGTGAAATTCTTACTTACTGTATTTGTTACAAGTACAATAATGCATTATGTCCAGGTGAAGGCAACAGACAAAGCCTATGGGATAGATTTCGGAAAATAAAATTCTGAAACCATTTACTCTTCCTTCTGTAGGCATCCTTCCTTCTGTCAGTATTCTGTCCAACGTTCCCTGCCTCAGTGGGTCTCCACCAGTCGCTTTGTGATCCACATACTCACCCTGGGAGCCATCTTCTGTGTGGTGTTCCTCTGGATGTTACTCATGATACTGATACAGCTGAGCTGAACAACTTCCCTGCACTTTAAAACACCATTGCATGTCAGATGTTCAATCATTTACGGCAAATGGTGGTAAATGACATTATCAACAGCGAATGAGGAATTTGAAACAGACCAAATGGTGATGACAATGGTCAGAGAAAAGCAACAAGTCATGCAGCTTGGATGTTAGCACCGGCGTTTTGGCTGGCTACATGCTGACATACTGTAGTCTGTGGCATACTCTAACACTTTTATACTACAGTATGTGACATGGACTAACACTTTTTTTACACTAACACTGTTCATACACTTTAAGGCTTTTACAAAAGGTTGTTGAGAATGCCTTTTTATGATAAGTCTTTGTATAAAAGGTGATGGTTGTAAAATGTAATATAATAAGTAGGGAGTTTATACTTTTTTTATGCATCTGTCCCAAGACAAACAGCTGTTAATTCAATCAATGAAAAGGTCCAACATGACAGGTTCATATAGAGGTCCATCTATGACAGGTTCTTTAATAAGTATGCTCAGTGTTCAGACGTGCTCAGTGTAGTTCGGACATATCCATATCCAGGCATAGCCTTTGAGTTTAGATTTGGAATAGGAATGTTACACCTTGAATTCATGTTTAGGACAACAATCACACACATAAAAAAAAAAACAGGATGCTTGTCTTCATTAAACATCAGAAAAAAATACAGTTTTGTTTTGCTTTGTTCTTTGCATTATATTACATAATGAACTGCTGACCTGTTGACATCTTTATTTTCCACAGTGATGTACACCACGCAAATGTTACAGATTTTTACAACTGTTTACACACATTTTCGAAACTGTGAGTCTATTTTTCGAACCTCTACTCACAAAACCTAGCCTGGAAAAATCCAAACTCATTTACAAAGTGAATTGAGTCTGGCGACTCAGGATTGGAGTTGTATATGGGTCTACCCTTGTTTGCTGTAAATACATTTCTGCATTTTTCCAACTGCAGTTTTTGAGGTTTGCAGTTGGGAAAATCTGTTTATCATAAGTTTTGGTGTCATCTTCCCCTCTCGATATTGGTTGGCCGTACATTTTTATGTCTGAGGGAAACGTTTGTGAATTTTTGTGTCCCTGACTAGTAACTGTCTGAAAGGAGATCCAGGATGGGTGGGGCCAGGCCACACAAAACCTACTATTGCTCACACAAAACGAAAAAATGACACACAACATTCAAAATGTCATAAACACATCTCTAAAGCAAGCATTCACCTCACGTTATAAAAGCTTTTGTCATAATTTGACATTATGGATACATCATTTACACACTGTTGCTCAAAACCTAAACCTCTTCCGTCATGGCCTTCTATCTCCATGTAAGAGTGAAAGTCATCTACAGAGAGACGTCATAATACACAGTAAAGTATGCAATCTTCAGCGCTATTGAAACCAAAAATTCCCAAATAACTTATTGCTGTTGTGAACACATTTTATGGCAATTTAACAGCCAAAAACAACAACAACAACAACAACAGCAACGAAAAACAAAATAAAATAAAATTACGCAAGGGTCTACTAAGGCAATGATCCGATAGTGTTCAGTTTAAAGTAACTTTGTACATTGAGGAGTGAGTGTGAATAAGGGGCAAATAAACAACAAACAAAATCAAGCAACTTTCTCGTACATTTCTGTGTGTTAGGTACAGAGTTGTGAGTGGTATTTTGCAAGAAGCGTTTTATGAAATTGAAAAAAACTGAGGCAAAGGGTGAGAATTGTGGTTTTGCAGATTTATTATGTTATATTGTTAAAGTGACAGGCTTCAAAAGCAAAGATTTAGTGTGCAAGCAGTTGAAAAAAACTGTAGCCTAACATAATTGGCAGTAGAGAGACTATTTTTAAGATTTACCCACTGCCAACAGGGGGCAGTGGAGGACACAATTGGCACATGTGGCAAGGAAAGTTGGGACCTTAGGTCACCAAGTAATATTTGTGGAAACGGAATTTAGTGAAAATTCCTCTGCTGTCCATATGATATGATATATATATATACATATATATACACACATATATATATATATATATTTTTTTTTTTTTTTAAATATATATTCTGTTTCAGTGTAGGGATGTGAACTAAGCGGATGTCCTTTGGTTTAAAGCAACACTTTTTTGTACCTATAGGGTTAGGTACAAAATTGAAATCCATTTCACTATCCTAGTCATATTATTCTTCAATTCATAGTTATTACATGTTAATATTATGGACAATTTTCAGTTGCACAATGGTATCTGAATATTCATCAACTGATTATTTGAAAGGCTCTTGTGTTGAGAAGGCTATGCTATCATTTCAACCCCTTGAATTATGGGAAACAGATGGTGTTTTCTACGCCTAACTGTGAACATGAAAATGAAACCCAAAATTAGACATAGACTGAATATCCCTTTCAAAAATACTCTGTTCTAAATATGCTATCTGAATGCTCAAGTAAGAGACCATGAGGCGAGCCTACATGCGTTTCCAATATCCTTACATTAATATGAAAGACACATCAAATATACTGTATACAAAGAACAAGAGTAGGTGAACAAGAGCAGGTCTTGTCTTTCCAAGGCTTTCTAAATTCAGAACCCTGTTCTTGTACGCATATGCCATGACTCATGACTGATAATATTGAAGGGAAAATAACTGAAACTTAATACATTAAAGGTTTGATTAATTTCTTGCACAGGAGGATCTCGCAACTTTCTATCCATTACAATGATCCCCTGCTCTCTCCCTCTTACAGTAACAAGATGATAATAGAGGTTAAGCTGGTAATGATTTAACCTACATGAGCTATCCCAGTTTGTAAGGTCTGCTAAGGCTACTGGCACTTATACATAACCCCTTTTGCATCTGCAGAAGTCTTTTAGTCACCTAGTATGCCTATGTTTCTCTAGTAGTTGTGGAGAGGCAGAATGATTGTCAAGAAATTGTGCATTAAAAATGTCAGACCCAAAGGTTTTCCCTGTAGAAAACTGAGCAGAGTATCATACTCATTCCTCCCCTGCCCCATTGTTTATATCCTCACAGAGTGCATCCTGTATCTTCATGCCCATCTACAGAGAGAAGTCAAAATACACAGTATGCAATCTTCAGCGATATTGAAACCAAAAATTCCCAAATAACTTATTACTGTTGTGAACACATTTTATGGTAATTTAACAGCCAACAACAACAACAGCAACAAAAAAACAAAATTAAATAAAATGACCACCTACTGTATGTACATGGTACCTTCTATTGAATGGAGTGGTAGAAATCAGCTTGATAATCATAAGCCAAGAGAACCAACACTCTTCCATTTCTCCAAGACACAGTATTCCTGAGGCTTTGTTTGGCCAGTGGCCGCTGCAGGGTGGTGCATGATGACGGACAGGTGTGGACACTCTAGTCTACCCAGTCTGCCTCTTTGTGGAATGTTGTGAACTCCTCAGTAGGTTTTTGTTCAGACCAGATGGCTTACCCTTGCCCTGACAATTGTTAGCTTTGGGCAATAATATACAAATCAGAGAAGAAGACACTACATAAAACAATTCAGAAACAAAAAAAAATAATAATGTTCATACAACAATGATGAAATGTTGGCACTGAATAAGTATATATTGTGAAAAAGCTGATGGTACTAACAGCTGATTATTCTTTATCAGGACACCCAAAGTGCTTTGCAGTGAAGTGGGAACCTCACTAATCGCCATGCACCTACAGTATGTGCTGTACCCATCTGGGTGTATGTGTCTCTGTTTCTGAAAGTGAGGTGACAAGCTGTTGTGTAAGTGGCCATTTTGTCTCTGGCTTCCAGCCAACCTGCTGTCACCTCACTCTCTCTTCTCTCCTAGATCCATGAGGACACACATAAACTCCATGTTAAGATTGAAATGTATTTGTCAAATGTGGTATCATGTTCTAGTTCTCTGGGTTCTCTGGGTCTCAGTTGTAGAACAGTTGAGCAAATCAATGTATTATATTTCTTTTTAAAGCACATTTTTGGTAGCCTGATTACCATCGACTTTCAAAGACTGGGAGGGCGTGCCAGGCTACATTTTTGGGGCTTTTGATTTTGTTCCTTTTATAGGACAGTGGAAAGGCTGACAGGAAGTGAGTGTGAGAGAGAGAGGTGGTGGGATCGGGAAATGGCCAGGGTACCAAATATGTGTTATCTGCGCTGTAGCCAGTTGTGCCCCAAGCACCCCCCATATACAGTATGGTTTTTCTAAACCTTGTGAAAACAATTCCCACTCTCTGCGGATGCTCCTTCTTCCCCCTGCTACCATGATAGCATCTCCATGTAAATTTCCATTTGTAATTGAAGAGTGTCTTTATCTCTTTAACCCTCATGTTGTCCTTGGGGTCAATTTGACCCAAAGCAATGTTTAACATCATAAAATATATGGTTTACCTTTTTTGTTTTGTTTCATGACTTCCTCATTTGAAGGGTACAACAGAGTAAACATGAAATTTGCACAAAAATATGTTTCCAATGTCCTGTACAAAAAATTGTTACATTGGCGTTCTTGGGGTCAATTTCACCCCATTTTTATGAAACATGAATTTTGAGTGACTTGTTGATTGTATGTAACACTGATTGATTGTATTCTGATAACTCCTGGCATTAGAATAAATTGTTATGTTAGCCATTAATCTGTTGCTTTCTTGGGGTTATTGGCATAGTAGCAGGGAATCAGTTAATCAGGTGCTTACATGGGCAGAATGTTTTGTTCTAGTTTAACTGCATGAATCCCTGAAGGCTAAGCCAGCTAGTCCCTGAGCTGGGTACATATGTTTATTGACGAGCAGCCGTTAAACTATAGAGAGTCACTGAGCTAGTAGAACTTAACACCTTTTGTCCCTGAACTAAGAACAACAACTGCTTAGGGTATCGTATTTGGACCTTTTATGATTTCAGATAAACCTTTGACGATAGAATAATAATTTTCTGGAGGTGCACATTAGGCCTACTGATTATTTGGTTAATAGATAAATGCCACCAGTACCTTTTCCCTGTATAAAACTGAGCAGAGTATCTTCACTGCTTCCCTGCCCTCTTGTTTACAGGTATCTCCTCACAGAGTGCATCCTGTATCTTCACTTCCCCTATTGAATGGAGCAGTGGTAGAGATCAGCTTGATAATTATAAGCCAAGAGAACCAATGCTCTTCCATTTCTCCCAGACCTACTCCTGAGGCTTGTCTGGCCAGTGGCTACTGCAGGGTGGTGCATGATGATGGACAGGTCTGGACACTGACTCTAGACAGTCGGCCTGTAGCTTTTTGCTTTGTTCAGACCAGACAGCATACCCTTGCCCTGACAATTATAAACTTTGGGCAGAATACAAATCAGAGTAGAAGACAATAAAACAATTCAGAAATGAAAAACTAAATAATGTTCATACAACAATGATGAAATGTTGGCAGAGAATAAACATATATTTGTATGAAAAAGCTGATGGTGCTGACAGCTGATAATGCTTTATCAAGTCACCCAGAAATGAAAATGAGTCCCACTCTTTGCGGATGCTCCCTCTGCTGCTGCCATGATAGTGTCAAATTGTCATGTTAGCCATTAATCTGTTGCTTTCTTGGGGTTATTGGGTTCCAGTAGCAGGGAATCAGTTAATCGGATGCTTACTCGGCAGAATGTGTTGTTAGTTAAACTGCATGAATCCCTGCTGGCTAAGCCAGCTAGTCCCTGAGCTGGGTACATACTGTATGTTTATTGACAAGCAGCCGTCAAACTATAGAGAGTCACTGAGCTGGTAGAACTTAACACCATCTGTCCCTGAACTAAGAACAACAACTGCTTAGGGTATCGTATTTGGACCTTTTATGATTTCAGATAAACCTTTGACGATAGAACGATCATTTTCTGGAGGTGCACATTACTGATTATTTGGTTAATACATAATTGCCACCAGTACCTTTATAATGGAGTGAGATTAGTTCACATAGCAATAACCTCATCATGGCACTGGATAATACAGAATACACATTAACCGGGTAGGTGACAAATCACTCCAGGCCTAGTGCTTAACCCCTGCAATGGCAATGGCCATTATGTGCCAGATCGCACACCAAACACAATAGGGTAACTTGAGGGAACGAATGAGCCAATAATACTGGGTGATGATTGACAGGCCAGATGCAATGAGCTAACTTGGGACTAGCCAGAACACTGGGGGAACCCCCTCCACTTTTTGTACATGACCCCTGTGTAGCTGAACTGCACGGCCCCCTGTTTCCTAGACCTAGATAATTGATTCCAAGGCTATGTGAATTACTTTCAGTAGTCTGAAAGTTGTCAGTTCAATTCCTGACTCAATCCCAAATTGCTCCGGGGACAATGTAATGCAATCCCTTGCAATACTCTACAAAGGAAACTTATCTTCTCATTCTGATCTTTCAATTACCCAAAGTGCTCTACAAGCAAAGTGGAGCAGTTGCTTTTATCCATTATGCCCCAAAGCTATGCACACCCTGCCTCTGCACATCAAGCAGGCGAATTCAGCTAGAGAATATGAACTGAAAGAACTGAAAACACACCTGTATAAGAGAGCCTTTAGTCACAACTCATCTTATCTGGTAGACTGCTTTCTCAGATTATTCTACGTTCCACTGCTGCCATTAGAGCTGCAGCAGCCAGAAGCAGATGGGCCGACAGGTCAGATAGGTCAGGTTCTGCTCAAGCTTTCTTCCTGGAAGGTTTCATTCTTTCTTCCTTCCTTCCACTGTAGCCATATGGCGTGCTTGTAGAGAGTTAAAGGTCAAGGTGGCCAGTCTTTCTGGTCGTGATGTTCCTTAAACATACATAATGTCATATAATCACAACCCATACTAAGAACAACCATTTGTTAGCCTAAGCATTTGTTAGCAAAGCCTGTATGTATACTACTGATATGTTGCTGATTGGATCATAAACAGCCACAGCAACGAGGAGGAATGACTGATTCTGATTGTTGTGTTATTATGTTTCCAAATGTAAAGCACTTTGAGCTGCATTCTGTGTATTCAAGGTGCTTGAAAAGCTTACTATTATTAATATATATATATTATGTATGTTATATCATAAGCATCACCAAGTCACATTCCTGTGTGCATTATACGTTTACTAAATAAAGAGATTTTCATATTATGTGCAATAATGCGCTTGAGGCCTGTATGTCATTACATAAAAGAGAGTTCAGTTTATGTCACTCTAGTCTCTCTTTATGCAATAGGAGAAGATGTAGCCATGCCAAGCTGACTGTGCATTCAACACACTGTTGAGTCAAAGGATTAGGAGCCATGGCTTCTTACTGCATGCCTTGACAAACACTTAGAAGAGTTACATAAAACACAGCTCTTCTCTCCAGTTCCTCTGTGGATCATCCCCTTAGATCACTTTGTAATCATGGAGCTTTAAAATGGAGCTTTGCAATAGTGAGGTTGAGTAATTGATCTGTAATATTCTATTCGTTTCTTTTCAGTATGTCGTGCCTGTTGAAGATGGATCATTCCCACCCAGGCTTTAGTTAAGTTTTAAAGCATTTTTTCAAGTTCTTTGACAAATTTAGGACAATTACATCATGATTTATTGTTCAACCAGCCAACACCCCACTCCCACCCAAAATTGTAGCTTATAGCCTCTGATTCTGTTCTTCAATTCAATACTACATGTATTCTATGTTAATATTCAAAATGACCCAAAAATGCATGATTATGACCACCATGATCTAATGCGCAGAATCTTGGTATGTCTCTGAGATTGGTCAAAAGAATGGTCCACATACAGTACTGTATCTGTTGCACTCATTTGGAATGTAATAAGGATTTCCCCAAATGTTAGGGAGTTCCTTTAAGACCAGAGGGAATTCCTAAGGACAACACTTTGAAAATATTACACAAGAAGTAATTACACACAAGTGCAGCTCATGTGTGAAGCTCTTTATCTTCAGACTGTGAGGGTGAGAGGTGCAGGTGTCTACAGAACTTGGCTGCCTTCAACTACATAGGCAGCTAACAGTAACACTGTTCTCAGGCGAGATCTATCAGTGAGCTTGGGCTGGGCTTGCACAGGCTGTGGAGTAAACAACAACAAGGACATGTCAGGACACCTTTGCATTGTCAACACAAACCGAGGGTGAAGAACCACCAAATGGACATTTGCATTTTTTTTATATATGGATGCAATCCACTCTGCAGGTTGAATCAGCGTTGAATATACAGTATATATAATCCCACCCACTTTGGCATGCACTTTGTGCCAACATGTGCAAACATGCATGCAATGCTCGTTTGCAGAGCATAATATGCAGTGTGCTGTTGCATAAAGAACTGTACTGGATGTGTTTGTTTATATGAAGGCTCAAATAAATAAATAGATGTCAGAGCCACTTCAGGTGAAAAACAGATGAGATGCATAAAACATACTGCACTGGTCTGTGTGCAGATCTTTACACAGCATGCATCACTATAACCAAAACAGCTTTACAAATATGTCTGTTGTTGTTGTTGTGTTGTTGTTGTTTTTAACAAAACATTGGTGATTCAACTGACTTTTTGCATCCCAAAGGACAGTCATTCGATAATGCAAGAACCCCTCATGCAACAGTGCACACCACCACATTGCTACAGTGCAACATGTGCAAGACTGAATATGGGGCAATTCGTATATTAGCTGGGCTGCTCAAATGATGTAATAGACAAGCAATCGAGCAATGTTGCCGTATTCATCCTGTTTACATTGTAGTGTTGTGTGTGGTGTCTTTAGCTGCTGGGACCTTGATTTTTCCCTTGGGGATCAATAAAGTATCTATCTATCTAGTATCTATCTATCTATCTATCTATCTATCTATTTATCTATCTATCTATCTCTATCTACTGGCTGTGTCCCAAAATGTCAAGTCACCCACAGGCATCACACAGCAGTTGTGGGATTCAGCTGACATGACATAATGTTACACAATGAGAACGCTGATCAGATATTGTCATACAGGATTTAAGCAGTGTGTGCAGAGAGGTTCTCATCCTGCAGAAGGGGAGGATCATCTCTTTAAGCTTGCTAATTGCGGCACCAGTGTTTCAACAATGCGGCATCATGTTAACCCCTAGGGCGCATGTGAACTGAAGACAACTCCTATCTGTTGCATCCAGATGCAGGTTAAAAGGGCCTCAGCTTTTGTCACACCTGACCTGAAATTACTGAGGCAAGTAACGAGTAACGAAGAGACAAGTTAGCCTACCCTACCTTGCGCGTGTACACACGCTCTGAGATGTTACATGTTGAAGCCTGTGGGCCTGGAGACAGTGATACCAGCTGATACCGGCAATTTATACAATAATATTATTATTGTACAATATTAAGCAACCCCCTGTGCTTTGGAAATAGAATTACCGATAGCCTAAGTAATGACATGTTGCTTCACATTATTTTCTATTTGTAATTAAAAGTTAGTCATGAGCCCAGTAGCCATAGCTATGGATGGTTTTCAGTCGTTTCAATCGGCTCGGCATATCATCTGCTTCTTGTAGCTAAACTTGGAAAACGAGGACTCATCAATCCCATTCTACAAAGGCACAGAAGTAGACTAGTTTTTATGTTCGTGTCCTTGTTCCAGATCACATTTATTGCAGCCTGTGTTAAACTGCCTTCTCACCAATCAGAGTTTAAAATGGTCAGTAGAGTGGGAACCTGATAACCATGCAAATCACAACCCCCTAGCCTCGACTTTTTTGTTTTCGTGATTTCCTTTTTTTTCTCCATGATTTCCTTATTTTTATATTACAGAGGAAATACAAACTAACAAGCCAGCTGGAATCTGCCACTTATTTCTCCTATATCCTCAAGATGCGTCCCAATTACTGTAAGTGGAGTAGGCCTGCGTGATAGATTGATTGAGAACAACCAACAAGTATCATCCTTGCATGTAACATAATGTTGGTGCATTTTGACATTGTAATTATTCTCGAGGAAGAGTTAAACGCAGTTAGCAGTAAAACTTTAATTCATTGGCCAAATTTGTGTGTCTGGTGGTGCGCGTGGTGGGAACACTCAGCGATACCATTGTCATAGATTCAACAGTGCAATAATCATAATGCACAGTTTCCGCCCACCAATAGGCTACATTAACTGTATTTGTGCACTGGATGGGTTCTGGTTGGTTAACTTTATTTTTGCACTATTATTGTCATTGGAAACACATACTGTCCATAGCTAAATTACATATAGATTTATCTTGTGAATAACTTCAAAACTGAGAAAATGTAAATACCGTGACAGATCAAATTGTTTCCCTTGTGGAAATTTAAATCAGGACACTGCTGAGATTGATCTGCACTTAACCTTGATATGATATCAAATGTGCTGACCTGTCGGCAAATAATAACTCGCGTGAGACAGGTATTTCATACGTGTGCATGCGTAATTGGCTACGCCCTTAACGAGTCAGTTGTTTGAAATATTAATTAAGGGAAACATTTGATCAGTTCATGAGAATATGTATCTCCTCTAGGACCATGTTCAGGAAAAAGTGAAGTTTAATGTATTCACTCTGATGATCCTTCAAGGCATGAGCGACGTTCTGAAACTTTCCCACGATACAGATGTTCCTCACGAGATATATCTGTCCTGGATTTAGCGCGCTAATGGACAGGTCAGCACCTGATAAGCAAATGTGGTGAGCTCATAGTCTTAGAGGACCTGATGTGATAGACTCCTCCCACTGCAAGCTGAGAAGAGGCAGCGTCTGCCTTGGAACATTGGGTAGTTACATCTCGAGCCTGCCTCAACCAGAGCCGCTCCTTCACAACCACAGGTACAGTGTTCTTTCTATTTTAAGTGTAACAAGCCTACAGTTACCCTAGAGCAAGAAATGATAGCAAAGGTAAATGTGAGAGTTTGCATGTCTTTTGTATTCTTCTAGGTCTTGTGTCAACTTTGGTTATATTATCCAGTCCACAATGTAGGCTAATGGTTGTCTTTGAAATGTGTTTGAGCTAGTCTTTTTCTATTGTATGAGATTCCATAGACCTACATGAGGCTTCATGTCTGCTTTGCAAAAAGAAAGATTAGTGTAATTCAATGATAAACAGTCCTCCAATAAGTTAGATTTTCTCAACAGGCGAGATCCGTTAAGGAAATGGTTATAACAGCAGATCTTTTTCCCACATATGCTTTTGATACTTCACTTTTCGTAATGATGCATCTTAACTTTTCACAAGAATTTTCCAACCCTGTACTGTCATTGACTTGCTAATCAAATAGAAAATTGGCAATGATCAAGCCCTATGTTGAAGACTGTGTAACTGTTTTCTTAGGCTATAGCAATAGTTGACTTGACAAATGTTAATGTAATATAAACGATGAGACCTAAATGTGACATAAGTTCCTTATTTAAAACTAAGAGTGACTGACTGGTTGGTGAAGATTTCGGGTCAGCGACCCAGGGAGTCATGTCAGTATAGAGCAACCCAGATTACTCCTAATCTTTGTTTCAAACTGGGAGGGGGGCATAGAACTGGGGAGAGTCAAATATGACAGGCTTATCCTCTCCTTTCAGCTTTCCCTAAGTGAGAGGTTAAAAAAAGCTTACCTTAGCTGCTCAGGAAGACATTTTATATAACACTGGGACAGATGACCTAAATTGGGAATAGGAGTTAATCTCTCAAAGGGTTTCAAAGTAATATTTCCCAGTCTTCCAGATGTGAATATTTTAGTAGTAGCACGGTTACTGTCATACACTGCAGGCAACTCAGCTCAAGATAATGTTTCACTGAAATGCAGGTAATTACCAGGTATATCAGAGACATGGCCTTGTAGACATGCCTAAATCTGGACAGTGGCATTTATCATGCAACAACATGACACAATGTTTTATCACTAAAGGAGTCAAAATCAACCTTTGAGCCACCATGGGTCGTAAGGAGATACACGGCAACTGGAAAAAAGTCATCAACAACATCAAGGACCTCTTTGACTTCAGAGAAGTTCTCGGATCGTAAGTACCAAGTTCTACTCTCTTGGGGTCCTCGATTGCAAAGCTATTCACATTTGGTTCTTAAACGGTGTGTTTTATCTGCTGCTCCTCTCAGACACTTGGTTCTTCTCACATTCTTGGAATTTCAGTCATTCAGTTCAATTAATTCATGGATTAGTCTCTCAAGTTTGCACTCCGCCACAAGAGGCCAGAGGACATTATCAGATTGGCTGGATTTCCGTGAGACCCGTTTCTCCTTACAGGATAGAAGCCTTTGCCAGCTGGATAATCCCTAGTCATGGCTATAATTGGGATTAGCAGATCAGCCATTTTTGTCAATGAAGCCCTGAATCGACCCATAATGTGTCAGTCCTGGTGGGACCAGTGGAGGCAGGGCAGAGGAATATGTAACTGTAGCGTGTTATGTAGGTATGCACTGGATATGTCACATCAGTTTGAGAATATACAGGAGCCGTTCATGGCAGTCTTTTCCCAATGAAACACATTTCTCAAATGTGATGAACACATGCTAAACAAGATGAACAAAACCTGACTAATTAATAGAAGATAGCCAACATTAAAAGAACAACTAAGGAGAAAGAAACAGGCAGATAAGCGGAATACTTGGACCACTGGATTGTTGCCTACACATCACACACAGCTTTGACCCCTCTAGGACAGCCGACACCTTCGAGGCTCAGAGCGTTCAGGTTCAGGCCCTCTCAAAGCTATCCGTGCTGTCTGGGGGTCAGGCCGACGGTTCTCTCTGCCCCCGTCCAAGCAGCTTATAGCCTTCAGCACAGCTCATTCTCTCACTGTACTCGAGGATGAATGAGAGGCTTGACCTGCGCCCGTGGAGAGTGACGTCACTCAGGGAAGGAAGAACATCCTAGCACTGATAAACGAGGGGATTAGGCTACAGCAGTGTGTACAGTATGTTTGTGTTGGGAATGGGGCATTAAGGATGTGTGTGTGTATTTAATTCAGCTGTAGAAAATGGCGAGAACAAATTATATATTATATTGTGTGTGTGTGTGTGTGTGTGTGTGTGGTGTACACAAATGTACAGTATAGGGTGCACAACTGAAGTAGTGAAATAGTGGTATACTTTTTTTTTTTTTCATTATTATTATTTTTTTTTTTTAAATAATGAGAAATTCTGGTTTCAGTTGTAGAATGTATTCACTGATACAGAGGTGCAATACTGTATGAATGAATGGTTTTGGCGAGATATAAGGATTAGATTACAGTGTATAGCTGGCAACAGATCTAGTCTGTCTGTGAATGAGACGCATGGCCTGGACCTGTGAGCTGTGACGTCAGCCAGCAAGGGAAGAACATCCCGGCACTGATTACTCAGGTGTCTCTAAGTCTGTGTGTGTGTGTGCATGTTCAAATCTGTATGTGTGAAAAAACAGAGGAATTTAAAGAAAGTCTCTCTGTGTGTGTGTGTGTGTGTGTGTGTGTGTGTGTGTGTGTGTGTGTGTGTGTGTGTGTGTGTGTGTGTGTGTGTGTCGGGTGTTGGCCAAAACATTACAAAGTAATACATACTGTATCACATCATGTTGCCACATTGATTTAAAAATCACATCATTATACACATCTTAGAGCACTACTATGTTTGGGGCTGGGTTTCATTCACCAACTTGCAGAATAGATGGAATTTGTGTATTGTCCATGTGAGAGGGATGAAATGACTTTCCATGAGGGTGAAAATAAATCACGCATTGCTGTTTCTCAAAAATTAATGAGGAATACCTTACTTTTCCTTAAGCAATCCCAACACTACTGGTCAACTACAGTAGAAGCTGGAGCGGGCAGTGTGTTGGTGTGGAAAATCAGGCCTCATGCCTCCATATGAAATGTTAAGACTAGGGTGGTGCTGAAGACAACTGAAAGCCTGTCAGGTCATCTATGAACAGACACCAGTTCATTCAGTTCTGCATTTTATACACTCTTACCTTTTAGATTGAAATCAACAGGAGTACGTTTCAGAGTAACATGACAAAGTGGGAAAGTGTAACTTGCGTGGCCTGTATGCAACTCTTGACCTCACCAGCTCCTGGCGTTGTGTAACGGACCTGCCCTGAGCACTAATCCTGCCCTTAGAACAAGTATTTGCGGCCGTGACCCAAGATAGAAGCAGCCTCATTGGTCCACTTACCTGGAAATCATGTCACAATGTTCCCGCGAGGGTCATCACGCAGGCAGCCCGCCCAGTGCCATATGTCCCCTTTCAGTGCAAATAATGTCTTAATAGAGTTATCAAACTCTACTAGTGTCATCAATCATGACTTTACTTTTCGTCAGATGATCTTTTTACCGAATTCAAATTTCAAAGGGCACTAGATTGCATGTTGACAGGTTTTCCTCAGTGCGTTCCTGAAAGAATTACATGAATTACAGGAATGTATGAATATTTCTAACCAGTCTCTGAGCAATGCTTATGATATGACCAAAATAGGGACAGCCTTAGACAGACCTCTTCTTAATCCCCTTACCTCTGTTTGCGCCTGGTGTCCCTCAAAATATAGATTACAAACTCATTATGCACTTGTTAATCTACAGTTGACAATTACCAATTATTTTTTTTTTAAATTGTTAATGTTGCAATGTGTTAAATGGCTGAAACAGTGCCTGGCCTGCCCGGGTGTGAGACATTTTGATTACCATTCACAGACCAGGGACTGTATACAAATCTACTCATAGAACAGACAGCTTGAAAATCACAAGGAGTATTTTTCTGAGTTTGACCAAAAGTGTATTGGAGCAGAATCTAACTTTCCAGAATATCCTGAACCTTCCAGTCTCAGATTTATCCTAACCCTAATATCTGTTGACCCCGTTCAAATAAAATATATATCAGTCTGAAATTGACTGATATCCGTCAGTCTTCCTTGGTGAATGTCCGCCTGGTGTTGTTTGTGACGCTGATTGCCTCCATTCTTTATGTCTGTGTGCAGGGGCTCGTTCTCTCAAGTGTTCCTGGTCAGAGAGAAGGCGACTGGAAACTTCTACGCGCTGAAGTGCGTGAAAAAGAAGCTGCTTCATCACAGCAACCTAGAGAATGAAATCCTAGTGCTCAGAAGGTAAACAGGACAAACAAATGGGTCTTACAATGGGTCTTGTAGAGGGGCCCGAAACACTTGTTTACATTTGTATGCCAGTGCCACAATGTACAGAGTACAGATGCAGATTTTGTGGAGGCTTAACGGGCGCTGTCTGACTGTTTTTCAGCATCAAGCATTCTAATGTCATCGGTCTGCATGACTTCTATGAGACTCGGACACACTACTACCTCGTCATGGAGCTGTGAGTACTTTTCATTCGTAGTTCCCCTCTTCAGTCTCTGAATCACTTGAGGTGTCTTTGTGTGGATGCACTGTGCTGCTAAGCACTGGCCACAAAAGCCCATCGCTGTAAGCAGCCAAGAACTGAGCACTGAGCAACTCTGAGCTTCTTGACTTTGTATTTCTGGGGCTGACCATCCCGCTCTGTCTCCTTCCGTTCATCCCCCAGGGTTTCCGGAGGAGAGCTGTTTGACCGGATCATTGACCGGGGCATGTACACGGAGAAGGACGCCAGTGATGTCATCAGACAAGTGTTGGGGGCTGTCAGCTACCTTCACCAGAACGGCATAGTCCACAGGGATCTAAAGCCAGAGAACCTGCTGTACTACAGCCCTGATGAGGACGCCAAGATCATGATCAGCGACTTTGGCCTGTCCAAGATGTCTGACCATGGCGTGATGTCCACTCGCTGTGGCACCCCTGGATATGTTGGTACGAATACATTTGGAGACTAAATAAAATCACATATGTTTAGAATGCAGCAGCATTTGGATTTCAATATTCACCTACGGTAAAGTAAAGTATGTCAGATATTACAAACCATCAGCATACAAATTAAGGGAACTGAGATAACGAGTAAGATTTCATGGGATGTTCATAGTGGATCACTGCTGCTTTGAATATTTTCATTTCCGTCTGGCTGTTTTACACCATCTAACCTGCCTGGCCTTTTGACCCTTCAGCTCCAGAGGTCTTGGCACAGAAACCATACAATAAGGCAGTCGACTGCTGGTCCATTGGAGTCGTCGCATACATCTTGTGAGTCTCTCTCTCTCTCACACACACACACACACACACACACACACACACACACACACACACACATATATATATATGCATACACAAAATAAAACACTTCAAATAAATGACTCTATACTGATGCTTGGTTTCTTGTTTCTTGTTTCTCACTCATTTTCTCTCCCTCTCTTTCTGTCTGTGTGTGTGTGTGTGTGTGTGTGTGTGTGTGTATATTAGGCTCTGCGGCTATCCCCCATTTTATGAGGACAATGAGACCAAGCTGTTCTCTAAGATCATGAAGGCAGAGTATGCCTTCCATTCTCCTTACTGGGATGAGATCTCAGAGTCAGGTAACTACTTCCTGTCCCTCTTTCCCTCTCTATTGTTCTGCTCACACCACTAATAAATGTAAAATTACTACAAAAAACTACACCATGGCATCTCGCAATATTACATTTTAAAGAGTTTAAAGAGAAACAATATACTTGGTTAGTTATGTATATAAACTGATAAATTAATACAACTACAACTATACTAACTTGAAATGCACTGGCTAAGTTTGAGGAGTATGTTTGACTGACGTCCTGTCCTGGTCTCTTCTTGTACGTAAAGCAAAGGATTTTATCCGGCACATGATGGAGAAAAATCCTAAAAAACGCTACACCACAGAACAGGCTCTGTTACACCCATGGTGAGTTATCTGTCCATGAACACATGAAATGAGAGAGTGTGTGTGTGTGTGTGTGTGTGTGTGTGTTCATGCATGGCTTAGTTAAGCAACGTAAGCCTCCAGTTTATGGTTTGAGTTTATGGTGTGTGATGTGTGTGCAGGATCATTGGAGACACTGCGAGTACAAATGACATCTATGAGTCAGTCTGTGAGCAGATACAGAGAAACTTCGCTCAGTCGCGATGGAGGGTAAGACAGTTTTCTTCTTTTCTTTCTTTCTTTCCTTCTCTATCAGTTTTATATAACTAAGTAGAACGCATGTTTTAGACATGGCAAAGTTAATGTGTGTTACAGTTTTTATTGATGCAGCATTACATCATGTATACTTATTGTGCACTGAATTGTGTGTGTGTGTGGCTCTACAGAAAGCCTTTAATGCAGCGACGGCCATCAACCACCTCAAGAAGCTTCAGCTGGCTCACGACGATCCCCCACATTCCCCCACGAGTGACGTCCCCGAAATTGAGGTGGAGGACATGAGCTGTCCCAGCACTCCCAACGGCCACCTGGACTCCAACGGCAACCCCCACATCAGCGTGCCGCAGGGGCTGTGTCCACTCAAGCCCAGCCACACAGAGCCCAATCATGCCCTGGTCGTCACGGAGACCGGCAAACACGCTTACCATTCTGAGCCTGAACTGGCCACTGCTCAGAGGTAGTGTTGCACCCCCTACTGGACATCTAAACAGTTGCACTTAGGAATCATGGCCCTATGTTATGTGTACTGTATATAGATAGTGGGAATGGCGAGAATGGCTAAATGACAGCGGTATCCTTTTTATTGCTGTTTGTCAGTAAGATGGTAGACTGCACATATGTTAGGCCTAGTTGGGGTTGCAATGTTATATTTAAAATCTAGTATAATATTTAAAATCCATTGTCTACTATATTCTTTTGGTTAATTATCTTCTAACAACTGTGTTTGTCCCTTTGCAGTGTGAAGAGAGGCACCAATCAAAGAGGTCTACCTCTGCAGACAGGGATCTGTTCTGTTATGTGATCGTCACACACTGGATCATGTGACTTTTGATTGACAGGTTGGTTGCCTGTTCATGTTAACATGACTAAATACATATCATCAAATTGGAATTTACCTAATAATTACCTTATAATCTAATAATTCTATTATTTCTATTTTGTACTGTTTTGCAGCTCCTGTGGTTAAGCTGTTGAAGCTCCTGAGTGACTATCTACTGAAGTAAACTTGAGGAATTATTTGGAGTTCACTCACTCCCAACACTCCACAAAAGACTCTCAGTCCACTTGAACGCTTTCACAATACGCACTTTAACGTTTGACCCGTCACACTGCTTTTAGAGAAATATAAACAGTATAAACTGTATTTTACTGTAAATGCCGAAGAAGGGAAGGGAAGTTTGCAGTGTCAGCAATGCTGCACATTCTCAAATACAACAGAGCATGCTCAGTGTCAGCCAGGTGTTTGAAGCTGCCGAATGAAAAGGTAGGCTGAACTGACCTGCATTGACCCATATTATGGCTCAGAACATTTTGGTGCTCTATTTATGAGTGCTTTCAATGTCCGTTTCAGACACTGTGTCATTCTTGTTATACACATCTTGATGGCAAGCTCATTTCCCAGGCAACAGGGCAATCAAGGAGTGCACAAAAATGCCTGAATGTTCAGGCATTTAACCAAGTATCAGTGGCCCTCCCGGGCTTGTGACCTTATTTTCATAACGCTACATACTTGCATGTTGTATTTGTATCATTATCATTTGTCTTCTTTGTTATTTATGAATTTGTTCATTTGTATATTCACACTGAGCGCAGTGACTGTTATTTTTTTCAGCATGGTCTAAATATACGTAACTCATTGACAGGGCAGAATGTAAGCCACACAACTGTGTGCTGGTCGAAAACATTCGTAATCATGTGAGAAAGACTAAGAGGAGCATCTTTTGTAATGAGGGATAATAATGTGCCACTTCTACAGTAAAAACTGCTGATAGGCTTCCGCAGTTTTTGCTACTGTGTACAGCAACTTCAACAAAAAACAAAAAAAAACACGTGTGAATGGACAGTTTTTGCACAGGCTGACAACCTGTGGCTATCTTGTATGAATGTGTTTGTTTGTGTGTGTTTTTGTATAGTGTGTGTGACTGACAGCACAGTAGATACATACTGCACACAATACATATGGCTTCTCTTTGCTTCCATATGAGATTATCACATACCTCTTCACCGGGGGGGAGTACAACGGTAGAGGATGCTGAGAGTGTTTGCTGTAGTGGTACTCTGCAGAAGGCTGGACCTGTCTTGGAGCACTCCTGCTCACACTGTGGACAGATTACAGTGCTGTACAAATAAACTACTGTAAATGAAAGAAATGACTTATTTTGTTGTAATTAAAAGCAATATTTATTCTCAGATCTCCTAGTATCTTTATACTGGTTCATAGTAGCCAATGTATGACCACTGAGATACAATAAAAAGTGTCAGTTACAAACTTGTCTCACACTTTACAAATCAAGTATACAGGCACAGATCTATCCTACAGATACTTATCATCATACACAAATATTAAACAATTAAGAATATATTTTACTGTCCCCTCAAAACATAATCATTAGTTCATTGATTGGGTCGTAACATGTGAAAGTGTTAAACCATCAAATACAATTTTGTATTTGTTTTATCTTTGGAAAGAACCACTCTTACCTATTATGCATGAAAACTCACAAGGAAAATGGACATTGCCATAGGTTATAAAACACTTTGCCATGTTCTTATACACAGAAATTTAATTTTGTATGGACATCATAGTGGTCAAAAACCGAGATGTTGGCCTATCCGACCAAATTTCCAGCTTGGGCCGGATGGCGAATTCCCAAGGGCTGGACTGATTACTCAAAACAACTGAAAACAACACAACTTGCGGGGATTTTGAAATGGGAGAAACCTCTTCGGTGAAGTGAATTTGAATAAAAAAAATCACATAGTCTGGCTATCACCATACTAAGCTCAATCTTTTAAGATAGAACATTAGTATGGGAAGTCTGCGCTTTATTTCTACTGCGCAAGAGGCGTGCTCTCTCGAAGGAAGGGCGGGACTGTCAAGCTCTTGGCATCGTTCAAATGACTCTTGAATAATAATCCTTCAAGCAAACAGACCAACAATCTGGTGCATCTTTTGGATAAGCTAGTTTGTGATTGGAGCCAAAGGTTGTGGACAGGAAGCAGGGGAGATAGGTCTGCAGGTTTCCAAATTCCAAATTCACCGGGCAGGTCAGGCAGGGTTCACCCAGCCTACAAATCACATGTAGCCAGTGTTAAATTCCGATCTATCCATCTTTTATTAATTAACTCTGATTTCGCTCCGGCCACAGTGTGCACACTTTTTCGGGAAAATACTCAACTTGCACCCTTACTGTTGTGGAAATGTTATTAATGATTCATTTGATAAATACTCCAAGGTGACTAACTAACATCTGACAGACAGGGTAGGCATAATGACAAACGATATGATAATCATGATAATCATTTATTAAGTGGTTCACAAAAGGCTCATTACAGATTTACGGAATATAAATTAATTAGAACGATTTCAAGGATGTATAAAAGTAACAAATACTGTAGGTAACATCTGAATTCTGCTTCAGTGGTTTAAAGTGACAGCAATAGTGCTGAAAATGATACAACAAATTACACATTTTCCAGACAGATAAAAACCTTGGTGACATAAATAAGCAATAACATAATTTATTATAAATGGTAGTATTATATAGGCAACATGGCAGAACAACAGACAGCACAATCCACATTTTTCCACCCACAGGAGATCAAGCAGAAGAGTTTACAATTATGTAGGTGCAGAGCCAACTAGGGAATCGAATGGGCACCATGTTGGAGACCATTTTTTCTGTAAATGCCTTTTACATATTGACAGACATTGATGATAACATTTATATGGCTTTTAGAATGTTGAATATAACCATTATTTCAACATAGCGTATTCGCCCCATAATGTTTCACTGTAGAGTCATCTGACATTGGTATCCAACATGGCGCCAGTTGGCCAAACTCTCTCCATATGGCTCCGAGTAGGTGATCAAGGGAGCGCCATCTAGTGGTTGCACTGGGCCAACCCAAGACGATGGGGCAGGGCAGGGCAGGTAAAGTGGAGCTTATCCTATACACCTGCTGTGCTGGTTGGCCTCCCTCCGGATTTCTTGAATGAGATTCTGGACCGTAGCTTCCAGTCCAGGCAGACGCAGGGATTTCTGATTGAACTCCTCCACAGTCTGTTTGATGGACAACTCTTTTTCTGGAGTGAGAAGATTGGCAGATTGGAACAGGACAGGTGAAGAAGAGAAGGGGGGAGGGGTAAGAAGAGGGAGATAGTTAGTATTACAAGAGACATGCATAACTTAGACATTATCATCACCTCTCTTGTTACTGAAATCTATGAGAATTATATATATATATAGAATATTCATTGTATTTAGGAAGTTCTGAGAAAGTCAAACTCCACCCGCAGAAAAAAGCACCAGCAATCGTTACATATTCTCATAGCTTAAAGCCAGTCTCATCTCTGTCTCTTCAGACGCCCAGACAGCGATGCAGAGGTGCTTGACCACGCTGCACTAGCTTACCATCTAAGGTCTGCATGATGCCAGCTGTGTCCTCCAGCAGCTGCTTAGTGTCCTCCTTGAGCTTCTGGAGGGTCTCCCCAGCCTCGCCCGCATCCCCAGCAGCCTCTGCTGCTTTCAACAACTCCTCTAATTTGTCCTCCAAATCCTCAAGGTCCTGCACATAGCACAAACACACACACACATACACACGGATGAATTAATACACACATCTTTTTTTAGCAATTTGCTTGACCTATGACCTATGACCTATGCACTTTGTCTGTGTCTTGTGACCTCTTCCTTACCGGGGTGATGCCCTTGGCTGCCTCCTCAGCATCCTGTGCGTTGTCAAGCCCCTTCTGTGCCAGGTCATCATTCTGCTGGACCAGATCCTTCAGCTCAGTCATTTCCTCAGGGATGCTGGTGCCGACGGTATCGGTCACTTCTCCCAAGCCACCATCAGCCTCATCCAAATCAGCCTTTACCTGCCAGGTGATGGAACATCACATTTACTTACAAACATTCATCCATTTAGCCACTGTTCTCATCCAAAATAACTTACTCAGACACTATGAATATACATTTACATAGCCTACATAAATACACATCTAGATACATATACTGCACCAGTTGTTCTTTAATCTGAATTATAGAAATACAAAACTCAATTAAGAACATCAAAACTTTATTTTCAACTCAAAAAACAGGAAATTCAATCACTGATGATTATCGGTGCACTCAAATCATGGCGCCATCTCTCACCTTCTCGGGGTTGACACCATCCAGGATGGTCGTGGTTTGTGCCACTTTGTCCTCCATCTCATCCAGAGACCTCTCCACCTCTGACAACCCGTCCAGCAGCCCGGCCACATCGTCCTTCACCCCGTTGGCCGCATCCCTGAGTCACAGCAGGCAGAAAAACAGCACATCCAACTTTACTAAAGCATTCAAACCCAAGTCCTTTCAGGCCTATACTATCTCTATTCACTATTCACGCTTTCTATACTAGAGCAGAGTGTCTAGTAGTATATTTACATGTCTGTGTGACTTCTGTATACATGTAGTATCACAGAAACCCACACAGACAGACCTACACATAGGGTCCTCATTCACCTGTGTCTATCAACAAGCAAAACTTTCTAGCATGAACTATAGCTACTGTGTGGCACGTGGGAACATTGAGTGGACTCAATGGCTAATGATCAATAGTCAGTGTTTAAGGTCTTGTCTAATGGCGTAACATTTGAAAATGGATTTAGCCTAGTTATTAAAAAGCTTCACCTAGACTTTGCACTTTGCGCATCATTCAATTAAGGGCCCATAGAGCCACTGCCATTTTACTTGATGTGGCATGACAGGGTCTTCAGCAGCATTCACACCAAGAACGATAAAGCTCTAAAATCGCTCTGAAAGTGATAAACAACGATATCGTTCTTCATGTCGTTATCGTTATAGTTTATGTGTGAGCGTTGTCAGTCATTATTAACAAGAGCGATATCGTTATCGGTATAATTATCGTTCTTGGTGTGAACGGCCCTTTAGACGGCGTCCGGCTCATTACCTGGCATTCTGGGCCTCTTCCAGAAGCTTCTCGGCCTGGTCCAGCTGGGGCTGGCTCTCCTCCAGGATCTTGGAGCTGTCGGGCAGGCCGGCGGCCAGATCCTGGAGCTCCTTCAGCTTCTTCTTCAGGGCGTCCAGGCTAAGGGGGAGCTTGGCGTTCAGGATCTCATTGCTGACCTCGTCAATGCGGTTGGGGTCTGTGCTGGGGTCTAAGGAGAGAGCAATGGTGGATACATGAATGGAGGGAGGAAGCAGACAGACAGTGAGACTGACTGACAGACAGACACACAGACAGACATATAGCTAGATTGATTTCACCCACATCATGTTTGATGGACAACACTTTTTCTAGAGCGAAAGGCCTGACAGAAACAGGAAAAGTGAAAAAGATGTTTTTTCCCCTTATTTCCGCTGAAAACTCATAAGAACAGTAAGTCATACCTGACAGAAAATCTTTGAGCTGCCTCACAAAGTTTCTGGTCTCCTGAAGATCATTTTCCAAGTCGTCACGAGCCTTTTTGATCTGGTTGGTCATGTCGTCAGTTGTCTGTCGCACCTGATTGGCCTTCTCCTGGGTGTCCTGCATCTGTTAGCCAATAAGAAAAGGGAGTTGTAATTTTGCCTTCTATCTACATCTGATCTGTCCGATCTTATCTACTGTATATCAACGTTTATTCTACAGGTCACAGTACAGTCAATTCATACATTCATTCACTTCACATATGCACTGCCTCTACATTTCCTTCAGTATGTCCCTGTTTCTTTAAGATAAAACGTGTATGTATTTCAATCAGATTGACAGTCAAACTAAAAATGTCCCCATTTTTCCCACATTCTTGGGTTTCTATTCCTGGTTTCGGTCTCGGACATCTGGTCACCTTATCCGTGAGTGTCTCTCCTAGTAGAGTCACACAGTGATTTGGTCTGCATATTAAATGTATGTAGGTTCACTCGTTATTGCTGTGTAAGCAATGTGAAAGTGAAGTATGTCCCACCTGTGCGTTGGCCTCGGTGATGTTCTGGCTGAGCTCCAGCAGTTTGGCCTTCACGTCCTCGGTGTCTCTCTCAGCTCTCCCCGCAGTGGGCAGAGCGCCCACACACTCGTCGGCCAGCAGGCAGGAGCGGGCGGCGTCGGGAGAGCACAGCTCGCCATCGCACTGCTCCGGGGTACACGGCTCAGTCCGCTTGCTGCCACACACCTGCAGACACAAGACATATGGGCGTTTGTATCTTAGTGTCATATATATAGTATATTATATAGTATATAGTATCATAATATATAGTGTATTAGTATCATATATATTCTTCTGAGTGTATCTATTCTATAAATGAACCTGCTGCAGAATGTATCTACTGTATGCTCACACAGATCTGTTCAAATAGAGTGGTTGATACCACTGTCATCGTAATAGTACGAGGGGTCTAACCTGGACAGCGGTCGGGGTGAGATTGGGCTTGGTGGCCAGCTGCTCCTCCAGTTTGTTGAGGTCTTTGGTGTTGGCTGGCTGGACCCTGTTCTGTATGTCCAGAGCGTCTTGGCGCAGGTCAGATGACTCCTTGACCGTCTCGCCTGTGCCGTCGGCTTTCTTCACAGCATCGTTAGAGTTCTCATAAGCATTCTTGATGGCATCGAAAGCACCTGTAAGAGAGGCATTTTAAGTTCAGTAAACAGGTATGCAAGTTTGTTTATCTTTAATCCCACTGCTGCATAACTGCTGGAAGTTGCAGTGTGTCACTAAGACCTTTTTCTTACCTTCATTTCAATTATTTATTTTACTTGCATTTATTGTATTTACAGTTAATCTGACAACAGTCAAACAAAATGTTTTGAGGAAGTCTACAAAAAAAGAGTTTAAGATATCAAAAAGGTTGCACACATATCAAACTGGGACATTTCATCAAAGGTTCACCCCACTGCAACCGGCTACTCAGCACTGACCATTGCTGTTTTCCGTGACAGAGTTCAGCAGGGCGTTCTTCTTGGCGTTGTGGAGGACGCTGAGGGAGTCCAGCAGACGCTGGAGCTCGTCCAGTTGGGGCTTGAGGTTGGTGCCCCTCCAGGGGCCAGAGAGGTCCCCGTCCAGCCTGTTCAGCTGGTCCCTATAGGGAGGGAGAGATTTAGAGAGACGTTTTATAAAAGGAGTTGGTGTCGTCACAAATACCACCACAGTGGGAAAATATATATCTGTGAAACAAAATGTAACTTTCATGCACTTCAATTACATCAACAAGACTACACCAACTGCAACCAACTCAAGTGAATCAATGTTTTTCAATGTCATGTTGTCCTTTAATACTTAACTATTATTTTGCCCCACAGTTACTTTATCTGTGAATGAAATTATACACATTTGTGTATAACACTTTGTTTGGAGGAGGTGCATGGTATGGCCATGGACAAGGTTAAGGTAACAAGGTCTAACCTCATTGGAACTAATCAGAGATTCTCTACAGTCGCTCCGCTCACCTGAGTCTGCTCAGCTCTCCGAGGGTCCGGTCCAGTTTGTCTGCGGAGTGGGTTGGGAGGGCCAGCTGCTCGCGGATGTCCCTCAGGGATTCCTCCAGGACACTGAAGCGCAGGCCCAGGTTTCCCGGGATTGGCCCGGAGCAGTCACCTCGGCAAGGGATGGAGTTGGAAAGCCGCTTTACGGTCAGGGAGAGGTTGCCCAGCTGGGCGTCCATGTCAAGGAAGCAGGAGGGACAGGCGGGGCAGTCGGGGAAGCTCTCGCAGCGGCCGCGGCTGCAGGAGTCGCAGCGCACACCGGTCACACCGGGGCGGCACTGACATGCGCCCGTGCGCTGGTCACAGCTGGCAGTGCCCTGTGGGTCACATTCGCAAGCTGGGGGGAAAAAAGGAGCAAGAGAGAGAGAGAGAAAGAGAGAGAGAGAGAGAGAGAAAGAGAGAGAGTGTAAGAGAGAGAGAGATGTAGAGGAAGAGTTTTTACCAATCTAGCCCAAAATTAAACACAGGTGCTGTAAATTCCAGCCAAAAAGTCACGTTGTCATAGTTACCAACCTCGGCAGCCTGTGTAGGGATCACCGTAGTGTAAGTCTGGGCAACCTGAGCAGGTGCGGCCGGCATAACCGGATCGGCACCGGCACTGACCAGTCAGCTGTGGGACAGCACACAAAAAACAGAATGAGATGGAATCACAACAGAACACAGATATTAAACACCAACTAATACTGCTTGCTATATCGATAAAGTCTCATCTGATCAGTTATTTCCGATTATATCTGATACTGATTACTGATATTAGAGTTATAGAATACTGACATAGGTTACTGTACTATACTGTGTCTCTGTGTGTCTCTGTGTGTGTGAAGACAGCTCCTTACCTGATCACAGGTGTCCCCGATGGCGTTGGTGGGGTGGCAGTCGCAGGGCTGGCAGCCGCTGGGGGAGTTGGGGTCCCAGAAGCCAACAGCGCAACGGTCGCAGTTCAAGCCCTGGACATTGGGCAGGCATGGGCACTGCCCTGTCACCTGATCACAGGACTGAGAGCGGGAGCCCGCAAAGGCGCAGTCGCACCCTAAACACAAACAATAGTGTCAATGTATGAAAACAAACATATACAGTACATAGAGAGAAAGGGGCACTAACATACAGTACACGGAAACATGATACAGACATGTAAGTATTAATGTACATTTATGAGAAATACAGGAAAATAAGCCAATACATGCAAGTCAACACACACACACACACACACACACACACACACACACACACACACATAGATGAATCTCAGTATCTATGAGAGATCAACCCAGAATCAAAAACTTTTTTGTGAATATTGAAGGAGAGTAGACTCACTGGAGCAGCCCTGGGGGTTGCTGGCGCTCAGGCCGTAGTAGCCACTCTTGCAGCGGTCACAGTTGGGTCCTTCCACGTTGGCCTTGCAGCGGCAGGCACCATCATTACCGCCACACTGGCCTCCACTCTCAGAGCCTGCTGCATTGCAGCTGCAACCTGCGCCCCCAAGAGGAATGGAGGAGAATTGAAGAGGTTAACATACAAGACAGCAAAACAGAAAAGACAGAACAACAGTCACATAACAGCTGTATAAGATATATTTATACTGTGTAATAGAAGGTGTTGGGTGAAACACTGCCAAAGGAAAGGAACCTTTCAGATATCAGCTGTTTATGCACACTGGATTATCTGCTCAGTCTAATGTCATTGGTCATCATCTGATGGTACTGATTTTATGCCAATGTATTACATTTGTTCACCACCACAATAACGAAGGTTGAGAAGAGGAGTAAGAGAGTTTCAAAGCAGTTTAGTAAAATGATAGAACATAAAAACAATCGCTGTGCAGACTTACGGAGGCAGGCATCCGGTCGGTCCATCCTGCTGTAGGGGTTGGGGTAATAGTTGGGGGCGCAGCGTTCACAGTTGGGTCCGGTGGTGTGATGCAGACAGTTCTCACACACTCCTCCACTAACCCTGTTGGTGGACTCGTAACGGACCGGGTCAAAGCGGCAGCGCTGGGCATGGTTATTACACTCACAGCCTGCAGGGGGCAACAGAGAGGGAGAGAGAACAGAACAGTGAACTGATTATACTGATCTAATATTGGAAGGTGATGGAATAGAAGATACATTTTCAATATAAAATAAATGAAGAATAAGAAGAGTTTCAACGTGTTTATGCAGTAAACAAACAACTGTGGACAAGCTGGCAAAGAAAACATAGCTAAGCCCCTCTTGCCTGCACATATGAGAGTGATATGGAGCGCTTACGTTGACAGAGGTTAGGTCTGTTTTCCTCAGCTGGTCTCCAGGGAAGGTCATTGAACAGGTCCGCGCAGCGTTCACAGTTCATGCCCACAGTGTTGTGTTGGCACTCACACCTGGGATTTATCTGTAACACACACACACACACACACACACATGTTTTATTTACTCACAGTATTTGCTTAGTAGAAAGGAACTGGGAAAAGAACACAAATTGTATTTGTAATGCATGTAACTCAAATATATAACGATTGCTACACTACATCACAGTATAACCAGGTTACTCACAAACTTGAAGCCTGACATGGCAGACAATGTGCCAGATGTTTCGTCAGGCATGAATACAGTATGTACAGTATAAGAGTTTTTAAAGGCAAAGTCGGCATCTGGTTTGCCATAAATACATACCTGTGTTTCGGCCAGCTGGTTGCTGTTGGTGATGGGCAGACAGCGGTTGGCGTGGCCGTGGCAGAAGCAGGTGCCAATCACTCTCAGCTCCCTGAGGGCGAAGTAGCGGCTGAGAGAGCGGCCGGGCATCTGGGTCACCTGACCCATCTGGGTGAGGTTAATCCGAAGGCCGTTGAAGCCAGACACGGCTGCAGGTCACACAGAGTCCAAGTTGATTAAGTCAGTTTAAGTATGGATTTAACAGCATCCAGTTTCACTTTAATTTGTGATAGTACTGAAATCTGAATTTGTGTCTTAATCATTTTTTATATTCACAAGTACTTTGTGTCTTTATGTTTCTTGTGTCCTTATATTTACTGAATGTTTTGCAGAATTATGGCTGGATGAAGAAGAATTCGTCAACGTTATCTGTCTGTTCCTGTACTGTCCCTGAGTATATCTCTATGTGACCATGTCCTTAGAGATAAGGGGGGATATTGTTTCACTATTCTGCATGGGTGCATCAGTAACTATCTGCTCCAGATTGCCAGATTGACACTAATCAGGGTCTGATTCTTTGTGGAATGACCAACCCCATCTCCTGTCAACTCGAACGGACACTTACAGTAAACCCTGACATTACTAAACCCTTACTGTAAACCCTGATATTATTTCCTTTGACTAGCTAGGGAAGCTAGTGGATTCTTCATCGTAAATAAAACTCTCTGCCTGACTTTTCCTACCATTACCTGACTGGGTCTTCATTAATCGGTGATATCAACATTACAATCATTTGTTAAATAGCAAACACCTTTAACACACCAATGCACAGTACATGGAGACACATTGTGGGAAGGTAACACAAAGTTTGAAGGTACAAGCCTAGATGGGCAGTTCAGCTTGTCTTTGTAACACTTTGTGACTGGGTAACTGTGAAATCTTACCTTCAATTTTATAGCTGTCGGGAAAGTTAAGCTCAGAATACTGCCGAAGGGGATTGAAATATATCTACAACAAAGAGAAGAAGAAAAAAGAGAGTGAGTGAGAATGGAGTACAGTAAATAAAACTAAATAAAATTCAAATGTTTTCTACACTTCCATCACATTAGTATGACAACGCTTCTCTAGGGTTTATTCTCGGTGTCCCCTCTCACCTTCTGGTCCACGTATGGGTTTGCGGGGGGTGGGGAGAGTGTGTAGCAGGAGGCCTCCCCGAGGGCTGGGCCTGGGTTTGGCCTGGGGCCCCTGGGCTGGATGGCCTGGGGGAAGATGCGACAGTCGGTGGCCATGTAGCGGGCGGGCTGCCATGTGAGTCCGCCATCGGTGGTCCTCTCGATCACCAGGGCATCAGGCCGTGGGCCCTGGAGGGCAAATAAAAGCATTCATGAATTTGTGTCAGACCAGCATTTCAAGCACTTCTGGATAAGCGCTGACTGTCAATATTGTCAGACGTTCCAGGCCAGTGAACAGAAAAGGAATAAGAACCATAAGACTGGTGGAGTGGAGATGGTGTCCAGACCCAGGATTTAAAACATGGCAGGAAATGTGGTACCTTACCTTAAAATTCATAACGAGGTTGTCCAGCTGAAACATGTGCGGCAGGTCAAACTGAATAGATACGGGACCGGTATCTAGAACGGAGGAATGGAGAGGAGAAATAACAAATGATTTTTTTAGGAAGTCAACAATCCTTAGATATCTTCAGTTCAGAATCATCAGTAGAATTTTAATAAAGTACTATTATCTGAATGAATCCAGCTGTATGACAGAAGACCTGTCTGTGGAAGTCTCGCTCACCTTTCTTGGACATCCACCACCGGTGCTCTCCAGCTGTGGAGAGAATGTTCTGGATGGTGTGCGCATGTCTGGACTGAGGGTTCCGTGAGTCACATGGGCAGCACTTCATCTTCCACTGAGACGGAGAGAGAGAGAGCGAGAACAGAGGGGTTACGTTACTGAACATTTTAACATGACAGAAAACACGAAAAAAGAGAGAGGACTTTCAAAACAACAACAACAACAAAAGTATTTTCAAGACATGAGGGCAAAAACATGATGATGGAAATCATATCCATGCTGTTTTTTTGGTAATATCATATATCTGAATGATCAATTTCTACATGACAGAGGTGAGGAGGCACAGTCAAGACCACCATCATCTTTCATGAGCTCCGCCTCTGGCCAGGCCAACAATATCACGACTGATGGGAAACTCATTGTGTAAGGGGTCCATGCATTTGACCTACGGCTCGGCTACGTGCGCTATGCCAGCCAGCTCTCGGCCTCGCGCCCCTGCCCTCACCCCTCTGTGTAGGCCAGCGCTGGCCGCTGCCCAGACTGCCCAGCGGAGGCCTGGGCACGAATTCAGGGGAAAGGTACTGCCAAGCTTAGTGGTTTCACCATCCAGTGGCCTCTGCCACTATCTGTCTGCTCACTCCCTGTGAGCAAATATTACACAAACTGGACAAAGGCAAAGTGCCAGTGTGTGTGAATGACACCATTGCCAACTCACAGATACACACAGTCGTCTGTTACAGTCAATATAACAGAGCTAGACATCAGACACCTCACTGATTTTAAGAGATTTATCAAGATTTTGTCATTATGAGACTTGCTAATCTACAACATTTAGGCTTCTTCAGACACTGAGGCAGCAAATACCACAATAGCTGCTCTTGAGTCACTTCCTGTGTTCCATGACGATTAAATGTGTGTGTGACCTCGGAGAAAGCCCTACTGCTCAGATTGATGAAAACGCAAAATGAGCATCACAAAGTCAAGGTAACAGTAACATGACAGTGGTAAACAACCTTGACATGAAAAGCATTTCAATGACATTTCTGTTTATGGCGTCTCCAGTTGAAACATTTGTTTCAGAAGACTCATAACAGAGACCGAAAACTAGCCTAGCTACCACAGGAGCACAATGCCCCACAGAGGCTACAGATTAGCATTGTACTGATCACATGGCCAGTACAGCTTCTCCTCTGTCTATAGAGTTCGTAGGAGTGTCATGGAAACAAAATAAGGTCAAAGTGGTCACAATTGTCTGCCTGCCTTGAAGGAGATCAGCACAGATTGTTTGTACAAAGCAATGAAAACCTTGAAAACTCTAAAAATAACCCAATCAAAATGTGATGAATGTGCAAATACTGTAGACTGAGTAGATTTGATTTCGCCCTGCAGCTCAGGGTGGAACCAATCACCGACGGCCTGTACATTATACACCAGGGATTGTATACACCTGATTGGTTGAAGGATCCAAAATGCGTACAATGACAGTCATTTGAACAATGCCCATTGATCATGCCTCTTGTGCAGTAGAAATACAGCGCAGACTCCCCAGACTAATGTTCAATCTTATCTTAAAAGACAAAAACACCAAGAAAGCCAGATGATTGTGCCTTTTCCTTAGTCTACATCTATACTATTGCTACAACATCAACAGCAAGGCTTTCATCATTAAGGATCAAATCAGAACCCCACTGTCACAGTTTCTGCCGATCATGGACATAAGATACCATACAACAAATACACCAACATGGTGCTTTGAAAGATTAGCTTTATGTTTGATATTTGAGAGAAGAGGATCAGATTTGAGTAGCTAAGATGTTGGCAATGGGAAGGCCAGAGACAATGGACAAACTACAGCATTAGATGTGTGAAGGTCAGTCTTCCCTGCCAGCACAGCAACAGTTAGGCCTGGTGTGTGTGTGTGTGTGTGTGTGTGTGTGTGTGTGTGTGTGTGTGTGTGTGTGTGTGTGTGTGTGTGTGTGTGTGTGTGTGTGTGTGTGTGTGTGTGTGTGTGTGTGTGTGTGTGTGTGTGTGTGCATGAGAGAGAGAGAGCAATAGAGTTAGAGAACGAGGGAGAGAGAGAGAGAACAAATAAGTATTTGAGAGAGTGTGTGTGTGTGTGTGTGTGTGTGTGTGCGCGCGCACGAGAGACTGAATGTAGTCTGGCAGTAGTAGCTGGCTGTGGAATGGACTTCTGCCAAATGTGCTCCAGACTCTTAAGCTATCTGGGCTTGGCCCGAGCACAGGGTTTATGTGGGGGACAGTGTCCAGCCAGCAGCCCTCCAGCCTTCTGGCCAGTCACCTCTCTGGACCAGGGAACCGCAGAGCATGCCTCAGGGACGTGCCCACCACCGGGCCCTGCAGGGGGGTGCTGCATGCCTTGGGACTGGGAGGCACTGCAGCCTACTGCATATAAGTGAAGCCAGCTATTTGTTTTAGAAATATCATTCAAAAGTGCTGAATAGATAAGTCTTACTACAGTATTGCATGCAGTAGTACAGCAAGCATGCCGTGCAAAGCACAGAACATGGTACTGAATAAGTTGAATATGTTATAAACTATGTAATGGTCTGTCTATTTACATTGTTAACTCTGGAGTGGTGAAAGTTGTGGTTCACACAAAGTGAGATGAATGACTTCATGTAGATCTAATTGAAGAAGTGGTCGGGTTTCAACCATGTGCAGACCAGTTAATGTGTGCCCAGCAAAGCTCTGCTCAGGATTATCCATACATACTGTAAGTCTAGAACCCTGGTCATAAACTCACCATAATGATTTTAACCACAAAAAGATTGCTGAAATGCAATCAATTATGAACAATGATACATAATTATGCCAGATGACAGATGCCAGACTGTTGCACCACAACACTATTTCACCCATTTGTCTGTGGCATGACCCTGGCTTGACTTCTTTGATTTGTGGCAAATTTATGAAACATCATATAAAAGCCAAGTCTGGTTTCGACAGGCGCGTCTACCATCCTGCCTCCATCAGTGCTGTCTCCAAGGGGACTGGGACAGGCCTCTCTTTCCTAGCTCCTGATTGGTTGAATCTGCATGAGACTTGGATAGAATCTGTGCTGCACGGGCAATTGGGCAACCAATCAGAGACTGTCAAAGTCGGTTCAAGGGCACCTGGGAGATTTGGCAAAGCAGTGGCGACCCTGACTGGAAATGCTGAGCCCACATCGTCAGTGTGTGGCATTTCTACACCAAGCCTCTCCAAGGGGCCAGGAATAGCCTGCTCACCTATTAATCGACTCGGAGGGGAATGAAGTGCTCATAGAACTATTTTGGAGACCCCATTTGCCAAAGGCCTTGGAGAGCTGAGGCATATTTTGTCCATGTCTCTACAGCTTGCCCACATTGACTCGGCAAATCCAACTAGGCATAATAGGGTGACATTGAGGCTTACCTTACAATAATATCTAGTTCAGACCTCATTTTGTTTAGTAACACTTTTACAGTGCTGCGCAAAACTTAAATAACCATCTTTTACATTTAGCAGACACTTTTAAACCAAAGTGATTTCAATTACAAGGGATTACATTGTCCCCACAACGGGCACAACGACGCTACGCTACCACCACCCCATAATACATAATTCCATGTGTATCATGCACGATTCCAACAAGAGTGAATACGTCATTTGGTGGATTCCACAAAAATCAATGGAACCATCATTCTAAAGTATTGTCATAAACCAAGCCTGGTTTGTTTTCTTCTTTACAAGTGGGGAATTCCAATTGCCTCTTATTGCCTTTCTGTATGGTCATTGGTGTCTGGATGTTCCATGCCTGATTAAAAAAGAGCCACGGCGGGGAATTCTGGGATTTGCCAACACAGATGGTGTTTCTGTAAGCTGCCTTGTGAGTGGCATACAGTTGGAGCTGGGATTTCACATTCTCACCTCTAAACCCCATCATAATGCCTAGAGCATAGATTTAATGCCGTGTTGGTTAGTTGAATGTGCACTGTCAGCAAAGCCACAATCATCATAACTGATCATCAGCAAGTTATGCAATAACTCTTTCTCAGACACAGGAAAACATGCCTGTTTTAGGGCAAACGCAAGACATTTAGGGACACACATCTAACTTCAATAGAGGGCCGATAGACACTGGAGTTGTCTTGCTTTCAGTGACTCTATTGATAGTCATACCGTGAGTACAGCATCAGAATTCCTTTAGTTAGTGGCGATGTGCTGAGGACCAGGGTTCGACCAGTGCAGACATGTCCATAAACCCTATCGACCACACCCAGTCACTAGGTGGGGCACACCTGAAAAGCCCTCACTCCTCAGATGTCCATTTCTGTACATTGCACGTTGGCGCCAGTCCAAGGATGGGCACGTGTGGAGTCTTGTTTGTGATACATAATTAGACTCGAAAGAGTACATGTATCTTTTTCTCTATCAGTTGCGGACTGGATACTGACAGCATCTGCATAGTCTATCTATCCTCTATTTATTTCTCTCTCACTGTAAGCGTCAACTGAACTAAACTTTGGTCAGAGACAACAGTTGCATCATATGCCATTGGCTCAAGATTCAGTTTCATGAGGATTCAACCAGCACATTCATGGCCTGTTCAAACATCGGCCCTCGTCCTCTCTCTTGCCTTCAACATTCTCGTTTACACTGGCCTGCATAGTCAACAGTTATTTATCTTGTATACAAATCAAATATTGATTTTTATTTTGTAAACTCAAGACTTGTAAATATTAACAAAACCAATGAAGTCAATGAATTATTCACTTATTATGAGTAGTAGTGATAATAACTATGTAAAGAATCAAATGTATAATTTAGATATCGGATGGAATAAATCCATGGATGGAATACTCAAAACAGTCATTTGTCAGGCAGGGTCTCACTGGTGAAAGGATTTAAGCGGCACCACATAAATTGGGCCTATTTCCAACCAGACACGCACAAAAATCTTTGTCACGTTTTAAATCCCTCACAGGCCTTTGTTTCAGGAGTTAAGCAGTTGGTCGTGTGACCATTGTTTTCATAAAGGTTACAAACAAATACTAAGCTTATTGAGTGGATCCAAAGCCTTGAGGATTTTCATTAGACTTCAGGCAAGTCCCATACACAATCAACAGCTATAGACGGCACAGAACAGCTCTTCTAAAAAAAAATCAGCGCTTACCTGTCCGTAAGGTGTGCAGAAGACCTCAGTCCCCGTGAGTCCACAGGTGGAGGTGGCGCGGAGCTGCTGCTCACGTCCGATGAGCAGGTCTCCCGTCGGAGGGTAGCAGGCTCCCCTGTAGCAGTCCTGCTGAGCGAGGGAAACAGCAGCCAACGCTGGGAGAAGACATAGCGATGAAGAAGTTAGATGAAGTCAAAAGACATCAATTCAAAATGGACTACATGGTTTCAGAGAATGATAGGGCAGGAACGTTCAACAAAAGTTTGAAAACTGAACAAGATATTGAATTGAAATAATGTCTTCCATTTAATACTGAATACCTATGCACTACATTGATTTTACAGTTACTTTCCCCCCTCAGTTGAAGGCTATCTAAACTATTCTGATATAGTACTAGACAAGGCAATAGAATGGAAGGTGATTATCAATGAATAGCAATTTGTGAGCATTCATACCTGCCACTTGTAGAAGAATCCATGTCTTCATCATCAGTGAAATCCTTAACAGAAAAATAATAATTAAGATCATATACTGCTTCAGGTATATTACAATAGTGACGATACAATGCTGGATGTGATATTTGCAAACATGCTATATTTTAGCATTTTCCATTAATTTTCATTATACAGATATTTAAAAAATAATGGCATTACAGCTAAAGGTCTAGGTCTATAAGGTAGATGGGTAAAATAAGTAGATTAAAGTAGATGGGTAACATACCAGTAATAAAATCCTTGTGTATACGATAGTTCCAGTGAAAATCGTGGAGAACAATTGCTGTGTTCGTGTGCGAGTAGTCCTATATATGCTCTGGCTCACCTGTGCTGAGTGAGGTGTGTGTCAGAGAAGTGTCGAAGAAACACGCCCTACCGCACTGCTGCCACACCCTTCACAACGTGAATCAACACACAACATACAGTACACTCACACACACACACAAACACAGTGCCATACATCCGCACTGTAAAACATTTGGAATTTCACTGAAGCAGGGAAAAAGAACTTCTCTGAACCATTCCTTTTCTCTTTCTGAGAAAAGCCATCTGTAAAATCTGTATTTTTAAAACAAATGACAATGATCACGATGTAGATAGTTTGCTTAAACTTGTCTGAGCAAGTACAGTACATAAGGCTTTTCATTCTTCCACACCACTGTCATCTAATTCCTTCCATGTTAGCATGGACAGAGATACATTAGAGCAACTTACATTTAAGACTTTGTAAACCCATCTGTATGGACACAATTAAAACACTGATAAAAGAATATACAATATTCCCCATAATCATATTTCCACAGTTCTTTGATGTACAGTAGATGGCATATAAGATGCCACATCTAGGCTGATCCAGGGCCTTGTTTTTGGTTAGATAAGTGGACTCCAAACGCACAGGACTCCAGCAACACAGGAAGCCTCCCATGAGCAACAATATACATGTCTATACAATACAATGTAGGTCTTTTTAGTCCACTGTGGTATAGGTTGCTTAAGTGAAATTACAAGTGAAAATGAAGATGGATTTGGGAACAAAGTATGATAAACCAAAACAAGTTAACTTTAAGACTTTAATTATCCTAATGGAGGAGATGTATTGACATGTTATTACAGTACAGCTTATTCTCTCTGCTCCACCAAGGGTAAACTAAATCCATACATTCCTGCGGAATGTCAAAAAAATACATAAAATACATAACTGGAGGCAGAGGAACCACAGAGACTGTAAAGACAGGCCAGAGGCTGAGTCTTAGACGACCACACCCCTTTGCGTGAGGTATCCGCTGCATCACATCCCATGTGTAATAAACCATGTAGCCCCAGGCCATCAATTCTGTGTACTGTTTTTCTCCATGCTGGTTTGACTAACGCCACAGTCTAAGGTGTGTTGCTGACTCACACCTGTCTGCGCAAACACACACACACACACACACACAGCCTCAGACAGGGCTGGACACGCCCATGGTGGTGCTGTGAAATATCTCTAAGGTAACGCCAAACTGAAGCATGCTTTTACAGAGCTGAGCCACAAACCTCAACCAACACAAACTCAAGTCATCACTTTTCCAAAGAACACCCAAGTATACGCAAATGAATGTCACTGGAAGGACAATGATGTGAATTATGAGTTTGTTTATGTGAATTGACACTGATAACAATTTCATGGATTGACATAGTCAACCTCTAATATGCTAAGAGAAGTACCACTATGCATACAGGCCTAAACTTAATTGGAGTGCTTTACACAGACAAAATCTCCATCAAAACCATTTTCTCAGCAATGTCTTAGTCACTTGGCTTCGTGGTGTGTTATCACATGTGCAGCAGGTCTTACTCAGCATAGACTTCTATGGTCTGTACAATGGCCAGCCACATCTTATCACTGAAGGGCATTCAACATTGGGCTGGCACAGTGGCTCTGCCAAAAATACCACAGTGCCATGTTTATAAAATACGTACTGTATTCGCTTCCAATCTAAGCAGCCAGGACTGCATATGAACAAGGGAGTTTTGTTTTCTGAAAATAAAACTGTAACCACAGAACTATCTCTCTGGTCACAGACAGTATACACTTTTAGGATGACTGTGGGAGCTTGGGAATCTCCAATCAAGACAGGCAAGGTGTCACAGCAAGTGTCACTAGGTTATCTTCACTGTCTGGCCTATTGGTCTGTGCCAAGAAAGAAAACTCCTCGCTAGATCCTATTAGTAATACATGATCTTTGTAGATGTACTATACATACTTATTCATTGCACATAATGTACCTGATTTAAAATGAAGGCTTAGAAGCTTGGCCGTGAACCAAGATCTTAGCCTATAGTGTGACTGTGTTTGATGGAGTGTGTTTGATCCTGGCTGTGTGTTTATGTACTTTAAAAGTTGTATACATGCAAATTCATCTTTCTTTCTCTCTCTCTCTCTCTCTATTTGTGTGTGTGTGTGTGTGTGTGTGTGTGTGTGTGTGTGTGTGTGTGTGTGTGTGTGTGTGTGTGTGTGTGTGTGTGTGTGTGTGTGTGTGTGTGTGTGTGTGTGTGTGTGTGTTGGTTTGTATTGAGGACATGCCTGAGGGGAGGTTTACCACTTACTCATGCCTAGGGCTAGGGGGAGGTAAACTTACCCAGGTTCATCACTAAACCACGTACCTGGAATACCCCCCTAATGTCGGACCTTTATTTTGATAGGAATTAAGTATCTCATTTGTTACATGCCAAAACAGTGTTGTGACAGATCACCAAGTTAGACATACTTTTAGAGGTAGGCTAGGCTAAATATGGCAAAACGAACCTCAATATTAGAAATATGGATTCACATATGCCTATAATTCATGGAGTTGACGTCGTGTTCCAAAGTGCAGCGCACTATGCATCTTAGGCTACATAACTCACCGTATTAGTTGGCTTGAACGCAAGAATATGGGTCGCAACTTAATGACCATGGGAAATTGATGGTCCCAAGGCAAGAAATGTTAAGAAACACAAATAACGTCCCCAAACCACCACCTCTGTAGGAGAATCTAGGAGCCTAAAATATCTGAATATGACTATCATGAAACTTTAAGTAATTTGTAAATCTATAAGAAGGTGCAGTCCACGTAATTCACGTAGCCTACTTGACTGTCCCTTAGCTTCAGCTCCAACTCCTGGGTAGCGCATGGACACTGGCACGTCCCTGTGTGGGAGTGGTTTGGAGCACAGTTAGTATAAATGGACACATAATCTCGCACTTCATACAGCCCTGCATTTGAGAAATTGGTCGACAGTGGAAGTGAGCTAATACCCAGAGGGCCAACTCCACATTTCTGTCAAGCCACTGACAGCGCGTTTAACGTAAGTAAGCCGATCACCATATAGGCCAGCGACTTGAACAGTAGTGCATAATATCTTACCTAATAATGAACAACTAACTGTGTCAATGTTACGAGAGAATTGGGCAATATACGATGTGATACCTGAATATAGTACTGAAAAACAATGTTGTTGAGAATACAAGTATTTTAATAACCTTCCCTTAAATTTCCCCCTAGGTGTTTAACTGTCACTCGACATGGAGACCTTACAAGAAGTTATTCCATTCGCCAAAGAGATGATCAACCAGAAGCCCAGCCGGGGCATGCTGAAGGTTTACTTGGTGGGCTCAGTAGTGGCCGTCCTGGGGACAGTCCTGGGTTTGGTCCAGACCGTGTGTCAGCCGTTCTCCTCTTTTGACGATGCGGCTCTGGATGCGGAGCTAGCCAAACTGGTGGCGCGGGAGTTGCGCGAGGAAGAGAGACGCAGAAAGCAAGGAGAAGTGGCGGAGAGGGCAAATTACGACAAACCACAGAGAGAAAACACGGCTGGTGTGGCTCATAGAAGCGCAGCAACACGACTCCACGCATCGTAAATCGCTTTGAGACAAACCACTCCTAATCAAATGAAGAAAACATTTGCTGCCTTGCCAAGTTTTGTAAGACGCACTAATGATGGCAAAAGTTGAGAGACTGTTGACCTCAGCTCATCATGGAAACGCGTTACTAGGTTGTATCAGACTGGATTTGCAGTTGGACATTACACTATTTAGAATGGGATGTCAGTCTTGACGTTCTGTTGTAAACCTGTCGAGGAGACAGGAGATGGCTGCTGTGCAGCCAGAAATGTTGAACATGTAGGCCTATGTGTCTACACGTTTTTATTCTAAAAAAAACCCCCATTACATTGTTTTATATCCAAGATGATAAGTGACTACAACAGGCTGACTATATTTGTTTTTGCTATACAATAAAACTTTTTTTTACAAAAATTTTTTGGATGGTGTGTCTGAAATCAAGAAATGTAGGCTAACAGTGCATTTATAACATAGGCTAATGAACTTGAAACCACAAACTGTCTAGGATTGGTATGGAGAGAATTCCAGGGGGAGTGATGGAAGATTATTTTAAACAATGAGCCTAATTTCCCAATTTAAATACACATGCAACTGGAGAGCTTTTTGAACATGCACTCAAACTCACTTCTAATTGTTATTAGGGACTGTTGGTGGAGATGATGCCAAAAATCAGTGACTGCAGTTTTGAAGGTTTTTGTGAAATCTAATGAAATAATCTTGAATCACTGAATTGGACTTCAGGTTAATCCATCTGCGAGAAGAGAGGGTATTTCCTTGGATAAAGTTGTGACTTTGGGCCAAAAGGTTAAGAATCACCTGTCTAGACTATAGCCTAGACACAAATGAATCCTTGATACCCAAACAAGCCATCTGAATGTCTGATCATTGCCTAGCAAAAGGCTTGAGATCAATCCTCTAATCAGTCGTGATATATTTGCCAAATTACTTTTCAGATGGTGATAGTCTACATTATAGTAGTAGCCTTGGGCTTGATGCATTTCACTGGGCAGTCACAAGACAATATTCATCGGCCTAATCTCATTGTGAAAAATTAGACATAGGCTATTCCCGGACGTTTATCCTTTAACTTTAACTTATTTTTTCTACAATTCACAAAAATCTCCAAGGTTTCCATATCTGAATTCATTATACTTTCACTTTACAAGCCTTCCAGCGCTTGCTGTCGAGAAGTATCCCCATAGCATGACGCTACATGCATCATGACCATGCACTAAGATATTTCAAAAGATGGTGTGTTTTTATATTTGCCATACATAGCATAGTCTGATGGCCAAAAAGGAAATTTTTGTCTCATAAGACCAAAGAACCTTCTTCTGTATGTCCTGGGACTCTCCCACATGTCTTTGGGTGAACTTTGGTTGAGCTTTAATAACAGCTTTGCCACTCACCCATTAAGCTTTGACTAGTGAAGAAGCTCATAGTCTCTGCCATCTCAGTTGCTGGAGCTTTTAACTTCTTCAGAGTTTTAGGTGCCTTGGTGGCCTTCTTCTTGAATGGCCACTCAGTTTGTGGTGACAGCCTGCTCTATAGGCAGATTTGTTGGCTACATTTGCCATATTCCATTTCTTAATAATGGATTTCACTGAACTCAGTAGGATGTTCTGTGACTTGAACATTTTGTATTCATCCCCTCACTTGTTCTTTTCAATAACCTTATCTCTGAGTTAGATAGAGTGTTCTTTTGTCTTCATGGTGGATATATCTTTTTTAAAAGTGGAAATATCAGGGGCATTCTAGCATTTGCTCTCTGGCTCAAGAAATCTGAAATGAGTTATGTTATGTTATGCTACAGCATAAGCATGTTATTATCTAAGTTATGCTACTTCATGGCACGGCTGGTAGGCTATTAGGCTAATCTTTTAATCTTATAGGCCAGTGTTTCTTAACTGGTCTGGCCTTGGGACCCTCAATATCCTATGGTCATTATGTTCCGTATTTTAGCGTTCAAGCCAACTGATACGGTGAGCTATGTGATGGGATGTGTAAAGGTGAACCGCACATGTTTGGAACATCTTGACGTTAGGAGTTACCAAGTCCTCAACTCCATAAGTGATGTGAATCCATAGGCTAGCCTACTTCAAGGGTTGTTTTGCCATATTTAGCCTACCGCTAAAATTATGTCTGATATGACCTGTCATAAACATTGTCTCAATGGCAACAACTGGCAAAAGGTCCAGGGTTCAAGCCGTGGCCTACTGGTAGGGCTTCGGCCTGGTAACTGAAGGGTTGCCAGGTTTGATCCCCGACCAGTGGGAATAAATGTGGGCAGGGGGGAGGGTTGAGCACTGCTTTCCCAAACCCACATCCACGGCTGAAGTGCCCTTGAGCAAGGCACCTAACCCCTCACTGCTCCCCGAGTGCCACTGCGCCGGGTTAGTGTGTGCTTCACCTCACTGTGTGCTGTGTGTGTTTCACTAATTCACTGATTGGGATTGGGACCAAATTTCCCCCACAGGATCAACAAAGTATATATAAAGAATAACTTACATATACTTGATGGGGCAAGTAAGATAGGATTTCAAATGGGTGATTTTTTTTTTTTTTTTTTTTAACCACCAGCTCCATGACCCACCAGTTAAGAAATAACAATATTCTCCACAAGCGTCCACTCCCACCATTCAAATCTTTCCACAAAAATATGATGGTTTTCACATTTTTGAAAAGCAAGCAAGCAAAAGAAAAATAGTAGCCAGGCGTTGCCTAAATAAGTCTAAGCAGATTAGCATGTTGGTCAAGTCTTTCAGACTAGGAAGAGTTAATTCTGAATTTGGTTAAGCATCCTAAATTGCGCTTTTGTGACGGATCAGTCTGGCTATCACCATACCAACATTACTCTGGGAAGTCTGCGTTTTATTTCTAGGCCTACAGCACAAGAAACGTGATCAGCAGGGGCAGGGCTGAGGTGAGGCTGCAGGGCGAAATCCAAATCGCCGGCCGGTCAGGCTGAGTTTACCCAGCCTAGCGACTGATTGGATGTGAACAATTTTAAAGAGGGCAGCGCCATCTACTGTATAAAAATGGAAGTATAGCGTGATCGTGAAATTGTTAAGAATCTCATCCAAGCCATAGAAAATAGTACATTTTATAAACGTGTTACAGTGTTAGTAAAAAATATAAACTAGGCTATTTAAATGTCATTTTAGTTCAAGCGATAGCCAGAGAATAGCCCTTTGAAAAGTCCCGGAAGCGGAAACGCACTCTGCACGTGGTGACGGAAGGTAGCAAATTCATTCATTCGCGGCATTGAAACGATTGAAACACCGTGTTGGAAGGTGCTGCGTTGGTTTTAACAAACATAGTTGTATTTATTACGTTATCAATATTTTGTTTGTGGTTCAGTTGCAAAGTTAAATATAGACATGATTAAGGATAACTGGAATATCCCCCCCAACGCACCAGCGTGCATGGAAAAACATCTAGTGTCTGCTCACTACAGAGCTGGTAAGTTGACATTGTAACGTTAACGTTAACTGTATCGAAAAGTCTGAAGTTTATCCTAAATTATGTGTAACCAATATTTTTTCTTCTAATGGCAGCTTTGTTGACTTAAATCTTAGTACCTGTTAGGGGTTAATTTGTTTGCTATTCCAACGCCATGAGGTGAAAGAATACTCTTAAAAGTACCACTGCCATGGAAAATGTTGATGACAATCAAGTTATCGAGATTAGTTAGCTAACTAACATCAGTATAAGTGGCGTTACCAAACTATCTGAAGACAGTAGACCGATATGTCCAGTTAACAGTGTCCTTCGACAACGGGTCTAAACATCTGTAACGTTAGCATCCATAATCGCTATCCAGCGCCTAAAGTTGTAAGAGTAGACTTGTCATGCCAGAGGTTTGATTTGCACAAATGATCATATCATATGGAACGTGCCTACTGATTACTTTGCTTGCTCTAATGAACGTGAAAATTTTGACTAACGGAACACATTCCTGGTACTTGACATGCTAACCCACATCTCCATTGTACTGATTCTAGATGGAGCTCTGCTTTTAGGCGCCTCCAGTCTAACTGGTAGGTCCTGGATGGGGTCCATCTGGGTCTACACCGACCCAAAGCAGGCACCCAACGAGGGCTTCTGCAAGGCTGGGGTTCAGACCGACGCGGGGGTCACACAGGCTCTGTGGATGTCAGAGAAAGGCATCCTGGTAGCTTCAGATTCAGGTACAGTTTGCATCGTTGCAGGTGGTCCTTTCATTACTAATTGTCTTAAGTAACTAATTGCCAACATTCAGCACGTGTGAGTATTTGAGTTTGTGTGTTTTGTATGAGAGAAGCCAAGGCACCACATAGCACAATAGAGAATTAAATTCTTTCTCATCTTTAGATGTTTGTGAGGTTCTGTAATGCCCACACATTATCATTATCGAAAGTTAATGTTGTAATGGTAATAAGCCCTATCTCAAACTACACCATATTACATTTTTAAGAAGGTATGTGAACCATGATCACAGTTTGTATGTGTTACATTTGAGCTTCACATAAGACACTGACAAACATTAGTGCCTTCTACTCCGTCAATGCTAACTGTAATCTGCATTGTTGCCATGATACCACAGGTGCTGTGGAATTGTGGGAGCTGGCGGAGGACGAGCGTCTGCTGATAAACCGTTTCAGCAAGCAAGAGCACGATCACGTGGTCACCGGCATCAGCACAACAGCAGCTCGCACCCATGCCGTCAGCAGCAGCATGGACTGCAGGTTGGTGGTAGAGGCAGTGAACCCATGGATGAGAAATACCTTTAAAACCTAAATAACACTTTTAAAGTACTATTCAGCGCCCGCTTCTCATTCAGGAAAGTTGTTTTCTCAATGATTTTGAAGTCTCCTGGTCAGTATAGTGTTTTCAGTTCAGTGCAATTTTTAGGTTACTTCAGACACAAAGTTGCCTCTGTTACAAGTCAAATTCAGGATGTAAAGTCAGATAGATAGATAGCTGGTTGTTACTTCATGCATTCTCTAGCATTTAAGTCACTGAAATCTAGTGGCAAGCTCCCTTTGCTAGTCAGTTAATTAATTTTAGGCTGTCATGATATTAACAATGATCTACCACAGGAAACTGCCTTTGTGATTTAGCCAGAAAGAAAGTCCAAAATCAAACACAATATTGCTTACAAAGTCATCACAACGTTTGGATGGTGCTACATGGCTTCTCATCCCAGATTTTTATGGTGATTAGGCCATGCTGACATACTGACTACTGACTCTGACATACTTCTCCCTTTATTGTTATTTAACAAACTTTATAGACTTCAACCATATTTATTCCTTCTGGAGTTAACAATGAACTTATATTATTGTAGGAATTGAATAGTGATTGTGTGGCCCATGAGGCAACACCCAGTGATGCTCTTGGTACCATCAAATGGTAGCCTATAGTGATGCGGTCAGGATACACACCGGTATGCCATGGCCTTACCAGTGACTGTGTCATGGGCCACCTAATCACAGAATTTTTAACCACTTCACCTCTGCCTCTATTGTATTGGTGTCAGGGTCCTCTGGCATGATAATCCATATTAAAATGTGGACACGCACACACCTTTTTTCATTGATAAATTATTGTGGCGAGGGTATGCAGTGACCCGATTGATCCTGTTTTCTGTTATAAGTATTTGTTGGCATCACCATTCATACTTGCCTTTGCATGTGTTTTTGTCCATTTGTTCATGAAGCATCAAAGTATGGGACCTCAGCCAAGAGACAGTCATCAACACGTATCACGGTAAGATGTCACATGCTTCTCACTGATTTATTTATAAAGGTGATGTATTGCAGTTTGGAGTGTTGTATTTTTTATTTGATTGCCTATGAAATCCTTTGCTTTAGCGTTACAGGGTTGGGTTATAGAGGTTTAGCTTTAGCCGGTTAGTGTTGGCTATTTTGGTGAAGAGAAGTTTGTTTCCTATAAGCTGTTCTCAGCCGTGCATGAGTGTAGCTGATCAGCATAAGATCGTTACTGTGTTTGCATTGGTCATGTGGCGTTTGCAACCCCAGGCAATTGGCTCTTCATATGTTTGGTCCCAGAACTGAGATGTTGAGGGTTTCTTGGCTGATGTAGCTACTGTAGCACAGCCCCAGTCATTGAGATAGTAGCTGTAATCTGCCACTCAATTCAGATTATCTTAATTACAAGTTTACAAGTTCTCATGCATGTCTGTCTCACAGGAACTCAGTTGTGGGCTAGGCCATTTAGATTTGAAAATGTATGTATAAGAGCTTACAGAATGTCTGATAATCTCGGGCTTCAACCCCTGTTATTACAGAATGCCATGTTCTATCTTCATATGTTTAATGCAAGTGTTTAAAACAACAGTGTGATCATAATAATTCTAATAGTGTGTAATATCACAGGTGCGTAAAGAGAACAGAGCCTCCATGCCTAGCACTAATGTGACCTCTAAATTGACCCCTGACTATAGCACACACTATGCCTGTCATCTGTGTGGCCTGCAGCCCCTCGGAGGAAGCCCTCCTCCTTTCCTGTGGTCAGGTGAGAGACATCTGCATTTCTATAGGTCATCTGCTGGTACTACATTGAAATCCTTATTGACTGATCCTTACTGACGTGTACACATTCAGCCACAAGATGGCGTCATTTTTTTTCAGGTGATGGCTTCATCATGTAGTTGAATTGCATGAGCCCGCTGCCAAGTGTGTAAAAGATGAAGTTGGAGAGGTGTGGCTGAAACTGTGATGAATATTTGGCATGATCTTTGTGTCTCTCTCTTCTCCTAGGATGGCCGGCTTCTATTGTGGGACCGTAGAAAACCAAAACCAGCCACTCGGTTGGGTAAGCATTTCCCGTCACCAGTTATCTGGTCATGTACGCGCCTGTTTGTTTTCCACATTCCCAATAATGTAATCGGCATTAGATCATGAGGTCTGTCCACATTGTAGTAATAGTTCTTGAGACTGTGGACAAAGAACCTCCCAGACATGTTCAGAGTTAGTGGCGTGCTCAGTCCTCTTTGTTCTTTTGATGCTGCTTGTTGGTGGGTGCTCTTTGGTCCAAGGTAAATAGTTTGTGTAGAAAAGGAGAATTTCTCCACCAAGGCACCAAGGCACTCCAAATGGTTTAAAATGTCTTTATTAAACTGACATGTCCAACATGGACCTAAAAATGCCCACGCGTAGGGGCTGGGGCCTTCATCAGGGCATGTGAAGGCCCCAGCCGCTACGCGTGGGCATTTTTAGGTCCATGTTGGACATGTCAGTTTAATAAAGACATTTTAAACCATTTGGAGTGCCTTGGTTGTGGAGAAATTCTCCTTTTCTACACTCCCAGACATGTTCTCTGTTTAGTCATTAAATCCATGTAATATTGGAAATCCCCGGTGTACAAGGCCTAGACTAGATGACCAGTCTTATTAGACAGCGTCTTGTGTAACTTATCATTGAAAAGCCTAGGGTCACAGTGCCCCCTGTAGTTTGAGATGGGATATACATGGGATATTTTCATTATTATCTTTTCATCTCATTTGTCTTTTTTTATTGCAGACATTGTGTCTCCCAGCTGTACGCCTACCACAGCGATATGGCACCCACGCCAAGCCAACACAATTGTCTATGGTAAGGAGCACTGCCCTGTCCCACCCTATCTCTCTTCCACTTAACTCGCTGTCACACTTCACTGTCCTATCTAAATAAAGGCAAAAATAAGCCCCAAAAATATACTTATATATACTGTGCTAATGTTTCAGGTGACGAGCTGGGAAGGGTCACTGTGAGGGACCTGCAGACGTCAGAGCAAACCCAGACGCTGAACACCCACAAGCGCAGAGTGACTAGCCTGGCCTTTTCCTCCCACAGGTACACCAACACAGCATCGTCCTCCTAGACAACTTACAGTGATTTCCCCACATATAAGCCGCATTGTGTATAAGCCGCAGGACAGTGTTTTATGCAAGTTAAAAGAAACACAATTATATTAACTCCATATTAACTGCCCCCCTGTATTAACCTCATAGCTTAAGAAATTTTGCAAAATCAATGGATAAGCCACGGCTAATAGTCGGGAAATTACAGTAGTAGTCTATGCTGTAGCCACATTGAAAACGGAGGTCCGAGAGCACAGACCTCCGCTAAGCGAAAACATAACAGCTTCCTGGATCCAGACGGTAATACCGAAGATCATTACTGACAAGATAGAGCAACATAATGCATCTCTATGGAAGCAAAATTCGAACAGTTCCTGTCTGCTTAAAGAGGCGTGTCGCAAAGACGTCACAGTGGGATATCGATCGACAAGCAGTTCAGTTCAAATGTAACGGCACTTTCTAGGTCTGCTTAAAGGGGGATTTCGCCCCCCTCCCCTTTGCAAAAACAGAACGCGGAAATGGTCGAACGGTTGCGCCTCTCCCTCTGGTAATACGGATCACTCCCAGAATTTAATTGTTTCTTTCTTGGGTAATTTCAGACCTTCCCTGAATTTCGTCGAAATCCATCCATAACTTTTTGAGTTATCTTGCAAACAAACAAACAGACTGACAAACAAACAAACAAACCCCGATGAAAACATAACCTCCTTGGCGGAGATAATGACGTTCTTGCCTGAAGAGTTAGCTTTTGTCTTGTGTGCTGACTTGACTGAGGCCCTAATTAGCAGTGACGCTTAACATTCCAAAGTGTTGTCTTTTCCTTTGTGCCTTAATGCTTGTCCTAACCCAAATTATAATCTATTCAGTGATGCTTTTTGCTTCACCCAAAGCACTGCGGTTTTACTATATTGATATTTTAGATTTTTGAAATGTCCCCTCTTGTTTAACAGTTCCCCGCTGCTAGCCTCCACAAGTGATGACTGCACGGTTGCCGTGGTGAACGCAGAGTTCAGAGAAATGTGAGTCAATATTGAAGGCCCTCCCAAAACCACACTGCCCTACCCTGGCCTGTGTGTCATAAACAAATATCTTGTGTCAGTCCTTTTGTGAGATAATGTAAATCGTTTGTGAGTAAAAGGTCTAATACTGGTAGATTCTTAGTGCAGCTGTTACTACTCTTACTCTACCACTCATCAGAGATTATATAGTAATCTATATTTGGTTTGGTATTTTGGTTCAGTGGGTTTGTGTTATTTTAATAGTTTGTTTAGCCTTATTATTGCTGTACATGCTGTCACATAGCAGTGACTACATTTTCATATATTTTTCCAATGTGACCCCTGTGTCATTCACCTTCATTGATTTACACTCCCCCTGCCCCCCTCCTATTTTTAGTTTCAGAGACAGGAGGCACCAGGACTTTGTCCGAGGGTCATGCTGGGCCACTGAAGGACTGGACACCCTCACCACAGTGGGCTGGGACCACCAGGTTCTCCACCACAACATCAGCCCGACACCAGCAAACTCTCAACCTTAGAGCCGTCCAGGGGGCAAGGAAGGGTGGCAGGTAGAAGAAACATGGAAACGGCTCTCTTTCAGTAGCCTAGTTCTCACTCAGAGAATGACTAGTTTGAGGTCCGCTGAGATGGTATTAGCTGTAAAAGAAAATTGTAACTAGTTAACTAAATGCATCTCCTTACGCACACAACCCTACAAAGGCCCCACCTCTTGGTGAAAATGAATTTGGAAAATAGAATACAAATTTGAATTTGTGTAAAGAATGTTCTAGAATTTAAAGCTGTTTGTTGTTGTTCACTGCTGCCTTTACAAATTCCTTACTTGTGTGCCTGGCCCAGATGGAAGGCATTCTCTAGTTTCCATATTCACTTCACACCAGTTTCAGTGATTCTTTTTTTAAGCACTTGCATTGAAACATCTTTGACCTTGTCATTATTTCATCAGTATAAGTCCCGTCCTTCAGAAATGTAAACGGTTAAATCTTTGTAAATCAGTGTGTCATTATGAATACTTTGTAACCCTTTGTGAATCTGTTTATATCTCTATACTGCTGGGTTTAAGTTTTACCATAATAATTATTTAGTTACTCACAGCTAAATATTACTTTCGCGACTATCTGTAAGAGCACTCCCTCACATACTGATGCAGGGTCCCCCTTTTTGTTCAAGGCTATGCCATCATGTAGTAGCCTTGTGTAAAGGAATTTGTGTGTTATAAACTCTTGTTAAGTATGTTCGAGGGATGCCGATTACATAGTTGTCATGCCCGATATCTAATTCATTATTGGCTTACAGTATGTCAACTGTCCGGATGTATTTGTACTTCTGTACAGGATCATTCACATTCATGTACCGGTAGATTATTTTATACTTTTCAAAGGGTTTTGTTTCATACATTTCCAATACTGTCACTCACTACGGTTTTGTACATTTATAGGGTCTTTAATCTTGAGTATGTATGTCTGTGGATGCGAGTGGTGGAGTATGTCAAACTGAAAAAGCTGAACGTGACCACAGTTGTTGAAAGCTCCTATTCTCTTAGTGACACGGACACATGTATGTTAAACACTCTCAGTCTCTGAGAATGACTCTCATTGTAAGTTCTGAACAGGAATAAATATGAAAAGAAAACTTTGATTGTTCACTTGGTGTCCCCTTTTAATCTGAGGTTTATTCTGTAAGTAAATAGTCATTTTTTAAGTCTACAAGTCATACCAAAGATGTATAGCCTATTTATAACATGCCAAGCATAGTGGGGCATTGCAGTGCCTTGTTATATATATATATATATTTTCCATGCTTGCAATGCCATTAACCTTCACATCCAAGTATCTATTTACATGTTTTGTAAAGATATATTTACATTTTTATAGGCTCTCAAAATCCGAGCGTGTATATAAATGATGCTGCATTATTAATGGCAGCATATTTAAGACGTATGGTAGTTTTTAACTAACAAACAAAGATTACATCTTTGTCAATAAAAAGTGTTAGATTATATGCCTCTGCATTGGGGAATGAGTGACGTATGTCAAAACTAGATCGGCATTTTCATGAATTCCAAATTAATATATAAATAGCCATATTTTAGGATGGAGGAGAACTGTAGTATTCCGCACAAAAGACACAGCTTGATCATTTGCACATCTTTGTCCATAGGAATATATAACATTTCTTTATCTGTACCATTTGTAGAAACACACTGACTCGGCACACAACTATTTTGTCAGCAGCGAATAAAAAAAAAAAAACACTAGTTCATCAATGGGTTAAAACAATAAGGCAAAGCTCACTGACTGTGATAAGACTATAGAGCCTGCTGAAGTTAACAGTCCTGTTGCCCCAGACAAGCCCAGACACTCCAAGGACTTTAGAACTTAAACAGAGGACCGGAATGTCTGACACTGAAAGCACAGAAGGTTAAATAACAAAGGGGAAAAAAGTACTACTGTTTGTTTCAACAGTAGATTATTTGAAGGCTAAACAAAATTGACAGGCACATTCTTGTGTTCTTTTTCCCCCCATGCTGAAGTAAGGAGTAAAGTGCTCAGTTGATCATCTTCAGCATTATAAAGGCACTGGTGTGTCTTGTATCTGCGTTTCGTTTTTTTCCTTTTGATGCAGTCCTGGTAGAGAAAGTCTTCACGAGTCTCCTTTACTGACTAGAGTAATGGGTTGTTTGGTCCCTGGTCGTACTGTAAATGTCATACCGTGAGGCTGCTTGGATGGTCCATTACTGCAAAAATACAGGAAGATAAGCAATTATTTTATTTGTAACACACAAAAAAATTATAATCATTTGGTTGGTATAAGAAATGTTTCAGATTTTACAGATACCCAATTACAAAGGATTAACTTATGGCACTGGGCTCTTTTAAAGGTAATAATTTATAACAGACATATTCAAAACTACATGGGGCATACCTTGCAGGTGGCTTTGATGCAGCAGCAAAACTTCCTGCCTTCTTCTGGGCCATTCTGGTCTCAAGCTCCTTCATATCTAGGCCTCCACTTGCCTGTGGTGGAAGTGTGCCACTCTTTGCTTTAGGAGAAGGTTTAGGTGGAACCGGAATGTCCTCTTCTTCATCAGAATGTGTGGTGCCCCAGTCATCTGTGCTGTCAGCCTCTTTGGCCGGAGCTGAGAATTTGGGATCCATCTCTAGCATCTTTTTCTGCAAGATACTGAGAAGAGTGGCTTGGCTGGCAGATGTAGGTGCCGAGGGAAGATTTTGGGGAGGCGGCTTCGGCTTGCTCTGCTGAGCGATTTTGGCTTGCAGCTCACTCTGTGTTGGGGGTCTGGGGGTGGCTGGCGGCTTTGGCTTTTGGGCAGTGAGAGGTCCCTTTGCGATGGGCGAAGGGTTCATCGGTGGCGCTGGTGGTGGTGGTGGTCCTGCAGGTGGTGCGGGTGGTGGTGGCCCAGTAGGTCTCGCTGGTGGTGGTATCCCTGCAGGTGGCGCTGGTGGTGGTATCCCAGTAGGTCTCGCTGGTGGTGGTATCCCTGCAGGTGGCGCTGGTGGTGGTGGCCCTGAGGGTGGTGGTGGTGGTCGCCCTGCAGGTGGTGGTGGTGGTTGTATTGATGCCTTTGTGGGAGGATCAGGAGGAGGTGTGCTTGGGGGACCCTCTCCATCTTCAGTATCTGAGTTTGCAAACTCTGGCGGGGGAGGAATGAAAGGGATGCTGAAGTCCTCCTGCTCCTCGCTATCCTGAACTGGGGTGCTGGAGACAGCTGGAGCTGGATTAGTATGCTGAACTTTCTTTTCAACATTGCTAGGAGAAGTGGATGGCACTGTGGAGAGTACTGGGGGCTTTGGTTCTTGCTTAGCAACATGGGTTCTCACCTGTGGTGGAGTAACCTGGACAGGTGCTTTAGGCTGTGCAGAAACAGCTACCTGAGCAGGGAGATCAGGTTTCACGGCAGGAAGTCTTTCTTGAGAGTTTAACGACGTGGATGAGGATGACTTGGGGATCACTGTGAAAGAGTTGGATTTTGATTCGCTGGGCTGAATAGTTGCCTGGGTAGGGAGCTCAACAGATCGGCTGCTCTTGCCGCTGTTCTCACGGGACAAATTTGAACGTTGCCGCTCTCGTTCCTTAGCAGCCTTCAGTAGGGCCAAGGGGGAAGCTCCACTCGTCCCTGAGCTCTCACTTCCTTTGAGGCTGTTTAATTTGTGGGCCAGTAGAGGACTATACTGAACGGGTCTTACGTGGGAGACCTCCTGTTCCTTCATCTGGCTTGTTTCTTGTGGAGCAGGAGCAGCTGGCGCTTTTGGTAATTTTGGGGAAGCTGCAGGAGGGGTCGCTGCTGGTTTTGTTGGGGTTGGAATGGGATTTGGGGGTGTCTGAGTTTTTGGTGCACTTGAAGGCACAGCTTTGGGTTGGCTTGGTAAGGTGGCTGTCAAATTTTCTTTGAGGTCCTTCAAATCTTGCTCCAGCTGAGCACCAGAGCTTGCCCTGCGCGCTGGCTTTGCTGGAGGTAATGGTGTTTGAGCTGGACTTGGCGTCGAGGGGCCACTGCCATTGACATGGACCCGGACAGAGTCACCGGACGGGTCCTCCAAAAGGAGGATTGATTTGGGTCTCATTTCTCGGTCTATGCCTCCACTCAGCAGAGTGGTCTTTGGTATGCTGTAGACCTTGGCTGTGTTATGAGGATTGAAGCTTGAAGGCACAGGCATAGCAGGCGTGGAAGATGAAAGAGACACAACATCAAGATTCTGAATGGAGGACATCCGGACAGGCTTGGGCGGGGGCGCCTTTGGGGTCTTCTGGGGCCCTGGAAGAGGCTGTTGTTTCGCCACTGGTGGTGGGGGTGGGGTGAACTTTGGGCATTCAGGAACATCTGGAGGATCACTCACTACGGATGCAGGCAGCGAAGATTTGGTGCTACTAGTGCTGGATGTCACAGATGGGGGCTTTGGAGCGGGCATTGATGGGGGCTTTAGAGAAGCAAGGTCAATGTCCTGGGATTGGGAAACTGTCGGAGGTTTGGGAGCAGGCATGGGTGGTGGTCTGAGCGAGGCCAGATCTGGTGGGACCTCAAAGTCTCCATATGAAGATGAAGCATGGACAACCTTTGGCGAGGGTGGGATAAACTGAGGCGGAGGTGCCGGAGGCGCCACTGAAGGAGGTGGAGGGATAAGTATTTCACCTTCTTCGTCATCAGGGACAGCAAAGATTCCACCATTGGGAAGCTGCTGGGTGCTTCCTATGAAAGAAGAGAAGGCCAGACTGTGATTTAACTGCTCATGAACATTTTTCATTGGTATGGAAAATATACACATAGTTACTATATGGGGAGTTCCTTCATGGATGTAGGAAGGCACTATAATGGATCAATTACAATACCATCATTTTAAACTAAACTTACAATGGACACATATTCTGATATTTCATTGTGGCCAAACTTGGTGGGATCAACATCAGTCTACATTAGTCAAGATCTGATCACATAGGCACACATGAGGTAAAACCATCAAAGATGACACACATTGCCGTGTCCTTTGGAACTGTGGTTGACTTTTAATTCTCTATTATATGGTTTCAATACATGTGAAACAAAGTCCTCAAGAATGTAGCCATAGAGACAATATCCAAGTATAAACTGTAGTCATAGTATAACATTTCCCAGGCAGTTACATTAGTCTTAAATACCTGATGGAATAAGTTTACCCTTCACCTTTATAACACTTCTAACAAATATTCACATTACCTATACTCTTAAATCTGCACATTTCCCCCTTGTTCCTCTAGCATAATTGGTCAGACCTCTTTCTTTGCCAATTAATTGAATCAACAATACTTTGCTTTTTGAAAAGCTGTGAGCTGACCTGTTCCATTTGTCTTTGGCCCATTCAGGGGAGGAAGGACAGGCACTTTTGGAGTCGGTACGGCAAAGCCGTGTATGGCGTCAGAGGACTGTGGGGGGGAAGCAGTACAAAGGCATCAGCAGACTATATACATTTTTCCCTGTTAGACAGACCGGTTAAATACTGACAGAAAGGGTAGATAGGCAGTGAGAGCAAACGAGAGAGAGAAAGAGAGAGAGAGAGAGAGAAAGAGAGAGAGAGAGAGAGAATTAGAAATGTCATTACTGGTTATTGTTTTGCCAGCAGTTGTAGAGCTGAGGACTTTGGCTTTGGTAGAAACATGTGGTGCGCTGAACTAACTTGTCTCCTCTACAGTTCTATGCTCTTTCTCCAGACATCAGAAAATAACAACATGCTCCCACACATTACATTGTTCACATAGTTCACGTATTAATCAAAGGGCTGCATGCATCAAGCATAATGGCGCATCTTACATCATCGTCAGGACATCACGATGATTAACACTGTCAGACCGTGTGACAAAACCACACCCAACCAACACCCGACAACATAACAAAGATAATACAGGACCTACCCATTAGGATTTGTTTTGATGACAATCAAGCACACCTTGCCTTGCCATTTGTAAGCCAATGAGGACTAATCAAGGCCAAAAGTGAGTAGAGTGTCAGACTGCAGGCCATAGAGCCATGCTGTAATAGCGACATCACCATTGCGAATAGTGCATTAAAATGAGATAGCCGTTGCACTGGTATGAATCGGAGGGTTAGAAGATCTCAGACCCCATTACCTTGTTAGCATGTACGAAACTAAGTTTCGTACCCCCACATTAATAATAACACAGCCCCATGCCTCTATGCCAGTCACATTACATTGTGTTACATTCTTAATGCTGGCTGTGAGTTCTCTTTGCATTCCTATTAGAACTCTACCTCAGTCTTCACCTCCTCATACCTCTCATCAAATGATCTGGACACACCTCAGGCTCCAAGAGCCTGCCAGTCCAGTGACTTCTATGCATGAGCAGGTTTGTGTGGAAAGGCTATAGTGAGTGCATGTGTGCCCGCACACACACACACACACACACACACACACACACACACACACACAGCACACACACTGACACACACTGACACACACTGACACACACAGACACACACAGACACACACAGACACACAGACACAGACACAGACACACACACACACACACACACACACACACACACACACACAAACACACACACACACACACACACACACACACACACACACACACACACACCTACCTGCCTAAAAACAGTACCAGTTTAATAACACAGGCTTTGTGTACGCAACACCATTTTAGCAGGCGGTACATCGTAAGTACCCTTGTCCTGCGAAGTTCCTGTTCTTTTCAGACAGAGGTGAAACGAAGAAATCAACAAAGGGTCTGAATGCCAACCTGACCTTGCACACAACTTATGTAATAACACTGACTTTGATTTAGCCTCTAGTGCTGCTGACATTTTAACAGTGATGGACTGCCAGGGTACTGGAGTTTAACCCCTAAGGCAAACACACATGTGACAGTACTGTGAAGAACATGTTCAGATGGTCTATATGTACAGGCCACCAAGCGAGGAAAAGAGGACAGGCGGAACTGCACCGCAAGCCATTGCTGTCCATCACTGTCGTCTCTATCTTTTCCCCGTCAGGTAAGACTAAGGCATATTTCTCTCTATTCACGCACAGAGTGAAAGTCAGAGTGAGGTTCTACCCTTCTGATGATGGGTGTGTCACATGTCAGGTATGCAACAGGGACGTCACCATAGAAAGAGAAACGAATGGTGAGGGAAGAAGAAATGGAAAAGGTTTGTCATCTGTGCTTGAAAGCTACCCATGCACGTCAAAAACAGGTATAGTCTAAGATGTTAGATGTTTACATTCAGTTGAACATTATCCAGGTCATCTGCATTTTCAAGAATGGCCTTCTCAAGGTTCTCAAGGAATAATAAACCCTTGACCTCAGTAAGAAAATGGGCCAAACTTAGTGTTGAACCAGGAGAAAGGAAGGAGGTAATTGAAGTGGAGACGAAAGGAGAAAATGACTCTCTGAGCATTTTACAAAGGGGTAGAAAAACAAGGGAATAGATAAACAACCCAGCAAATGTGCAGACGATACTGAATGAGGATACAGCTGAAATTCTTGCAGTTTGATGTTCCTAGGGATTCTAAACATCTAACGCTGCCTAGAAGTAGTAACACATAGCAATGGGCTTTTACAACAACCCAATTCACCTATCACAATGCTATATAAACACTTACTGTCATACTGAACAGAAAAAAGCTCTGTCTATACAAAAAGGTTCTTCATCAATAATAATTAGTGAAATCTGAAACAGTTGCTGGAGGGGCAGGGAGCAGAGGCACCTGAGATCACCACACAAAGATCATTGATCACAGAAACACTCCTCATAGGCCAAGAGAGAAGGTGGCCTCCGACGACAAAGGGCACATTGAGGGGAACATTCAAATTCGGCTTCAAAGACAGAGCCGGACACAGGTGGAGAGTGAAGCCTTGAAGCAACGCTGCACTTTGCATTGTAGCCTACCTTGTCTTGAAAACAATCAACCAGCTGTTTTGCACTCTCACAATTAACAAAATACAAACTACAAATAAAGCGCATCATTTTACTCTGTATGGACAGACATACTGTAAGGAGAAGAATAGAAGGCAAGTTTTCTCAATTAAGATTGATACATACCGTGTGCGAGTTGAAGTAATTAACGGTGGGCCTTGATCGAACTTTAGCTGTGCCTGTTACTGGTATTGCTGACGAGTCAAAACCCAACTCCACACGTTCTGAAAGAGAAACAACTCATTCATTGTAATAACAATGTCAATACACATTTATTGCCCTCAACAGAGAGTAATGTTTGAACACGTAATCTCCAATCCCATATCTAAAACATTCCTTGCAGCTGATGCAGTAGTAAACTGAATTATTAACCCAATGAAATGCACTTTCATGCAGATGTTGTGACATGATGAAACTGGCCTTATTGATTCTATACAATGTAATGTATAATAAGTACAAAGATTATTATTTTTTGTTTTAAAAACATGCAGGTTACAAATAGTCATAAACAACTAGGTGACTGAAACCCTATGTTGATGTGGACTGATAAGCACTGAAAACAAAGACTGCTGCCTTCTCCATCTGACCTTGTGCAGATATACTCATCTGAAGGATCCTTGCCCATCAACAACACTAAAACATGATAACCACTGACCTGCTGTCCATCGCCCTCTTTGATCTTCTAATGGCCACATAGACTTGGACCGACTTCACCGTCTAAATTATGTGTTATAACCTCTATATTTTGCGGTGATGAGGGGTGGTGGTGATTAGCCTACAGTTTATTAGGCATAGTCAGTTTGTCTTAAAAGATTTTGTCCAGTTCGGTTGACTTGCCATCTCTTTTTCAGCTCTTCAGGGACCTGACTTCAAATTAACAAATCTGTTGCAGTAACATTTCAATGTTTCCTCACAAGTGTCAGTGATTTTGTTTCTGTGTTATTGGAACTCAGTGATTTGGAACCAAGCCGGTCCTGTGCACCTGTTTGAGCACACCAGGCAGCAAGTACAGAACATATCTCACCCACATGTCAACACAATGCATAGTTTGGATGATAGCTATCTTTGAAATGAACAAACCAGATTTTGTATATTTGGCAGTAATACAACTTTCCTGACACTGTTTAGGCTACACACTACTTATTTAGACAAATGGACGAACATGATCACAAATATATTTACTGTATATTTACATTTTTATTCCATCAATTGTCAAACTTTAATTTGTTTTTTCTTTGACAAGGAAGTGACTGAGAACATCAGATTAATTCTGTTTCGATTAAGGAACATCAATCACCCCAGTCGTGCTTGTCAGGATCATATTTGCATGTTAATGCAAATATCTTATCTTAAAGTGACAGAATTGAAATTATTTCCATTGTAGCCTACAGGTAGTCGGTCAGTAGCCTACATCCCATGCTTCAGGAACTGGGCTGAGACTTTTATGCTACTTGTGTAGACAGACCTCTTGGATAACAAAGTTGCATCGTCTGTCACTAGTTATATAACATGTATGTCTACAATTACAAAGAAGTAAACAGACATTTCTTTCAGATTTTTTTTTTCGGGGACTATGCAATAGTATAACCAACCCTATGGCATATCTGAATAGTGAAGTCGTGTCGTAGATAGTAGCCGACCTTTACGCTTTTGACTTACATTGATACTGGGTTTCTATTGCTATTGACGTTTGTTCCATAGGCTATGCCAGTGGTATCTAAATCGAAATGATGTAGGCTAAATTGGAACGATAACTAAACTACAAATTCCTATTTCGTTGTCTCAGTGGACACACAGTTCACCCCTGGAGTCTGGACTCACCACTTTCAGCGCTGAGTTCTTAAACCTGTCTCTATGGTCAGGTGCAGTCGTCGCGCGTGTGCATTATACTTAGCTGAACTACACAACTTCAGTGACATACCATTGTGAAAGAATCAGCGTCAAGGACATTGACACTTACCCATTCCCCCGTCCTTCATTTGGACGCTGGTGTCGAAGAGGGAATGATTCTTTTTACCCAAAAACCCTTTCTTCATTTTGGTTACCCTGGTGTACAATCCTCTTTAAAACAAGAATGGTTGGTTAATGCCTCATTGTTCCACAACTGCGCTGATGTTATAAACTGCACTTCGACTACTTAAGGGCACATGGTGAAACGTGTCTCCTCTTGTGAATTATGTTCAATTTCGTGGAATAAAATGGCCTCCCGCCTCCGCCTCCTCCCCCTGTTATAGCCTCCCTCCTTTGTGAGACGACAGGTGAGTCAAACAAACTCACCGCCTCCTGAGCGCAAGTAACATTCCAGTTTTCCTGCCAACTTTGAACACACCTTTCTTAGCAATTACTCAGTCCTGTATCCATGGAGGCAACATATCAATATCACAATGAAACTCAATGTCCATAATTGCTTTCAGTGAGTTGTTCTCTTCCGATTTTATGTTATGGTAAGACGTGTTGGAGTAGTCCCAACTTGCAGTAAAGTCTATTCAAATCAAAAGAAAATTAACTATTTCAGAAACATTTAGAGGGTGATGCGGGGGAAGTTGGAATAACCCTGCACAGAGTGACAGTGTTTTCAGCAGTCTTGTAATAGTCTGACTGACAATAGTCCTCACTCAGCACTCATGTATAATTCTCCAACAAAGAATGTGCAACAGAAGCCTAAGCAGGCCTATCATCCGTTAAGGTAGATTCTATCTTTATTTATTTAATTTATTTTGACTTTTTATTTGCACCCATGAAACCTTAACTTCAATCACTTCTTTTTGAAAATAGTCCTACAAGATCCTATACAGTAGCTTAATGGATAGCCTATTATCATAAACTTGGTGGGCAATAGCTTAACATCAATTACATAATGAGCTATATCATCTGAACATCATGTACAGGTTAGATCAGTTCAGGCAACATTAACTATAAAACTGCTATCAACTAATTAAACGCTGTCTGAAAAAAAAAAGTCTCTCCTCATATTCTATTCTTGGATTACAATGGGATCTGGATTAGAAAACAGTGAAGTGACAACTCATACAATGTTGAACACTGTACAATCAGGTACACAGTTGTGGGATAAGATAGGCTACTGAAAACTATTCTAACGTTTGAGGTATATATGGGTTGCTGTCAAATCTTTGCTGACAGCAGTCAAATATTCTTTTAATGTGTCAAAGTTGTCATTGAAAAATATTGATGTGTGTGTCCATATTTTGCTATAAAAGAATAAAAGAAAGTAGATGTCCTCACACTGGAGACTCCAAAACCGACAAGGTTTATTTAAAACCACATGCAACGTTTCGACCCACCAGGGTCTTCTTCAGGCATGACAATGTTACCTACAGGTGCCTAATAAGCTCTGTTCAGGTGAGCTGAAGTCATGTGAATGAGGCCTCAGGTGTACCCAATACACAGACTGCACCTTCTACTGTTTTCATTTAGCATTTAGTACATATTTTGCTATACAACATATATGTGAAACACACTGTACCCAACTTTCCATCAGGAATAACATAGTTTAAAACATAACTTGAGCTGCAATGTTGGCTTTTTGATATTGTTTTTAAAAATTGTAACATGGCACATGATGTTAAAATCAGTTCTGGCATGTTACTGTACATACTTCAAGTCTGCATTAAATTGTACTCCTTTTTGAACAACTACTTATTACCATGATGACCATCTGACTGTAGTAAACCCAACCTGATCTGCCGGCGATTGAATTCGTTCTGTAGCTCAGGCTGGAAATCTGCTCATGTATCTCTCCTGCATCCTGTCCATATTCATGGGTTTCATCAGGTCCCTTTCCACAGGTGTATTAATCAAGCACCATGCAGTCTGCATGTGTAATCAAGGTGCTTGATTTTATACACCTGTGAAAAGGGACCTGATGAAACCCATGAATTTGCTGGGTCCAATCACAAACTTATCCACCAGGCGCACCTGGATTGTTGGTCTATTTGGTTGAAGGACTATCCAAATGTGTACCAAGTCATTTGAACAATGCCCATTGATCATGCCTCTTGTGCAGTAGAAATACAGCATAGACTCCCCTAACTACTATTCAATCTTAAACGATTGAACTTAGTCTGGTGATAACCAGGCTACATCTTTGCTAAGTCAAGTCAAGTCAAGCCAAGTCAAGTTTATTTATATAGCACATTTCATACTCAGAGGTCATTCAATGTGCTTTACATAAACAAGACCAAACAGTAATAGCAGATAAAAGCATAGATGGGCAAAGAGTAATAATAACAATAATAATAAAAAAAGATCATAATAAAAATAAAAATAAAGCATAAATCAAGGTAAAATCAATAAATAATAATTAACAAGAACACATTGGAGGGTAAAAATCTGGATGTTTAGCAGACCTGAAATGGTACACTGTTAGGGCCAAAGTTGACGTCACCCCAACTGGCCTTTAAGTGTTGAGAATCACCTGACATCTAACATTAGTCCCTGTATATCATAACATCACTGTCATTTCCAACCCTCAACCCCCTGTGTGGTTTGGGTCACCACAGGCTAACTGAAAGACAGTACTTGAGTGGGATTCAGATAAGAAGATCAGGAATCCTCTCGTGCAGATGGATATTTGCGCCATGTAGGTGCGTTGACAGGATTTGGGTCACAGGGAAAGCCTGCTTATTTATTAGCTTTGCTCTGGTGTGGTCTATGATGGCTCTGTGATGTCACATGGGGGCTGCCAGAAGGTCTCAAGAGAGAGAGGGAGAGAGAGAGAGAGAGAGAGAGATACTCTGCATATTATCCAAAACATTATGGCACCTCTTTTCATACATTTGTAATATTATAACAGACAAAACTATCAGGGGATAACAAATACAAAAAAAGTGAGTATTAAGTAGGTTCATAAAAATGCAATTACATACATTTCTATTAATTATTTGAAGATGGATCAGTCTTTTATCTGGTGTTTCCCCTATCCTTAAGTCTTTCTCAAGCTGGCAAATGAACTGAGGACTGTGCAAGACTTGCCCTGGAATAAACACTTCCACCGAACTGCTGCCTACACTCGTCTCAGAGATGGAATGCAGACTGGTCAGTCCTGTTCTGCTGCACTGTAGGTGGTCACCATGTCAACCACACAAGTGAATAATGTGTAGAATGTGCAAGCAGGTGAATATCCGGAATCCTTTGCACTTACTGTTCTGTGTACGGATTCACAGATCTTGGATGACATGCAATCCGATCCTTAGCACTTTTGCATGACAGAGCTGCCAGGGATTTTTCTAAGATGCTCTCACTGTTAGAAAGTGTACCAAGCTTCCTCTTTCCTCATTGTTCAAATGTTCTACTCTTTGCTTGTGCTGAATCCTGAGATTTAATCTTGAAATTGTTTATATTACTTTTGTTTACAAATAATTAAAATGATCTTTATAACAGAGATGAAATAGGGGAGGGGGTCTCCTATATTATGTTTTTCTAGATTTGGTCAGCTTATTAGGTGAGTCATCCCTGAATGTGCTTGTCAAATATTGAGATGATCGATGATTTCAGTATGTTTATATAGGCCATAAAAGGAATTAATCTAACACAATGACACTTGCTATTGAAAGACCTGATGTCTGTACTTCTCTTATCAGATGTCTGAGGGGAGATTAATATCATATGTTGCCAGTTACTCCACATACTGACTAGTGTGGACATGTGCAAATAAGATAATTACAGATGGATACTGATAAAATGGTAGTAGGTCTACAGTGGGGAGCCCATGTATTTGATACCATGCTAAAGTTGGCTAAGAGAGAAATATAAAATCATCATTTGACAATTGATTATAATGCCTTAATTTTAAAAATGAGTAAAAATCAAACCGCTAAGGACACCAATTTTCTTTGTGGTTGAAGAATGTATTGTAAATAAATAAATGTTCTTCCTTAAATGCTAGGGGGCATAGTATTTGTGCAAAAGCAACCCGACCAAGTATGTAAACATTTTAAATGGTAGTCAGATTAGTACATTTCTTTTCAAAACATTTACATTTCTGTATTATAACCTCTTCATTCTATTTGAGATACTATTTTTTGGTTTTGGGGGGGGGGGGGGACTTTTCCATGATCTTCACATTTTTTGAGACCCACATGTATTAGACTAATGTTATCAATTGCTGTTATAACACCAAAATGTCCCTTTGATGATGAACAAAGTAATCTATCCATCTGTCTATCGATATATCAATCTATTTACCTGTGTATATCTATCTTTTGATATTAGGCACCTTGGTACTCCGCATTTTCATTTAATATGCAGAATTAATGGCAATCATGGAAAGAATGTCTCCAAAAACTCCATTGTAATGACATTTGCTGATGTCATTTTCACTATGATGTCATAAAGCAAGCCATGGAGATAAACAGCATCTAGAGAAAAACGTTTCTGAGAGGTAGCCAAAGTTTCGGGAGACAGGCACAGCTTGGAGGTTTCCTCAGCAGGTTTCCTCTGCCACTTGTCCACCATTCTTGCCATTGCCATGGAGATGACGCCGTGTAGAGAAGCTTGTAAGAGGTCTCAGGTAAAGTGACACCTGTTTTGAGGTTCTTAGAATGGGAGCCAAAGTAATCAGAGATTATGATCTCTGGCAGAGATTGGATGGACAGGCAGGTGGGAATGTTCACTTTAGAGGGGCACAAATCCCTAAAAGAAAATAACACAGCTGTTCTGCTGGTAGTCTTATAATCTTGGGAACGATTGCATTGTATTATTTGCTACAAGGCAATTTACAGATTTAGGTAATGATGATTTTCGCTCTCTGCCAAAAATGAGGTGTTTTTGATTTCATAAAGCGGTTAACACAATCTTATCCACACAACATACAAATGTAGCCAATCAGCAAGGAAAAATGACTTCAGAATTTACATTTCAGATACAAATAGGTTGTACGGCAACGCCAGATAATTCCTTAAATTTATGCTAACCACATACATCTGTTCCCTATTTTTTAAGTATACAACAAAACCTAAATGCCAGGTTTTCAGTTACCAAAGAACCAGTGAGTTGGTTTTGAGAGAAGCTCTACAAAATGTGTACAAAACATCATAACACAGAGCCTATTTACTTAGCCTACTAAATGTTGGCTTTCCCTTTAACATTTACGCCCCCACCCCCACCCAGACACCAGTGAACCCACTGAAGACCATCGTACCCGTCAATGCCAGCAAGAACAAAGTGGTGGACAAGCAGCTGAACCTGCTGGTCTTCTCCTGGTGGCAGAAGCAGCAGGATCAAGTTCAGCAGCCCCCTGCAGACTCCTGTGACCACGACTGGGAATCACAAACAGCTGGCAAGGAGCCACAGTCAACACTGACCAACATCCACACCAACTCCCTCATCCCATTCTACAGCGCAGTGAAGCCCACCTGCGGCTACCGCTTCTCAAGGGACACCGACCACAGGCGCAAGACCATTGGCATTCCTGCCAGCAACCCAGTCATGTGGAAAAATAATGCTCCTACATCTGCATCAGCTCAGCAAAAATCTGCCCCAAAATAAATTCACCAAGTTGACCTATTCTTTATGTTTATTTGTTCCTACATATTGCCAGAACAATGAGAAATTGTCTCAATACGAAATGGTCTTTGTTTGACATAAAACAATTTATTTTTAATCAAATATGTTTTATATTACAGATGTAAGAATTTAGAATGGTGTCCAATAATTTGAGCATATGATATGACATGGCAGGTATTCTTGCTATAGCCTACACTGTGTCACGTAGCCTATTAAGCACACCAAGTTGAAGATTTACTTCTTAAATACATGTCAGGAGTGCTGTGACGCGTATTTACATCAACAGGTTACCATGCTGTAATAGACATGAGAGCGGATTAGTGTCCCGGCGTACGTTGTTATTGGTCAGTGGAAGGATTCCCTTTCATCAGGACCTCACCACTTCTCACAGTTCAGTCACACCGTCAGGAGTTCAGGTGTTCACCTGTGGAATGTTGTGTTATCCTTTTTCGTGGATATTGTAAATTCGGATTCTTTAGTAGCCTATTCCCTGTAGGCTGTAGCCTATTTGTGTTAAAAGAGCAGCACAAAATATGGGGAATAACCAAAGTTCGCTGGACGAGCTCTACGCGTGCGAAAGTCATCAGTGGTACAGGAAATTTATGACGGAATGTCCATCGGGACTTCTGACTTATTATGAATTCAAGCAGTTTTTTGGCCTGAAAAATTTGTCGGAGACTTCGAACGCATACGTCCAGTCGATGTTCTCAACCTTCGACATGAATGACGTAAGAATCCATTATTTATTTCTGTTTCAGGACCGATTGTTTGTGGTGTTTGCCTTTGGTTTAGCTGCGACCATCAAATGTAGGCCTAAACCTAAAATCACAATGTGAGAAGTGATAATCAAATGTTGATGAACCCCCTTTGTTATTTGTCTCTCATTTAAAATGCGCACGAACATTAGTCTATCAATAATTAAGAACTCAGTCAGAACGTTATAATGGTTGCTTCCAGATGCTATATACTGTAGATAAACTTTATTGATCCCCAAGGGGAAATTCAAGACCTAGGGCCTAGGCTATAGCCTAAATAATAATTTCTTGAACCTACGCGATGATGGTCAATGGGAAAAGAGTTAAATATAACAGGTAAACATATTCCAATGCAACGATGTCCTGAAGGATCCTCATTCGGATGGCATTTCCTCACGTAGCACGAAACTACTCACGGGTTGAGCTTAACCCGTAAAGACGGTTCAACCTGCTTTATGAGAACCGTGTGGTGGCTCAGCATCTTGTGCGCCGACTCAAATCAAAACTGAGATTACAGACAACAGCTGCTGGCCTGTAGGGTCCATGTCTGACGCACGTATAGGCCTACATGACTTTATTTTAGTTAAACTGTAGGTGCACTTTCATTCAATGCTTCTCATCCTGTTGTTAGCCTAGGCTACTCTATGTTGATGCACATAAACACTGGCCTATGCTATGTCTGAATATTATGGTCTAAATATAAAGGGTCGTTTTAAAGACTGTGTTGCTTTCACCCATTGGTAAACATTGGTATTCAGTGTTGGTGTAAAATGTTTTTCAAATGTGACAGTGTCATGTTATAGCCTATGTTGTCTTTTTGCTTACATCTGTGATATTTATTTAGAATTCCTATTTATTTTAATATGAGTAGCTTAGGCTACATATAGTCAAACACTTCATTGTCAATACAAATCCTTTCCAGAGGTATGCTATGTGTGTAGTCCAAAAGACAGAATGCCATTTTGCTAAGTGGGACATGGTTATATATGCCTAAGAGATGGATTATGTATGGTAATTGGGTTTATGAAGACCATGAGGGCAACAGTTTGCTAAGCCATTTAGTCGTTTGTCCTTAAAGATGGGCCATGTGTGAGCATGATCCTTTTAACGACCTAAGCTCTCTTGGTCAGACGTCAAGGCAACCCACCACATATGGTCAAACATGACTTGAGATACAGTAAATCCATACCATTTTGACATGGATATCAGGTGCAGCACACAACAGATGCTCAACACTCAAATCAAGTATTTACCAACACCAGATTTTGCTAATTGTAAACCCTGCTTTAAATGTGCAGTCATGATTGTTTATGTTTATGTTTAATGTTAGTAGCAGATGCTTTTGTCCAAAACAGTGTACACCATATTTTAACCAAGGACCAAACAAAACAAACCAGAGAGGTACCTCCCCCCTCCCTTCAGTATTACCAGAGAAACTCCTCGCAGAGTTATTGTTTGGGGGACATGCTGCCCCCACTGTGTTTGTTATAGCTTTCAGAGTCTTTGCTGCCAACAGAGAACTCTTTTTTTTTGGCATTGTAGGCCTACTCACGGAATGTGCAGTGAGTCGTGACTTGTGAGGAGATGATTGCTGAATGTGAAAAATGTTTTGATGGGCTTATGAGTATGATCTCTGACTGCATATTTAAATTCTTTTGGAAGGTCTGGCTGCCAAGAAAGATTGTTTGACAGTTGCATTATTTTATTTTACTTCATCACTTATGATGGAAAGCAATTTGGGGAATACCAGTTATATTGTTGACCTCACACACACAGAGAGAAAGAGAGAGAGAGAGAGAGAGAAAGAAAGAAAGAGAGGGAGAGCACATTTGGAAAAGTAAACAAATCTGTATGCTTATTTTCCCCCCATGCAGGATGGCTTTATTGACTTCATGGAGTACGTAGCAGCCCTGAGTCTGGTATTGAAAGCGGGTGTGGAGCAGAAGCTGCGCTGGTACTTCAAACTGTACGATGTTGATGGCAGCGGCTGCATTGACCGTGATGAACTGCTCCTCATCATAAAAGTAAGATTCATCTCTTGTCCTTTGGTGTTTTATTTAGAATGGTGTTTTATCTCTTGTCCTTTGGTGTTTTATTTAGAACATGTGTATTTCTCGACTTATAATATCAGACAGAACACCTACACCATGTGAATGATTTTACACTGACACCTACTGGCATTGTTGCAGAAAACACATATGAAATGTGTATGCATGTTCCTTGTTTCACTGGACTTGAGTCATAAGCATGATCATCTGATGTAAACAATCCTTTGTTGACATTCATGAATCACTACTGAAACTAACTGAATGTGTTTTGAAGACTTGTTGGCAAAATGTTGCCGAGTAATTTTTTGGGGCACAAAAAAATTTGGGGGGTAATTTTTTGGGCACATCTGATTAAACAAATATAAAATCACAAGCCAGCATACTCATTGGTTCAAATCCCAGTAATAGTCCTATCCTGGTACATCAAGTGAACCTATAAGTTTGAGTATCAAGGTTGTGCAAAATTACCAATTATTTGATAAAATAATAACTGATATGGCACAAGGCATATATACAATATATGTGCAGTATTCACAGAGGAAGTTAGTCAACCTATTTCTACTGCAATTGGAATGAAACGTATACATTGGTACATAAACCAATTCATTACAGGCTAAATTAATTTCAGTCTCTAAAATCTATTCTGTTTCCTTTACTCTCCCAGTCCATCCGTGCCATCAGCGGGACAGAGGATGAGATGTCTGCTGAGGATTTCACCAACATGGTGTTTGACAAAATTGACGTCAACGGCGATGGTATGTGTGGGTAGTGTGGAAGATGGTATAGTGAGTTTATTTAGTTTGAATTGGCCAGTGCACTTTACTTAGCTGTTTTGTACTCAGTCCTTTATGTGGAAACGAACGCTGTTGGAATTAAATAATCTCATTTCATCAATTAGCTAAATGTAGGGATTAGACAGGCAAGGTGTCACAGCAAGTGTCACTAGGTTCTCTTCACTGTCTGGCCTATAGGTCTGTGCCAAGAAAGAAAACTCCTCGCCAGATCCTATTAGTAATACATGATCTTTGTAGATGTACTATACATACTCATACACACACAGATGTACCATACATACTCATACATTGCACACAATGTACCTGATTTAGAAATGAAGGCTTAGAAGCTTGGCCGTGAACCAAGATCTTAGCCTATAGTGTGAGTGTGTTTGATGGAGTGTGTTTGATCCTGTGTGCTTTATGTACTTTAAAAGTTGTATACATGCATTCATCTTTCTTTCTCTCTCTCTCTCTCTATTTGTGTGTGTGTGTGTGTGTGTGTGTGTGTGTGTGTGCACGTGTGTGTGCGCGTGTGCGTGCGTGTGTGTCTGTGCATGTGTGTGTGTGTGTGTGTGTGTGTGTGTGTGTGTGTGTGTGTGTGTGTGTGTGTGTGTGTGTGTGTGTGTGTATGTGTGTGTGTGTGTGTGTGTGTGTGTGTGTGTGTGTTGTTCTCAGGTGAACTTTCCTATGAGGAGTTCATGGAGGGCATCCAGAATGATGAGAATCTTCTGGAGAAATTCACAGAGAGTCTGGATCTCTCTCATATCGTCACCAAGATCCATGGAGAGTTGGTGACAGAGTCATAGACCATACAGCCCAAAAGATCAAGAGTGCCTCCATCCAAAGCTTTTTAGAGCAACCCAGACAGACAGACAGACAGACAGACAGACAGACAGACACACAGACAGACACACACACACACACACACACACACACACACACACACACACACACACACACACACACACACACACACACACACACACACACACACACACACTTACAGAGAGAGAGAGAGAGAGAGAGAGATCATACATTGTTGGGGGGTTTGAGTGAATGGGCCAAATGAATGAGACAACAATCAAATTGCTTTTCAGCAAATATTATTTCAGTTAACTGGTGTGAGGTATGGTCTTGTTTCATTGTCAATGCATGGTTTCTACTAGTTGCCAAATATGGTCAAGAATGTCAACATGGGCTCAGGCAAAGGTGGATAATTTAGAGATGTTTTCATATGTTTTGTATTAACACTGAGCCTATAGGTTAATGCATTTTTATTTTATGCATTTTCTCATGTCACTGGTTCAAAGTGATCAGAATATGTCAATGCCCACAGGAAGCGTACAGAAGCAATGAACTGTAGATATTCACTGCAAACAAAATGCTCTTTTAAATTGTCTGCATTGAAAGTAGTCTAAAGTGCACTTAACTCTGCTGATGTTAGAGCCCCATGTAAATTGAGAAAGTACATTGACATTACAAAAGAAGGTTTTACAGGCCTTCCTTGATTATATGATCAGGTGTTTGAGATTGCAGGTTTTTTTTTCATTAACATGAGAATATTATACCTGGTCAAAACTGTTCCACATTGCAGTTAGATTTCAACAAATAAGTTATTTATGTTTTGAGGGTGTCTCGAAATAAATGTCTTTGATATGAAAACGTGCGTGTTCCCTTTGTGATACATGTCTGAAGTGTATTGATATACATGAGCTGATGAGGGGTCCTGTACACTCCCACGCCCGCCCGGGGTAGTTTCAGGGCGTGGTTAAGCTACAACACGCGCTTACTGTATTTAGAAACAATGATCTACATGATCTAAAATAGAAAGCGGCGTTTCTCTAATGCTAATAGACTAATCATTTAGCCTACACCTGAAATGGCCAGTAGGTTATTATAGACTGTGGTTACTGTATTTAGCTATACTCAAGCTTAAGAACAAGCTACCCAGCTACTACAATCACAAGCTACCCAGCTACTACAATCACAACTGCAGGTCTAAAATTTTTAAATTTTAATTAAGGCTGTATCAGACTAATCTAAAACTACCTAAACTTACGCAAAGTTAACCTATTTCCCCATCACAAATGACACATCTCTTTACCAATAACAGTTAGACAGTAGTTATTTATAGCCTGTTTGTAAATATATCTAGCCAAAATAATTGAGATGGTGCTCTATCAAGAGCGCCACCGGAATTTTCCCGGCTGCTCACAGCTGTAAAGGTGTGTCAGACTGAAACGCATATTACGTCATGCCTACCTGAGTTTCGGGAAGGAGAGGAGGAATACCGTGGTGGCTTGCCCGCTGTCACTTCGAACACAGTGTTGGTACCCTACAAACACATTGGATTCAGCTCTTCAAGATAAAATTACGCGTAAGCGATAGGCTAAATTCCAACCAAATAGCCTAGGCTATTTATTTTCATTTGGATCAGCGTTGAAGAACAGTTCCCGGATTTAAAAAGTGTGCTTCCTGGTCTGCGAGGTTTTCAGGTAAGTTGTTTCGTGTGTGGTGCTGCAGGTGTTACGCCGACAGAAAACATTGTAGCCTACTTTACCTGCAGCTGCGTTGGAACCATGCCCTGAGCACGTTGTGTTTTATATAGAACTATTCATTAGTTCAACAGCTTGCGTGTGGGCATTTAATGTTGTTCTTACTTGGGCTACTCCACTTTTAACGAACATGAAAAATGCCACAGCCCTCCAAGAGCGTAACAAAAACGCTACAGAACCGTAGCCTATGCTCGTCAGGCGCACCAACTGAACGGAGCAATTTAGTTGCGTAGGCCCTCAGAATTAGGCCTAGGTTTGCTTTGATTTAAGAACTTTTAGATGTATTTGCTAAGGTGAATAAATATATTTTTCTCTGAAAGTATTGTTGGGAGGTTAGAAGGGTCAACCAATGGTTGGAAACGAATTAGCATAGCACAGGCATTCGGTAAAGTGACCTCGGCCTCAGATCTGATGGATTGATATACAGTAATCCATCTGATGCAGAATTGTTTAGCAACTAAGAGATATGTCATTACGATTATATTTGATGTCATTACAAGCACATGGACAAAGGGAGTTCTGCCATAGCTGTACACAGACTTTGGCAAAATGTCTTCATAAAGCCAGTCGTCTCCTTACCCTTAGTCGAGAGGCGCGCTACAATCCAAGGTGTTCACTTTGTTACTGCCTAATGGTCATCTTTGTAAGGAAGGTAGTGTGTGTAGGAAGAGGAGGGGAACGGACGTGTGTGTATGTGTGTGAGTGTGTGAGCCAGAGAGAGCATGAACAGCATACATAAACAGAGTAAGGGCCATATTTGTTTACTCAGGTGGTTCATATATGAGGTCAATGGCACAGAAGTGGGTTTACTGGAGAACGTTCAATGGCAAGATGTACAGTGACTGATTTGTTAGTGATGCTTGTTTTGTAACTCTTGTATCACACATCCACTTACAAACAAATATCCTCATATGAATATTTTCCTCATTTTATGTTCTTTATCCACATAGGTAGTCTGTATTATCATGTTCTTAAACTGCACCTGTATAATGTGCAGAATTCCAAAATGTTATAGTAGCATGCCTGAAAGCAGAAGAGCTTCCTAAGATATTTATCCGTTGCAGTTACCAACGGTTCAGGGCCGGGTTTCCCAGATTCGTTAAGAAGCTCTGAAGTGCCAAGAACTTCTTAGGAGCGCTCTAAGAACGTTCTAAGAATGCTCCTAAGAAGTTCTTAGCACTAAAGAGCTTCTTAACGAATCTGGGAAACCCGGCCCAGGTCCCTTATGCGTCATCAGTCCAGCTCCATATGTGTTGTATGTGGTTTTCCCAAATGCAGGTGGACATGTCCGGTCAGCCACGGCGTGTGCGGCTGAAGCCATGGCTAGTGTCCCAGGTGGACAGTACCAACTACCCTGGTCTGGTGTGGCTGGACCGTGAGAACAGACGTTTCCAGATCCCCTGGAAGCACGCCACCCGCCACACCCCCCAACACGAGGAGGAGAACACCATCTTTAAGGTAAGGCATGGTAGGCCTACAGCCGCAGCTGGCAGCATCAACAATGGCATGGGTGAGGATGGGTATCCTCATGTGTCATAATGTCATTTGTAAGCTGAAAGACTGTAAAAGCTTTTTGAAAAATCTCAATGCATTGCGTTTTACTGCATACACATACCCTAATAACTTTGAGGAACAGCTCCATATTGGAATGTTGTTAAACAGCTCAAAATCTATGATCTTGTCACCCCAGGGAATCTTCAAAAGTGGTCCTTGAGCAGAAACAGTGAAAGAGACCATTGTTGTTTTGTAATTGGATAGACGTAGTTTCTATGGTATCTCTATATAGATGATTTGCGGGTGCATGACTTTATGATGTATACATTTAATTATACTGTTTATGTCAGTGGTAAATATTTGTTTGTTGATGTGTGGATGGACAGGCTTGGGCGGTGGAGACTGGGAAGTTCCAGGAAGGTGTGGACGAGCCAGACCCAGCCAAGTGGAAGGCACAGCTGCGGTGTGCTCTTAACAAAAGCCGTGAATTCAATCTCATCTATGATGGGACCAAAGAGGTGCCTATGAACCCTCTCAAAATCTACGACGTCTGTGACATTCCACAGCCTCTTAGCAACCCTGGTAAGCAGAACGAGTTCTCTTAAGTGCTTTACAGATGGCGTGGAGAATATGATTACTGTCGTGTGCCTTTTAGGCAGTCAAAAAGGACACTACGAAACAAAAGAAAATTGTGGTTGATGTTGGGGTATGGAACTTGTGCACTCAGATGCCTCAGTAGCGCAACATCAGTTTTTGAGATACTGGGCAGTTCATCAGGCTGTTTGTGACTGGCGAGTTTGTCTTGCTTGTTGGAATGAACAAGACCTTTTCATGGAGTTTGTGAAATAACTGCTGCTCGACCTGTTCCCTCATTCATGCCTTCCCAAAATAGCTGTTTGGTTTCGAGGTATTTGGTCAGGAACTGACCTAGGATCAGTTGCATTAACAGTACGTTTCCTGAAGTTCTCATTCAGATTCATACAAGACTCATTCAGAAAAGCAGCCTGATAAAGGAGCTGGCAAAGATAAGGTTTTTTGAAGAGGTACATTAGTGGTGTTGTTATATCAGTTGTCGGAAGTCTGCGTTGTTTTGTCCGTGGCTTTTGAACCCTGTGGGTCTTATCCGCAGGTTCCACAGGTTCTGTGCCTTGGGAAGATGATGCCGATGGAGACGACGAGAACCCTGACACACCAGAACCTCTTCCACCCTACCCAAAACAGAATGGTACACACACACACACACACACACTCACACACAGACTGTGACATGAAGAAACACACTGTCTGTATATGATGATGGAGTAATGTAGCAGACATGCCCCTATTGTTGGACAGGACGCTCGTTTGTCTCATCAGTGTTTTGTTAGCCTCTGCATGTTTGTAAACGGGCACTAAACATTTTATTTCTTTATTTATTTTAAATATACAAATCCCACTCAAGTGAAATAGAAATTACACTGAAGCTCACTTAACTGACTTGGCTTCCTTACTGTCCACCTCCTGCCAGGCACGAGCTCGTCCCCACTGGGCCCTCCAGTCTGGACTCCCCCTGGGTCGGTGTCCCCCATGCAGCCGCCCAGCTGCCCCCCATCCTCGGTGGAGGTGTGGCCCAAGGAGGAGCCGCTGGATATGGACGTGCAGCCCCCACCTATGGACACCCAACCGGCGCCCATTGTGATGCAGCCCCCTGCCATAGTGATGCCCCCGACGACTCTTCCTGATGCCATGATGTTCGCCACCCCAGAGACGTGGATCAGCTCCCTGCCTAGTGAGTAGCCACACATACTCGTCTCTGTTGTCCATGTTAGGTCTTAAATGTTGTAGTTCCAAGCTGTGCTAGTATCACTGCCTGACAATCAGTCAACCTGGATTCAGTTCCCGAATCCACCATTTTGAGCCTGTGTTGCTTTTGATAAAAGCATCTGCTTAATACCAGTTTGCTTCAGTAATTTCATATGCACTGAACCTACTTTATTTGTGAAACACTCAAAGAAGACTCATTTGCTGTAAACAAGCCGTATACATTAATTTTTACTGTTAAGAAATGAAGGAAGGCAGTTTTTGTATATGTATATTCATGATGGAATCATGACGATCCATCTTTAAAATTCCAGCATGTGTGTCTTCTCCCTCTTCCCAGTGACTGACCTGGAGGTGCAGTTCCGCTACCGGGGCAAGGAGGTGTGCCCGACCATCAACGTGAGCAACCCGCAGGGCTGCCGCCTCTTCTACGGGGACCTGGGCCCCATGGTCAACCAGGAGGAGCTGTTTGGGCCCGTGAGCTTGGAGCAGCTGCGTTTCCCCGCCACCGAGCACATCACCAACGAGAAGCAGCGGCTCTTCACCAACCGCCTGCTGGACGTCATGGACCGCGGCCTCATCCTGGAGGTCAGCGGGCACGACATCTACGCCGTGCGCCTGTGCCAGTGCAAGGTGTACTGGTCGGGCCCGTGCGCGCCCAACCCCTCGGCGCCCAACCTCATCGAGCGCCAACGCAAGGTCAAGCTCTTCTGTCTGGAGTCCTTCCTCAGTGGTGAGTGCTACAGTAGCTAACAGCAGCTGGGTTCTTGGTATGCTTGTACAGGGTCACCGTTTGATAACCCCTAGTGAAACGCTCTCAAAGGCTGCTCTGTTGGTGATGGCTTTTGGTTTCTTGCCGGAAGATTTTGTTTTTGATGGTAAATAAGGCTTGGTTGTTGGTTGGCCACTGTTGGGGATCTTCTTCCTACCGGTATAGCACAAGGAATTTAACACCTGTCCTGTGTGTACCTGAAATACATATGAGCCTCATCATCATATAAGCTTGTAAGATCACGGGTGTGACTTAAAGTCATGGTTATTTAAAATGGTGGCCGTAAAAGTGATGGATGTGCCATTTTGAAATTGAACTTATTATTCATGCATCGTGATCAATGTTCGTGTTGATGTCATTGAACTGCAAACCATGTGCAGCTCACACTTAGTAGCATTTTGCTGTCTAATGAAATCTATTGACATTGCTTACGACACTCCTGTATAAACATATAACTTGTATAGCCCAGATGGTAGACAGTTAGCTCAGTGGGTACTGTGTACTTTTAGGCAGCCCTGTGGATTCTTATCTAAACGGTCCTTGTTGTGACCATGCAAGCATGACGGGCTGTGTGAAGAGACTACAGTATGATGGATTTAACCACCCTGTAACCGAAACTGTGTGCATATTTGTTTATGTTCCTGGGTGTGTGTGTGTGTGTGTGTGTGTGCGCGTGTGTGTGTGTGTGTTTGTGCATGCAGGTGTAATTGCCCATCAGCGGGGCATGTCTGGCAGCCCGCCAGATTTTGACATCAACCTGTGTTTCGGAGAGGAGTGGCCTGACGGCAGGCCGCCAGAGAGGAAGCTGATTATGGTCCAGGTTAGTCCACTCTACTCACCCCTCTACCCGTCCCTACGCTATCGGTCAGATCAGCAACAAACAACAGCAAATATTGTACAACAGAGCAATGATATAAACACATGTCAGGTTTTGACCCTGTGTTATTTAATATGTGATGTGTAATGTTTGAATGGTCATGAAAAGCTTGCTTCTCTATAATTCTGAATTTAGATTCATATTCGCACCCACAATCTGTAAGCCCTAGTTCAGCATTTTCCTGAAGAATGATATTCTTTGTTTTTGTGCTCATATGCATGCTCAATTTTGTGATTATTGATTTGTAACACACTAAGACTAAGACTGTGATGTTTTGGCTGAACTTGAATTTGGTCTCTCTCATGCGTGACATGTAAATGGCCTCATTTGCATGTTTCAGGTAACACGTCCCCTTTTGTGTGGAGAACTTTAGAACATGGGACTTGAGCAAGGCTGGGTGTTATGTAGTTCTGTGTGATGTAACTCTCTCCCCTGTCCTCCGTCCACTCGTTCCAGATCGTCCCGGTCGTGGCGCGCATGATCAGCGAGATGTTCTCCGGCGACTGCACGCGTTCCTTCGACAGCGGCAGCGTGCGTCTGCAGATCTCCATCCCCGACATCAAGGACAACATCGTGTCGCACCTCAAGCAGCTCTACAGCCTGCTGCAGACCCACCAGCCCCCAGGCGAGGGCTGGAACATCCCCCCCGGGGCGGCCATGCAACTGCCCCCCACACTGCAGGCCCAGTAGGACAACACACACACACACACACACACACACACACGTGTACATACTGCCCCAACATAAACACTCTCACACACACACACACACACACGTGTACATACTGCCCCAACATAAACACTCACACACACACACATACACACAGGTGTACATACTGCCCCAACATAAACAATGTGATCATGTCACTTCAGTAGAGCCGCCCTGTGTTGTAAAAGACCCTGGTCAGCACTGTGAGACTGTGGTCTGCTTTGAAAAGAGTACTTAAATCCCTGAAATATAATTGGCTAGTGACGGTTCTCTCTACCTACATTTAAAAAAAAAAAAAGAATTAGCAATGCTATGGTCTTGTTACATTGTACACCTCATCTCATACACATTGGGGGGGGTCTCATTTGTGTATCGTTTCTTTTAGACAGAGGAAGGCAGTTGTGCAGGACTGAAGCAGAGCTAGTTGCTTTATAACCTAGAGCGGCACCAGAAAGCGTCAAGGGTGAAAGTCCTGCAGGTCGCGAGGTGACTTTTTGAATGGTTAATCATCTACTCTCCGTGGCCTCTATTTGACTGACCATTACTTTCACACTGAGACCTTACACTCAGTCGCCAGATACAACTTCTATACGACATAAACCAGTATCGTCATCGTTAGTCATTGGTGTTTGCCTTGCATGTCTAGTTACTTTTGCCCTATTCTGGGTGCTGACACAGACCGTAGAGACCAGTAGCTGTTTTTATATATACTGTATATTCTTCTGTGGAGATATGTTTGTGTTGGGCCTGCCTCTGGTCCTTCTTAAGGGAGATGGAGATGTACAGAGCTTTTCCACTGATTTTTTTTTGTGTGCCGTTTCATCATTATGTTGGTTATGTAGATTACAAGCTTGGTAATTCTCACGGAATCACTATTATAAAGCTGTTCATATGCATTATAAAGCTAATTTCTATTTTATTCTTCAAGTGACAAGTCTTGTGATTTTATTATCCATGGATTGTTTTTCATTTACAAGAAACTGATGACATTTAGGAAGAGGAATTGATGTTATCTCACCATTGACAAACTGAATGAGTAGTAAGCATAGTAAACTGGGCTAGCTGCACTTTTTAAAATACTTTTGTTAGTTGTTAGCGCAAAGATTTTATTACATAACTGTATTTACCTGAACGATTTTAGCAAATAAAACTTTTGTCTAAAAGTCTTTTTGACTTTGTGTTTTTAATTTTATCACTCACCAGCACGTCCTTTTTGGCCCCCTAAAGTAAAACCACACACTGTATTCATACAAAATATTTAATGAATAATCTGAAAATGTTGCATTTGAAGTATATTAAACAATTACTCTGAAGTCATATCCACTTTAACTTTCAAATATTACTAAATAGTTTCATTATAAAAAAAACATCTCTTTGACCTGAATTCATCTGTACAAACATAAGTAAATAAAATTTCAGTTTCATAGCTTAGACTATTTGCTTCAGTTGTGCCTCCCATCAAATGGGTTTAAAGCACTTGGGATACTTCAGTGAGGTCACTTCCTGTATGCATCGCTCTGCATAGTTCTCCATGATCAGGTAGAGCTTCTCCAACTCCTCTCTGTTCGTTGGATGGTGGAACCACAAGAGCGTCATGGCAACCAGGAACAGGACCAGAAGGAAGAGATACAAGCCAGTCCGAAGGATGTGGCGCCTCTTAGTGGAGAGCAACAGAGAGACAGGAGAGATAAATGCAAACACTGATTGTTAAAGATTAACCACTTTAACCATGACTGTTCAAACATAAGGATAGAGACGCACACATGCATAGGACTGATAAAAGTGATGCCGTGGGAATAAACATGGTGATGGAAAAAGTGTGATCTACAACTGACCATCCCCCTTTTGTGTCCAGTTGTCCCCTGCTGTGGTGCTTTGACCCCTGGCTGGCAGTTGTGATCTGTCGCGGACAACTCCGATACCGCCATGGCATTCTGTAGAGTAGAATAAACTTGCCAAATTCAGCGGAACACATTAAAGTAATGAGAAGAAGCATGTGGGGAAATGTATTCAATTTGTTAGATTTGACTGCATTTCATACGGTCAGTAACCAACTGTGTTGAATAGCAAGGCATTCATCATAATGCAGATACTGGGCAAATCTCTAGTCTGAAATTACTATGGAGGTACTGGGTTAGAAAAAACGAAAAACAAAATTTCAATTCATTTCAATGATTCACTTTCACGTCTTAACAGAACAATTTCATTTTTAGTGAAACTGACTATATGATCAAGAAGTCGAATTAGTCAGCTCACCAGTCTTCCTTTATGATGATGTGCTTGCGTTGTGCTGTGGTGGCCTGACAGTGGGGCTGTTGAAGCGTTTGTATCTAAAAGGAGAATGGACAGTTCACTGTTTATGGGTGAAACATGTCTGTGGAGTGATAAATAAAATATGCATTGGAGATAAAAGAGCTTTGAGAAATATATGCCCATGACCTTCACCTGTCACAGTGTGAAAGGAAAGTAATTGTCTCCTGACAAAAATCACTTCAAGCGTATTTACAGTACATGCACATTAAAAAAATTTGACTCAAGTGCTCATGTAAACAGAATAAACATTATATTCATTATCAGTTTACTGCCGTTACCGGTTTATGAAAAACCTTTTAAACGTTTATTGATGTTTCTGTCAATATTCTGATATTCTGGCAGTAATCGGTTTTTAGTGTGCATGAAAACACACTCTATGACAGGGGTTTTCAAAGTGGGTGCCGCGGCACCCTGGGGTGCCGTGACGCATGCTCAGGGGTGCCGCGGAATTGTCTAAGGCTTGATAATTTAATGAAATTTTAAAAAGCATAATATCCATTTCAAAATTCATTTTATTGCAAAAACGTGTTTGCAGCACAAACAATAGGCTACAGTTTACTGTATCGTACTGTGCTGTATGTAGGTTGGCTACTTATTGTTTGTTCGGTGACTTCGTTCGTTATTCCGTATGGCGGGGTGCAGTTATAGGCGCAATGGGTATTCCAATGGATACGTTTTTAAAGACAACGCCATGCACCTCCACAGGGACAGACCTCGGAATCTGAACAGACGAAATCAGCAAAGAGAAAAGTGAGGCAATATAACGACTCCTACCTCCAGTATGAGTTCACTTGGGCTGGCGAGGTAACGTGTCCCACACCAGTATGCCTGGTCTGCAGGGAGACGTGGGCTAACGATGGCTACGGCTATTGGGGAAGTTTGCGCTTCAAATACGAGTCCACTTATGCTAGTGGCCTTTGCCAGCTGCTTGCTAACGTGAGATGTCGATGAGGACAAATTTACAGATAACTTTTTATTTTGCAAAGAACTGGCCAACCATGCTGCCGGAGATGAGATATTCAGGGTGACAGATGAATACTTGAGGAACAATAATCTTAGCTGGGATATGTGCGTAAGTGTGTGCACTGCCACTGACGGGGCGGCCTCAATGACAGGTCGGGTCAAAGGCTTTGTAACGAAAGCTATGCAACAGAATCCTTCCATGATAGCGACGCATTGCATGTTGCATCGGGAGGCTCTTACTGCAAAAACGATGCCTCCAGACCTGACGGATGTATTGAAACAGATCGTAAAAATAGTTCATTACGTTAAATCACGTCCCCTTCAAACACGGTTATTCACTGCCCTCTGCAGTGAAATGGGTTAAGACTGCACACCGAGGTCAGGTGGTTATCAAGTTGGTTATCCTGTTCACCATTTATTCAAAAGTTCAATTAAATGAATTGAATGAAAGTAGTTCATTTCAATAAAACAAAAAAAGATATTAACTTCACCTTATCTTAGTAATGCCTATAATAAAAGCAGTTTTGGCCTATCCAACATATCACAAGGTTAAAGAAAATGGCATGAAGTACAAATATGGCACAAAGGAGGTTGAGTAAAAAGTAAAAAAAAAATAGGGGTGCCGTGGATGGAGAGAGATATGTTTAGGGGTGCCGTGAGCCAGAAAAGTTTGGGAACCACTGCTCTATGATGACTGTTTATTTAACCAGAAGTTAGTGACTAGCTCTGATGAACCGTACCCTTCTTATGCACACAGTGTTGGTCCTGTTCCAGGGAGGTGGCATACTGTTCCTGCAGCTGCTGCAGCTGCTCTTGCAGGAGATCTTCGTGGAGGGCCGCTTTCTGAGTCATTCAAAAATCACAAAAAGAAGATTACACTCTAAGCTGTTATGCTACCTTGTATTGGCTGAGTCTTAATGATTTATGAATGGCTGAATGAACGGATTGATTTCAAGACAAAACAACTATAACATGCCTCTTGCATGATAATATTTGCTGGAGTAAGACAATAAAATATCATCTGAATTATGAGGTGTAGAATGCACAGGTTTCACTCGACCCACGCATCAGGTGGCCTCTCATACCTCCATCTGGCTCTGCAGGGTGAGTATCTGGTCAGAGCTCTGCTGTAAGGAAGCCCTCAGCTGGGCACACAGCAACCCCTGCTCCTCATGGAGATGCCTCCAGTGGTTCGACTCCTCCTGGGCCCTCTCCACCGCCCTCTAGAGGAGACAGGCAGCATAATAACCCACAGTCAGGAGTGGAGCAGAGAGAGGGGCAACACATTATAGCACATAAATAGCGGTTGAACATAAGTTACGAATCGTATTGACCCCTTTTTATGTAGCTAAACATAAGTCCAAGCTTAGTTCACACATTAGCGCATTAGTCCTGTCCTTTGAGGAATCAGAGATAGTAACAACAGCTTGCTCTTATTTACTGTGACTTATAGTAATAACCCACTTTATTTCTCTTCCCTTTCCCCTATACCTCACCTGTGAGGTAAACCATTACCAGTCATCAGCCATCTTTGTGCCTGGCCCTCATCACACCTGTCCTGAAGTCACACCCTATGACTGCCCTACCATCGCCAGCGCCATCACCATCCCTATGACTCACCTACCATCGCCTGCTGTGGTTCCCTGCCCGGATTCCTGGCCCACGCATCCTAGCGACCCATTACTTTCCGAAATTACTAATGGACAATACACTACAATACAATATTCCCTACACTGGACTATTTGAACTTTCTGATACTACAAATTACTTTACTCTAATGTAACTGACCCTAGGCAGATGGGTTGAGGCGTGGATCTGTCCGGGGTTTCTTCCTGTATCTTTTTTTCCTTGCCTCTGTTACTCATGGGCTCTCTTTGAATGTTTAACACTCTGTAAAGCGCCATGAGACATGTGTAATGTTTTGGTGCTCTACAATCTCAAATGTTGTTTAGAGCACAGAACAGACACGGTCAGCCTTGTCAATAGACCTCTGAAGTTCACCTACAAAGAAGCTACCATCTTTGCCCATATAAGGAGATCCGGTATCTTGAGATTTTTTCTATGGGAAAATAACATGGGGATTTTCAATTACCTCACCTCTTAAACTCTCGCGGGGACGTTTTGCACTACAAAGTTTTGTCCTCTGCCTTCGAGTGGATACTGTCATCTTTGATAGGTGAAGACGACGGCACACTTTGATCTTTGCTACCCCAGAGCTAACTTACAATGCAACTTGCCATAGGCAGATAGCTTCAATTAACAACCGGATCTCCTTATATGGGCAAAGATGGCAGCTTTGGATCCTTTTTGTAGGCAATCTTCAGAGGTCTAAATGAAACGTGTCACGTCATGGGAAACAGATGTAAGAGACTATGATTTCACCCCTCACCTCTAGGCTGATGACCCTGTCCAGGGCCTTTGTTTTCTCCTCTGTGATCCTCTGTAGGCTGGCCACCGTCCGTTCCTCCTCCAGACGGAACTGCTCCTCCATCAGGATCAGCAGCCTCTTGCCTTCGTCCTTAGAAAACCTCTGATGGACACACGATGAGATTATGATGCACAATCAGCAGCATCCACATGCAGCTAATAACTGATTTAGAAATCCGTTATTTAAAATTTAATTCTACATGAAAACACCAAAGGACAAAAAGGCTGACAGGAAACACGTACGGTAAGTACATTCTAAAGTTTACAAATGGTTGATGTGGCCCCTGGCCAACAACTGTCGACTTTAACATCAGACCATTTGTGGTGAACATGACCTATAACGTCCCCTTCCTCAAACACAGATCCATCTACCCTGGTTGTACCTGCAGTGGATGTCCAGCAGGTGGCAGCAGGAGCAAATGTAGTTAATCATCCACCCCTTATCTGTCGAAGTGCAGATACCTAACACCAAGTTGGGCTATAAACCACTAAGCTACATGTACACATAGTCCTATTCATACTTTGCAGTCATGTGACGACTGACGGGCAAGAAACGTTAACAACAATGGCAAACATTTGCATATTTATAGCTATAGGCTACACAAAGTGACATCTATTCCGTTGTGTGAAGTCCTCATCTGAATGTAGCCTACACCCTGCCTGTCGGCGAATGACAGTTTGGTAAGTACGGTAGTTTTACCTCAAAACACCAACTTTCGTGTGGTAAAACTATACGAATACTACACAGGACTATACGAAAACTATACAAGATCCTTCTTTAGTTTACTGGGTTTTGTTGCTGGCGACTGATGTCCTTATCAGCCAGCCAGTAGTTGTGACCTCACATGCAAAGTATGAATATAATAGAAATAAACATAAGGGCCTATAATGGAAAACAAACATAGGGGCAACACAGGCACTTTGTTTCCTCTCATTCATCCCATTCTTTCTGTTGTGCTGTGTGCTTGCATGTAACTCAACTTCTCGTCATTCCAATTCCAATTCCAATTCCAATTCCAATTCAACCTCCGCTGGGACAGAGCCAATCAAATTCTAAAATTCAGAATTTTGCACAAGCCTGTTCCAAAGTGGGAACCTTCCCACTTCCCAGCCACATGAAAAAACTATTATTCACTCAAGGCACATTGCCACAAAGAGTGCTGAAAAATATGCCGTTTGGGGGGTTTAGAAGTGTGATGTCACTTCTGTAAGAGTGTCTGTGTGCATGATTATTATCTAATTCAAACTCATCTCAACTCACACCACTCATCACATCTAATACTGTTGTTTTCAAACACAACGCTCTTCCTCATTCAATGTGTCAGACAGACATCTGATTGTTTGTATGCATGTAACCGCACTGAATGATTTGTGATTTCGAAAAGCTGGCGGTTTCAACACTGCAGTCAATGTTAATAGCTTGTAGTATGTAAGAACATACAGATAAGACAATGTGGTGTGTGTATATACATATTATGGGCAAGTAGACAAATGGAACTCACGTGGGCGCACACTTGTAGCTGAGATTCAAGAGCACCAATTTTACATTTCATCAAGTCTTCCTTAAAGCATGCCTGGAAGAGAGAGAGGGTGAAAGAGAGACAGAGGGAGAAAAAAAGATGAAAGACACATTTCATATTGATGTCAAATCAAACCTGTAGTTCCCATTTTGATAGCACAGGCTAGGAAAATGGCAACAAACTGTCACACATTTCACTACTCAACATGCTACTGCTATATGTTTGCCATAAGAAGAACACTAAGGTATTTAATCATTAGCTGAGACAGCAGCCGAATGGGTGACATTGAATGATTATCTATGTCTTCATTCTTCATACGGAATAAACTTAAACAATAGCTTTTGGGAAGTATTTCAAAAGGCTGACATTTGGATACTGTAAGTGATCACCAATGCCATCCCCTTTGTTTGTTTCTCTCTCTCCCTCTCTTTCTCTCCGCCCCCCGCCCCCCCCCCCCTCTCTCTCTCTGTACGTGTGTGTGTGTTTGTGTGTTTGTGTGCAGAGCATAAACTACAGGATGCAGTATGTAGCTTTGCACATACTGTAGCATGACGCTGAGGAGGTATCTGTCTGAAACCACATATTTCCTTCCCAGAAGCCTGGTCTGACAGGCAGTTTCAGTTTGAGCTCTGCATTGGGGCTGATAACAGTCTTTCCAACAACTGAGTCTCCCATAAACTCTGGGTATGTGGCAGACGGTCAAAACACAGTGTGAACACATTACAGTAAACAGCAGTTATGAGTTTTATATGTTGTCATTGCCTCTTAAACATATCATTTTAAGTTCCTCAGTATGTGCAGTATATACTTAATATGTCTGTTGATCTCTCTCACTTTGTGAATGTGTGTGTGTGTGTGTGTGTGTGTGTGTGTTTTGTTCAGGAAAGTAAAGTAAAACAAAAGATACAAAAATGGTAAAAAAAAAAAAAAAACATGTACCCTCCACATTTTGTCACAGTATGTCAGTAAGGTGGAGGTTTCCTGCTGAAGAAGAGCCAGCTTCTGTTTGAGGGTCTCCTCTCTCCACAGCGCCTCCTGCAATGAAGGAAGGGTTTCATTTTCAGCTCATTTCTCTCCACATACATTGAAGTGTGTGGTGTGAGAGAACACTGCTGCAGACCTGCTTACCTTTAAATACTCTCCTAGCTGAAAGAGATCCTACAAGAGCAGAGAGATAGGGGGAGACAATGAAGGATTGACTGAACTGGTCACTGATTATGCTTGCACGCGCGCGCGCACACACACACACACACACACACACACACACACACACATATAATTAAAGGTACAATCAGTGACTGATGTTGTATTTGTATGCTTATATTTCAATTTCTTAGCAGATGCTTTTGTCCAAAACAATGTTGATTGCTGACTGCACATTTAACTGAAATAAGAAGACCGAGGGTGTATTCTTAATCTGACAGTTTGAAGATAAATTAGCTCACTGCAGTTTGCAAATACACCCTTGTCATTATCATCTTGTATGGAAAAACGAATGCTCCATTCCACATCTGATACAGAACAACAAAACTATGGCAACAATGTAAACATGAGCCAATCCTTTCTCTGGGTATCTGCAGTAGTTGCATCACCCTCAGTAGCGGGACAGAGAGATACAAGTTATCACAGTAAACGCCTCACCTCCTCCTTTATGGTTACATAGCCACACCTGCAAAAGATAGAAGACGTCGCAGGTCACTCAGGCAAAAAGGTACCATCCGTGTAAATACAATACCAGTGTCCGTAACATCATCAGTGTACTATCAGATCAGTACTATGAGTTAATTGTGTCAAACATATTTAAATGTGTTTATTCTTCTGCGGTATACTATGTGCTATACGTAAAGTAGCATTAGTAATAAGGTGTGACAGTGTGACTTACTCTGTCTGGCAGCTGAAGTCGCTCCTACTAATGTGATTGCTCCCTCTGTTGTTTTGAGCTGTGAAGGGGATAAACAGGCTACTTATGGAAAACTTACTTAAATGACATTTTCAACATATATTCCCAGAAACATTTATTGTGAAAACTATGTTTTCACAACACATGCATAGGCCTATCTTCTTGACAGGTTGTTCTCATGTAACTCTTTCAAGCCTACACTTATACAACTTTGCGTGGGGTTCTGCATGCTATTCGAAGAGCTAAATGGAACTCCTAATGAAAAAAATGGCAGGCTAGTGGGGTCTATCCATATTTTGAAATCTTACCAAGACTCACATTGACTTGGCAAGAACCCCCTTGTGAGAGTTCAAACCAGAACCTTTGGGGGTTGGGGGTTCCCTGTGGGGCCAAGCTTATCAAACAGTCATCTGATAAAGGAACTGTGCCATGCCCTACCTCCCTCACTGGTCCACACACTCCTCAGGGGCGTCCCTCCTTCCAGAAAGCCTGTACTGGATGTGAGGTCAAAAACACCGCTCATCATTCCTGTGTCATGTTCCTGCTCTGCACCTGTTGATGACATCCATGATGTCTAAAAGAAACAAGCAACAGTTACAAGAATTGCTGTGAGACAATAGTGACTGAGTAGAGTTACTATAATCCCTGTTGAGAGCAAATTTCTCTGGCTCTGTGATTGCGAGAAAAGCATGTTTGTGAATGAAGTAGAACTTTCCAGCAGTGCTTTATCATGTTTCCAGACTTAATTATAGGCATACGTTTACTCAGTGAACTGTAAATGCATAGACCTAGGCTAATATGCCTAATTTAGCTTACAACAATGTTAGCTGTGACAGCCCACCCCACATGTCAGAGATAAACTGACCTCAGCAGACGCACTGATGTGCGGCCAGATGATGCCCAAATCCTGTGATGACACCAGTGACTGCCTGTGGATTAACGGCACTTTCCGTCTGTTCCCTCTCAGGGTCACTTTCTCTTGAGTCGTATCCTTCCCGCCGGCGGCGAGCGCAGCCTCGCTGCTAATTTGCCTCCTCTTCTGGAACTCCCTCTGTCGTTTACTCCGCATGTTTCTCTTCCAATCGGACTCCTGCGGGGTGCCCGGACTACGGCAGCTCGTCACATTGTTGCGATCACGAAGGCATTCGTGTTTCGTGGCCCGGTGCTCCAACTTCTGGTCATAGCTTTCCGTTCGAAGCCACTGCCGCTTCAGCACGTTATCGGTTTCCATTTCGCTTTGATTGACGTCTCACTTGATGTTGTCGAGGCAGTGTTGAATTAACATCAGTCTGGCAGAGAGAATGATAAATTGCATGTCAATAGATTTGGTGGAATTTCTGTGAAACTTGCTGTCTTTCATCCCTAAGGTCAAAGGGGTTGAGTGAACATGGGTGTGTCTCCACCTAGCCCTCAAGGTTAGTTATCTTCTAAAAAGCATTACAGAAAGCAACAAGTGTAACTCCTGTCTTCAAATGCATTTAAAGAAAAGGAAACCTACATTCAGGAAGAGAGAAATAACTTCTAACCATGAAACAAAAATAATCACCCGTCTAATTCCCTCAAAGCTTATAAAAATAAGTCTAAAATGTAACTGATATGCAAGTCTTATCATCACCAGACCTACTGATACTGATATGCTCTTATGCACTGAAGAAACACTCTCAAGAACTTGAAATGAGCATATGCATTCAACTGTGGAATTATGTATAGCCTAGCTGTGGGTGCTTAGCAGCCATGTGTGGGCACCAGGCAAAATGACCACCCACACAGCTCTGAGAGTCTGCTCTGCCTGCCTCTGCACATCACTACACTCACATTGTGCATATATACCCATCAGAGAGAAGGCATGGAGCTCTCTTAAAAGTAGGCTAATCATACCTCCAAACGCAAGGCTCCTCCAGAGTGGATGGTCCGTGAGTAGCGGAATAAAAAGGCTTGCTTCAGGCCTCTGCTGGACAGCCCGGGTTCCCGCTCTCGCACCCTCTGGTCTCCGGAACAGCTGCCTCAACCGTCGGCTCTTGCTGTTGTTGCTGTCGACAGGAAATAAGCGAGAGAGAGAGCGACACAACCACAATGCACACACACACACACACACACACAGACACACACACACACACTCACACAGTGCTTCCGCCTCTCACATTCACCAACACTTCTGTCACTTTTACAAACTAACCCTCAAGAGATACGCCTCTCTTTCTCTCTCTCTCAGCTACAGATGACATCCGTGGTTGAGGAATAAAAAAAAACAGGAACTGAGAGATTTCTGCTACTTCTTATGTTTTTTTATTGAGCCAATTCATGTTGGTTTGCCTTGAGAACTGAACAATAGCATCCAAGTTGTCTCCAGTCCGAAATTATGTTTTCTTACACCAGCAGAATCCTTGAGGAACTTGCATGAACAAAACTCCAGGGAGCTGTGGCTCATTGTGTGCATTGAAAGAGTAGCCTACTCAAGGCGTAAAGTGAGCCATTGAATTGTATGTGTTATACGGGTTCAGAGAGATCATAGGCCTGAAGTGGCCCTGTTTTTAGTTCACTTCCCTTTTCAGTAAACCACTCACCACATCATGTGTGTTCTTCTGAGTAGGTTTGTTCACCATGGGAAAGTTCTACTCAACGCCATCACTACTGCCCCCAGTGTCCTGCTGTCAAAAGTCACATTTACGAATGGCACAACAACAGGAACAGCCAAGTCCATGCTGCAGTCAAATCCTACCATGATAACAGACATGGTAAAGGCTGGTAATCAAAGATAGCTTTATCTGTCATTTGCCATGATGGTGGGAGCCAGGGAGGCCAGTGATAATCAGGTGTAAATGCAGATTTGATAGCAATCTTGATTAGTGTTTGTCCTGCAGAAAGAGACCAATAAACAATATGGAGGGTTCGTTCATATGATTCACATCACATGATAAACAAATAAAAATGACCGTAGAGCATTTTAGAGGAATTTAAGACGTTTTCTCAGGAGGATCAGGTATACCTTATGCCCACAGCATGACTACGAATGACCTATCAGTGCAGGTGTGGTCAGTAGGCTATCACCTGAAGTCCCGACCTGCTGGAGTGATGGATGGTGTACAGGGCAGGGTCTACTAGTAAACCTTTGAGCGGAATACTAGACACACCTGTGGACCCTTCCCAGCTGCTCAGTGGAAGATAAATTTCCAGTCTCCTCACAGTTAGCTGTTGATCTGCCACAGAACAAAAACATTACAATACAACAGCGGATCTCTCTCTCTCACACTCTCTTTCTCTCTCTCTGCTTCCCCCTCCTTCTCAACCACAGAATCGGTGTGTCGCTGGACTTTGTCCCGTTATATCATAAGGAAGTCCTCAGTTTTCCAGCGGCGTACTGCGAGTGTGAATCCAAGTGGAAGAGATCTCAGAACGATGATGTGAAGACCCTCAAAACACAACTCAGAGAGGGGCAAGTGGATTAAGGGAGTTATTTTCACAAAGGTACCCCAGCTCTTAACATTTCTATTAGAATGTTGTTGCTTTGTTTTCTTGTTCTTTTGGTATATTATGTATGGACTGTTGATGTTGTATGTGACACAGACTCTGAAACAGTATAAAATGAACTGTAAACATATGAACATGGTCAATTGACTGATAATGTATTTGAATAAGGAAATATAGTTTGGGCTGATGTCGGCAGGTAGGCCTACTTATACGCTTGAGTTTCGCTTTAAATGGGGGTAATGACAGTATTCAGTATGCATTCAAGGGCGAAATAACACAACCCATTCGTTATGTGTCTGGGCATTGCCACTGGCCTTCTTGATAAATAGCACACATTTTTGCTTCCGACATAATATAATAATAATAATAGTTATTTCAGATTGAAATCTGGGTTTCCTTCCTCAAGGCGAAGGCCATTATAGAAAGAACTTGTAATCTTGACTCTCTGGTCTCTTAGCTATTTTTATGGCACCATAAACGCTGAGTCTCTTTGGATAATATCTAGCTTGTTGCTAGGTGGTGGTTCAGAAGTACCAGAACAATGAATCATTCATTAACGTGAAATGTTTGTACACAATTTGACACATATGATATGAGAATGTTTATTTGAATACCTGATAGATGAGCAGAGTACTGTAGGTGGCCATGAATCATGAGGGTGGTAAACGAATGGTAACCTAGTGGTGATGGTGGTGGTGGTCTTGTAGGGATCTGGGGTTCAAAAACACCTGAAGGTTGTGAGTTCAATCCCAACAGCTAACTTAATTGTCCCCCTGAGCAAGGCACTTAATCTCAATTTAATCTCAAAATCAATCTCAAAAAGGACTATCCCTGTTGTCGGCCTGGCTAGTTGTTAGTTGTTCTGAATAGGCATGTCAGCTAAATGACGAATAAAGTGATGGCAAAATCATGACTGATAATTCTGTTGTCTAGGGGTAGATCAATCTGAGTATGCCTCTCAGTATAGTGTAGGCTACCAGCTGGATCAATGCATATTATCATATCCTGAATGTTTTGGTGTTCTTAGCCTGTTATTGGTTTTGTGCATTCCATGCTGGGTCTATTACAGATGGTGGAAAAATAGCATCTCTGTGCTAGCCGTTCAAAGGTGATGTATTCCAAAACAAGAGTGTGCTCACTTTACTGAGTGAGTAAAATCTCAGTAGAGCCCAAGTAGCCTACATGTATTTGAACACCACTGTAGGTTACAGAAATGACCAGAAAATGTCTGAGAAAATGAAGGTATTTTAAAACCCCGGCATGCTAAGTGTCATTAAGATAACAGCTTTTGATAGAAAAAAAAAATTGACCAACATTTTGTCAACATTATAGTTTGTTTTAACACACCTTAACTCAAAAGCCTGAACATAGGGAAAAGTCTCTCCCTAAAACCAAACAACAGGGAATATTCAAGGGTGAAAATGAAATGGATGAAAACCCTGTCAAATTTGTTTGCTAATGCTTTCTCAAGCAGAATTGTGAAAAGCTGACAGAATTATTAACCAGGATTGCTACTACTCCTACAGCAAAAAACAACTCAAGAAAGAAGGAAGTTCCCTCATGGCAGAGGTCTTCTCTGTGAACTTATTTGACTCAGTTAATAATATACTACTGCTGTAGTGGACTCCATTATTCTATTGCAGGGCTATTCAACTTCAGTACCAAGAGGGCCGGATGGAAAAATCACTGGGTTTTCAGGGGCCGCATAAAATAAGACGCCGCAAAATAATTGTATCCAACAATATTTGATAAAATCAGAGTAAAATTCAGTTCAATTCAATTGAATTTTATACACTGGCATAGAAACTAAGAACATAGCCTATTATCCATATCCATAAAAAAAATCTTCTCAGACAGGTGATAGGCTGCGACACAAACTATAGAAGTATTTGAAAACACCCAGGCTAACCATAGTATTTCATACCTGATGTCTGATAGCTGCCATATCATGCATCAGAGGGAAAAATTGCAGTGTTGATTTAACTAGCCTACTTCAAGATAATTAGGCTCATAGGTGTTTCAAACACACACAGCCTACAGCGCCAATCTCTCAAATATACAAGCATTGAATTTAAAGAAAAAGTAATGCCAGCTCTGCCTCTGTTTATCTATTTCACGATTTCTTACCGCCAAAGATTCTAAACTTCGAGCCTGCGCAAATCACAAACAATAACATTCCCACGAGTTGAGTGAAGATGGCTCTGTCTAAAGAAACGTCTAATTGACAACGAGAATCGTTCATTTTACCCTCTGCAACAAGTACGAGACTTTCATGTTTATTGTGCAACGAATCCATCGCTGTAAAGAAGGAATATAAAGTCAAGAGGCAATTCTCTACAAACCACAGCTCCTTCACTAACTTTCCCGAGGGCTTGGAGGAACGGAGACCGGGTATGATTGTAACATTTTTGATTTGCGCACGCTCGAGGTTTAGAATCTTTGGCGGTAAGAAATCGTAATTTAATCAACATTTAATGATAACATTTAAAACTAGTTACACATTTGGAAATGTCAGTTTGTGTAGTGATGTGCTGTGAAGAATTAGTCTGGCCAATAGGGGCGGGCCGACAGTGCGCTACTCGCCAATCATATGATCTATGCACACCCGTCAAAGCGAGTTAATTCTCATGACGAGACACGCGGGCCACAGGAAATTTGAAGCGGGCCACATCTGGCCCGCGGGCCGCTAGTTGAATAGGCCTGTTCTATTGTGTTCATGATGATGACAACAACCTTTTACATGAATGAGTTGTGTAGCCTAATCCGTATCACAAGTATTATTAAGCTGTTAACACAGGCATAACAGTATCGACAATGGACACTGGACTGCTCAGTCTTTGATCAATGCTGTTCATTTTCGCACATTTATGTGAGTTCATTCCTCTTAAAACAGGTGTTTGGCTAGAGACGGTCCAAGATGTACCAAGATCCTTACAGCTTTGACACCAACAGTTATGCTAGCTCCGTCATATCCAAGTAAGCATGGGGTATTCTTTTTCTGTCTTCTAAGTTGATTGTCAGTGGACTAATGTGCTGTGCTTTTTGCAGTGGCTTCTCAGTTGAGACATCCTCCCAGGTGTCCAATGTGTCCAGATTAAGTGGCAGATCCATATACAGTGAGTAGGCCTCAGCTCAAAACAAACCAGATTTATGATTGTGATTCTTTGCATATTATTATGTGATATATAAACTTTATGCACAACATCATTAATTTTATTGCAACTTGATATTATTACTTTTCAACCACATCAACAATAACTTTACGCACATAAACATGTTACTATCATCATTTGAAAATAAAAACCCTTAGAAAAAGATTAATCACTCTTTATGGTTAGTGATGAGAGTTGCGATATTATGCGAAGCATTGATCACTGGTTTGTGATTGTGGGTTTTGTGTCTTCTAAGCAGACCAGAGGAAAGCGTATGTGGAAAACCTCAACAATCAGATGGGCCGCTTCCAGTACAGAGTCGAGGTACTGAACTCCCACAATGCATCTCCCATCTCCTCTGATCAAATGAGACCATTCGACAATATGAATGACACAATTAAATTGACCAGAATGGCCAAAAACTGCATGTTGCGAATGGATAAAAGCACAAGTTAAGACCTTGAACTGAAACAAGGCGTATGTATGGCTTAAATGGTTTAGTAATTCTTTGAATGCTTTGAACGTCCTCTCCAGCACCTGTTCACCTGTGACATGGATGGCCAGGACGTGAATCTGGACGATTGTGTCGAGCGTCTGAATATGCTGGAGGCCATGGGCAGTGTGTGGGGCCAAGAAATGTTCCTGCAGGTGCGGGATGGGTCACTTCAGCTCGTCGACATCGAGACCAAGGTGGGAACTGTCTTCACTTTGCTCTGACACTGGTGGTGGGAATCCACTCTAAGCTTACCTGAGAATAGCAGGGGGGCTAAAAAACACTGGCTTTGGTTTGGAGTCTTGGACAAAGTTTAGCGAAAATGAAAGGCAAAGTTTTCAGGCCAGTTGAGTCTTGTAGAGTCTATAATGTGATAGCATCATTTCAGGGCAGATCCTGTTCTGTTGTCCTCCTCTGTTCGCTTTTTTCTCTCATAATTTGTCTTCATTCACATCAATCTATTTACTCTGTTCTCTTTTCCACACTTTGTCCGTGTTTGGCCCTTTCACCTCCTTTTTATCCCTCTTTCACCTCCCTTTTTACTCCTAATTGTACCTCATTTCTCACACTTCTTTTTTCTCTGTCTTTCCTCTACCACCATTCTACATCTTCTGTCTCATCCTTTCTGCCTGTCTCCTTCCACATCCTTGCCCTCCTACTTCCTCCCCTCTTGACTCTCCTTCTCTCCCCTAATCCTCTCCCATCCCCTCTTCCTCTCCTCTCTCTTCCTCTCTCAGGAGGAGCTGGAGGCGCATCCGGCCAGTAACGTGTCAGGTGTGCAGGCCGTGCTGGACAACGCCGCGTATAACTCCCTGCTGACCGTGGCTGTGTGGGAGGAACGCAAGATGGGCTACAGCGTCTTCATGTTCCAGTGCGATTCCCTGAGGGTCAGTGGCGCCCCCCCCAAAAAATGGACCTATCTTTTTTTTTACTATTTGGTGCAGTCACATGGTGTTGTTTGCTGTTTTTAAACACATACCTTCTGGGGTGCCCACGACGGCAGTCAAATGGTGTAACACAGGAGTGTTGTGTGTTGCGTTCTGTGGCTGGTACTAGATAAGAATCCTTTTTAGAAAACTTTCTGCTTGCAGGTTCCACATTTGCAGGTTCCTAGTGATTGCCTCTCAGTACCAGTCCAACTCACAGGTCCTTTAACAACTCAAGTGATATACACATCCTTAAACTAAACATTTCTTCCTTTATTATTCATTTAGGCTGATTACATCAAACAAAATCTAGACAGAGCTATCAACTACAGAAGAGTTGACCAACCCAGGTAAATTTCCTCAGTAAAAGCAGTATGCTTCCCAGTCATCAAGTTTAAAAGTGATACAATATCCTATGTTATGTTCTGTTTATGTGGTTTCTAGTATATGTTAAAATTCATAATTTGTACTGTTATATTCCAGTACCATAAAATTTGGCATGCGGTAGATATCGAAATGACACAAGAAGTTTTGAGACATGCAGTGCTCAGGATGAAAGAAATCAAATATGTTTAACACGCCATCTGCTGTTGTAGGGACAATATGAGAGCTATCATGGCAGCCAAGATGAGCAGTGTCCATGAGAACAACGGACCCGCTTCAGTGGAGTGGGATCGGCAAGAACAGCCCCCTATGGAGTGGGACGCCCCAGACTATGGTGAACAGGCAGATAAAACCTTCTCTGGGGAGAGAGGACTCAGCCTCCTGGAAACAGACAAGCTGTTTGTTTGAGAGGCACAGAAAAAGAGAAAAAGAGAGAAAGAGAGACAGGGGGTGGGGGGTGTAGACAGAGACGGACAGAGAGAGAGAGAGAGAGAGAGGGAGAGAGAGAGCGAGAGAGAGAGAGAGAGAGAGAGCATAGCTCAGACTTTTTTATTTTTACTCGTTTAATTACACGAGGTTGGCGTAAGACTCTGAGGTCATAAAGTGTAACAACTCACAGTGAGGTGTCTCCGTTTTTTATCATGTATTTTATTGGTTTGTATATCAACATGCTGGGTGTGCCTGGAAAAATCGACGTCAGAACAATTCAAGAGCACCCATTTCCTGATGAGAATCCAATAAGGAGTGTGTTCCTCTAAAAAAATATTAGAAGGAACAACTCAATAGGCTTCATACTAGGGTTGAGACAGACGTCAGCAGCACAAAAGCTGTGACATGCAGTTGAGAGGTGGCACCACACAGTTGTTTTGCGTATCGTCTGATAAGCCGCTAACCATGACTGGGTGTCTATATGATATACTGTATACTGTATATTTCTGAAGCTTATCTACTTATCTGGCTGGCATATAGTGAAGGAGGGGCATCCATTGCTGATGTTGTCTTTCTGCAGATGATAGCCCATTGCCTACACCCACGCCTACGCCCCTTGCCAAATCACCGGAGCCGGTACAAAGGCAACCGTCACCGCCTCCACCCCAGAGGACCCCCAGCCCCCAGCCCTACACAGAGAAGGAGAGAAATGTGGTCTGTATTCCACTCCCCTTCGCTGACTTTCAGTTCCATTGATAAAAATGACTTTTTGCTGTTTGTGACTGTTTACTCCCACATGAACCCTGGGATGGAACTCTTCTAAGCTCTGTTAGAGAAGCGGACATGCTGTACTAGATGTTTAGTTATGCTAGACCATCTAAACCACAAACCACATCTTGGTTACTAGAAACTCACAACATTTGGTATTTTGACACAATTAGGTCAGTATTAGGTCAGACCTGCTGGGCAGTAAAGCATCCAACTAACACACATGGCCTCAGTGAAGTACCAGAGTGAACAAGGGGTTGAGGGTTCAGGGCCTTGAGGATTTATCTCTCCTCTGTGTTCCCCACTACAGGACATCTTGAATCACTTGATAAATGATATCGAGGCATTCGTGGGCAGAGTGAGAGACGTGGCACCAAAAGAGAAGAAAAAGAAGAAAAAGGATAAGAAGAAGAAGTTCAAAGGTAAAGCACTTCAGCTGCAATAGAAACTGATAAGAGACACACATTTCATTTTAGCCATCACACACAACCAATACCTGATTTTACACTGACAAGACCCGTAGGCTAAAGGTAAGAATGAAAATGACAATATTAACATGGTCCATTTATCAACATCTAATCAATGCTTTATATTTTAGTTGGGTACTACAAGCTTATCCCATGTTGGTTTAGGTTACATCTAACAGGGAAGCTACATCAGGCGTGCAACTGAAGCGTTCCGTTCGCGAAGCGTATGCTGCAGCAGTTAATCACTATAATCAATGAAAGTATAGCTACACCAGACGTGACAGTGGCGCATACATTCGAAAAAAATAGACCAGTCTTCTAAAATGGATTTTACGCGTCGTCAACGGAACGCTTCAGTTACGCGCCTGGTGTAGCTCCCCTTTTAACCATAGGAGCAGTGTATTGAGCTCATCCACTGTGTACCTCTCTCATAAAGCTATCAAAGGCATGTCCTCTCCAGAGGAGTTTGAGATCTACTTCCAGAAAATCAAGTTTGCCTTCAACATTCTGGTAGGTTCTGTTGATGCTACTCTATAAACCTTATGAAAGTTGCGAGTAATCCCCTGTCGTCAAATGAACCTCTCTTTCCCCTCTGTTGCGATGGTAGGGAGAACTGAAGGGGCAGATCAGCGATCCGAGTGCTGCTGACCTCGTCCACGTCTTCTTCTCCATCCTCACCTATGTAAGCCAAGAGAACACTCCTCTCTCTACTACGCTGAAGTTTTACAGGAGATACAATGTATTTTTGTATTTTGGTACACAACAGGAAGTACAATGTATTTTGACAGCTACAGTATAACAGATTATTGTGTTGAAGCAGAATATCAGAATTCTAGTCAGAAGTATGTGTCAGGATGTTGGAAGCATACTAGCTTGAATATATGACCCTACACAAAGGCACATGGAAGTTTACTGTAACATTTTTGTCCACTCTGCCTGATTATTTTGTTCATTGGGTATCATAGCGACACAGTATTTGCATTGCGTTATCATCTGATTTGTCTACCTTGCTGGTGCCCCGCTGCAGCTGGTGAACTACTGCCCCGAGGAACTGCCCCCGTCCGTTGTCGTGCCCCTGCTGATCCCGGAGAGCATCCGGCTGATGAGCGAAGAGGCCACCGCGGAGGAGGACCAGTTCTGGCAGTCGCTGGGAGACGCCTGGAATATCCCCAGGTAGGACACGATCTCATCAGGCACATAACACCCTCATGGGAAGAGATGGACTAGATATACTGTAGATGTCAGATCACATCTCCTTATTGTTAGTGGAGCTGTGGTGTAGGCAGCAGCGTCCAAACCACATTCAGTTTTTAAGGGCCCACGGCAACTGACCCGTGGTCATTTCTCAATCTACTTCCACTCATTTTTTTTCTGTATTTTGCTCGCTTTTGCCTTTATGGCTTATCCATCATAAACGCAAGATCAACAAAAATAAAAATAAAAAAAAACGCAGACGTACCCTTGTTTAGAGATTAGGTTCAGAGACTAGAAACAGGTACATGATGTTCTCATACAAGGAACATCACAGATCAATGAGATGAGTAATGAGAAAGGTAAGGAATGCCTCCTTATTAAGAATACCCAACCTTTATCAAAAACCGTGTCTTCTGTGGGAGGTATCCTACTTCTCCCTGCTGGGTGCTCGTGCTATGCTCCACACTTGCGTAGGTGTGCTCATGTACCAGATGGGCAGTTCTGCACCTGCCTTCTAGAGCTCTCCCTATGGCCTGGTGAAGATCCAGCGTCTTTATCTCTACTCTGATCCATGTAATGGGCTAGTCTAGCAGTTCAAAGAATCGGAGCAGTTTGTGGTTTCAGACCGAGGAAAGGGAAAGTTCTGGTGTGGGGAACTGCAGTGTGTCAACTGCGCGTGACAAATGTGCTTTTTCCTGTTAGCACCCAGTGGGGGGACGATGACGAGGAGATTGCCGATTACTTCCCGACGTTCGATGATGGTTGGATACCCCAAGACGTCACACCTGAGAGTGAGCTGCCGCAGCCGAAGCCGCAGCCGAAGCCGCGGTCACAGCCACCGCCGCCATCGTCCAGTCGTCCACTCAGCAGGCAGCCCAGTCAGCACACCAAGCCTGAGACACCACTAAATCAGGTCTAAACACACACACACGTACACACACACACACACATACGCACACACACACGCACACACGCACGCACACACACACACACGTAGGCACACGCACACACACACACACACACACGCAGGCACACACACACATGCGCAGGCAGGCACACGCACACACGCACGCACGCACGCCCACACGCCCACACGCACAGGCACGCACACGCACACAAAGGGGCACGACCCAAATCGCACAAATAATGCACACACACACACACACATACAACCCAAAACACACAAATAAGGCATACACACATGCATATCTGTATACTGTGCAACATACACGTCATTCTTTAGATATAACTCGATGCTCTTTCTTATATTTGGATGTAATGAATCTAATCTTCAGAATGAAACAACTTGCCAGTAAAGCCAATAATGTGGTTTTATATACTAGCGTGGCCACAGCATACCATCATACTGAAGTGTTGCCACTCTCTTCACAGGCCCCGTGGGAGCCCCCAGCCGATGACGAGTATGTTTGCTTCCTCCTCCTCTTCCCCCAGTGTTTATGATTGTGTCATTAAATATGTGGCTAATCAAGCGTTGTGTGTCTCACCCACCACCATATGTCTCTGTGTTTCGGTGTTTGCAGAGAGGAGGAGGCCAATTACATGCGTGTGATCTTCGACTTCACCGCCAGGAACCCGAGAGAGCTCAGCATCTCAAAGGGAGAAATTGTCCAGGTGAATTGAGAAGGGAGTCACCTGAGTGGCACTGAGACTGAGGACATGGGAGCACATGTGCAGACCATTTGGCTAATGATATCAAAACTAGACAGCAGAAAAGAAAAGAATTTACATGTGCCTTGTGAATAAGAGCATCAAAGCGTGTGGATATTTGCAAACCCATATGTGAACAAGTACTGCTGTGTGCAACAGCTTACACCAAGGGGGGAGGGTGTTCAGATGGCGTACAGAATTGTATTTGTAAATAGAAGGTGCTCATTGGCAAAAAGGCTGAAATCCCCAAAAAACATGCGGGATGCCGAGGCGCTCTTCTTAGAGATAAAACTGCGAAGTGGCGCTGTGTTTTGAGGTATATCTGGTCATGTCTCTGCAGCTGCTGGACATGTCCAAGCAGTGGTGGAAGGTTCGAAATGATGACGGAGAGGTAGGACACGTCCCAAACAACGTCTTGGAGCCACTAGACAAAAACCAGGAGGTATGCATTACCTGCCGTTACATTTCATTCCAATAAAACAGCAGTAACTACTTCCAGTTATAAATTGGGTTGTGACTAATATAAGGTGATGAGATGTCCGAGACCCTAACCGGGGACATAATCCCAAAAATGTGGGAAAAAACTGGATACTTTCAGTTTGACTATCATCCGACTGAAATACAACCAAGTTTTATCTTAAAAAAAAAAAAAAAAACAGGGATATACAGTAGGCAGTTTTTCAGTATTTTCTCGGGGACAGGCAACCAAAAACGGGGACTGTCCCCTGAAACCGAGGATGTCTGGTCACCCTAGACCAATAGTGTGCCTGGCATATATTTCCACTGATCAGGGTCTATGAGGAGATCTGAGTATTAAAACAATTTTTGTATGGGCTACAGTAGCATTAGCATGGAATTGGATTGAAACTTGGATGCTTTCTGGTATCTTTAAAAAGAGTAAAATCAATTGATCATCTTTTGATGTACTGCTGTCCATCCCAGGAACAACAGCAAGTGGTGACCAACCCAAACTTGACCAAGAAATCTAAACCACCAGAGGTGAAGGCCTGGTTGGAGTACAAGGGATTCAATAAGATGTAAGTGGTTACACATAAATTATGTTTTCTAGACAAAGTTCGGCCCATAGGGTTGATTGACAGGCATCACTCACCCAACTTCCGGTCATAGGGTATAAAACCCTCCTTCCTTGCTGCCCCTTACGTCATGCTGGAGTTGCAAAGCCTCCCACCTCCTCCCCTGCTCCTCCATTTCACTATTAGCTCTAAGCTCCAAATGACCCCTTATCCATAGGGGGTGTTAGCGGACATCACTCACAAGTGATATCCGCTATTGGCGTCCCAGGACCATGGCCAGCTACCAAGCCAAACTTGCCATTCTCTGTACTCACCTCAAGCAATCCAATGGGCGAACTAGTGAACTGGTAGCAGTCACATGTCTAGTGTATTCATTCAACCACTACCATGAGAGAGTAAATGGTATCACACAGCTCCTAGACCTTCTTTAATTAAAGTGTAAATGAAGGTATTGAGTGTATTTATGTTTATGTGCAAATATTAAAGGGGAAATCTGGTCTATCATCAACCTAGGGTCTATTTTTTGATGATAACAGGTGTAGGCTAAGTTTTTAATTTGGGATCAAGACCATGATGCAGTTTTGAGTAAGACCAAAATATGCTTTTAAAATTAAATGGCATATAGCCTTTGGGGGCATCTTCCATACATAGTAAATAGCCCTTTTCTAGTCTGTGACTTAACAACTCTGTCACTTGTTTTCAGATGTGAAATCTTTTCCAAATTTTTGTAAAGCCTTTCAGTGTAAGGAGGGCATTGCTCAAAACTGCACCGAATAATGCCATTTTGATCCCAAACAAGAATGCACACTCGTTATCATAGACTGACCCATCATTGACTAATGACCTGTACTTTTCCTGTTCTTCTGTCAGCACGGTGCGTTGTCTGAGCATGCTCAGTGGCGCCTCTCTTCTAGGGATGACTCGCGAAGAGCTGAAGATGATTTGTCCTGACGAGGGGGGACGGGTATTCTTCCAGCTGCAGAATGTCAAGGCAGCAAATGCTGTGAGTAACCATGGGAACCTAAGACAACCACACAAATCATAGAAAGGGCCCTCTCAGGGATTTTTTAAACTGCTCTTTATGAAATTCACATGAGGTTTCTTTTTTTCCCCATTTCAATCTAGTTGGCAAGTGAGGTCAGACATATGGAATAAGGACTCAACAAAATGAACTGGACCCAATGGAGAGTCTGAAGGACTAAGACATAACTAAAAGCTATGTGTACAGTCATTTGGATGCAGGAGCCTTTCCCTACATGCCTGCTAAGAGCTTGAAAGGATTCTTTGGAAACCACTGTACTTTACTGTAAATGTATGTTGTTAATTTAAGTATGAGATTTAAGCTGGAGTTCTTGCAACTCCTAGCGATCACTTCTGGGATCCTCCATTCTGCTGTTCCCATGGAAACAAATATTGTGCCTGATGCCACATATCTATACAGCCTACGTGTTCAATTATGTCCAACTTCATTCACACATAAAATACACTTTGTCTCTATTTATGCTCAATTTTGTCTTGCCATAACACTATTTGTTGCACTGTGTAGAATTACAGGGGCAATTTCTCCACAACATTGCTCTACAAATGAATTCAACTAAACTCTATTCATTTTCAAGAGTAGTAGTGATTAAATAAAACAAATAATATGTTGCATGTGTTACTTTAAAAATAGTCTTGACATAATGCCATGCGTGAATTTTCTTACTTGGGAATGAGCTTGAGTTCATGAATAAAAGAAAAGGAGTGGCAAGCGGCTGAATATACATGCTTTTATTTCATCGTAGCATTACATATGTACGGTTCCAGCACAGAGGCTTCCAGGAGTCTGTGAGACATTGCTTTTTGTGTGAAAGCATACCAGTGACTACATAAAAAAAACAAGTCAAATCAAACCTATAACCTTGAAGAGCATACAAAACATACACACCCACACACGCATGAGAGACAGAACGAAACAAACAAAAAAAGATCGAAAAAATCTAAAACACATAGAAAACAGCTGTTTCAAAAATATTGAAAAAGAAAAATAAACACAAATATGGTTCATAATTTTGTAATTTCACAAAGCATCAAAGAAACATTCTACATGTATACGATGTAAATTGTGTTTGTGTGTGTGCTTTAGAGAGATTAACGGCCTGGGAGCACACCTGACTTCACCACAGCGTGTGTTCCAGGACACCCTTGTTACAGTCAGGGTGGTAGGAGTGTGATGATGTGAATGTGCACTGATCTTAACAATGTTGCTTTACTATCTTGAAGTGCATATTTCACATATTACACACAAACTATTAAACAAGAACAGAATAAACACTTTAGAGTAAACCTTTGTAGGAATCTCGGTAATGAAAAGATGATTAGCCTACATCTAATAAAAGGTGTTTGGAAAAGGATATACAGAATACAGAATCAGCTTGATTTATGAAATGACATTTCAGACACGTGTCATGACATTTCCAAATAGAAGACTTTGAAAAAAGGTTTAAAATAATGGAGAAGTTTGGTTTAACCCCTATGGTGAAGTTCAAATCTTCACAGCTGTGGCTATGGCACACCGCATGCATCTTTGCATCGCATACCTCATCATGCTCACCAGACAAGCTAACAATTTAGAGCTGAATCACTGAAGCAAGATCGAAGACTGGACATTTGTTTGGGTCTCTCTGAATGTCCATCAGTGTTAAAGTAATCTGTTTCCACACGCTGTATGTCAGAGGCTACAGATTTGTTCTCTCCTCTCCTCAAGCATATTGCCATGTCAGATACATAGGCATTGTTTCAACTGAGCCTGATGATCAAAGGGTCGATTGCTTTTTTTTTTAATGAAATGTGAGTGAATTTCTCAAATCGGTACAAAGAAATAGTACATAAAAATATAACAATACAAATAAATGAGTGACATAAATTGGAAAACAAATTAAAAATCTACTTGCTTATCAATGAACAAAAAAAAATGGCAATCATCTGCAACAACTCAACGTTCACGTTTTTTTTTATTTTGCTGCTACCACTCACCACATGAATTAATAAATGGTCTGTATAAACTGCTTATCTCTCTGTTATATAAAAAATACTTTTTATATTCAAGCAAAATCATAGCTATCCACTTTAAGTCTCTACACATGACACCCTTTCACAGTGAGACTTCCGAGCATTGCGAGGACCAAATTTCATTCTCGTCCTCGTTCTGAGACACAACAAGTGATGACGTGGACATGCCCCGCCCTCACGTGGAGGCACATACGACGGTATGTCCACAGAGTTGGCATCCACGAGTTCCACGAGTTCCACGAGACGAGTCGCGCATCATCATCATCATCATCTCGAGTCCTGAACAGACAGGGGACCCATCATGTCCAGAGTCCTCTGAGCGAGCCAAGAGAGGCTTGACCTCAAAGAACAAAACAGGATTGGAGACGTGGAGGGCACGGACCTCTGCCCTAATTCACCCCCTGTCCAGAGTGAAGCTGGAGGAACATGAGGGTGATTCCCAACTTAAAATCCAACATAAAAATGAAAAGACCTCTGAGTGAAAGCTGGTGTCTTTGGGTGGTATGACTATCAAAGAAAGGGCTGGGTGGGAATAAAACCGCTTTAGGGTGTTAATGACCTTGGAGATTAGAGTTGCCCCAATGGTTACTACCGGTTTGATCGTCATGGTGTTCGCCATCATCTAAGATCATTCAAAGAACCCCTTCATGTCACCAGACAGGATTTGAAGTCACTTCCTGTATTGGATCATCACATTTGACAGTACATTGTAAACAGTGTTTCTGTCCATTCACCTCCTCCTAAGTCCACAAGGACACATCACAGACACATGCAAAAAAATAGATGGCCTGCTGACATATAAAATAAACAATAACATAACTATTTGGCCAGTGAGTAGATTCTCACTTTACTCATCTTAACTGTGACTTCTTTTGAGAGCACATTCATCCCATACTTCCACTATCAATAGTTGCTTTCAGACATCCTGCCAAGTATTCCGATTTTTGTCAAATGGAAGTCCAATCCTTCAGGTGATTCTCATGTAATGCTAACATGCGGACATTATGTGTGAACGAAACCAGCGCACATCAACTGTTCTTCGCTTTGTTCAAACAGCGACTCACTTACATAATGTCCGTCGGAAATACCAGGAGGGGAGTAGTGCAAGAGCCAGCCAAATTCGGAGTTCCAAAATTGATGCATGGCCCAACCGCTTCACATTCAACTCCGCTGCGCGTTCTGTTCATCCTGTCTCGACTTATTTTCCGATAATTACCGGCGGACAATACATTATCCCTTACATAACACGCAGACTTACACCTATGTCTGAAAGCAGCTAATGGCAGTGACGTGTCAAACCTCACTGAACCTTACAAAAGGCCTTAAAAAAAAGAAAGAAAGAAAGAAAGAAAGAAAAAAAAAACTGAAAAGGCACAGGGATTTCTTGGCTTGGTTGGTTGGTTGCTTTGCTAAAGACCACATAGGAGGGCATGCAGAGATGTCAGCACAGGTTGAACTCCCTCGCTGGGAAGAACTCAAGGCTCAGGGATACTGGGTCAACAATGATGGGGGGGGTGGGGGTGGGGGCATTGGGATGTCTGAGGTAATGAAAGAAGGCCCCCCCCGCCCCCCTTACGGTTCAAACCGTGCCAGACTACGACATGCTTCACTTCACACATGCAAACTCTGCAAACTCAGACAGCAAAACTAGTCACTCGTTTTGCCACCTTGATTTATATACGTATATGTGCAAATGTGAAAGACTTCTCAGAATGGATGTCCACTCTACCACACTGTACAGTACAAACTGTATATATAATATACAGATAATACGCCATGGCTCTACACACTAGAATAACGTCCTTCTTGTGAGCCGCATATACCAGTACATGTGTTGCTTCAAATAGATAGATTTAGTATGGAATATACAGGTTGTTTCTTATTCTTACAATCAAAACTAAAACATTTTTCTACAATGTTCACACTTTGGAATGTTTCTTCCAGACCATAGATTTGGTCTTTATCTCTGTCCATCCTTAAAGTCTCGTGAGTACGGGGAACATGCAGCTTGAGACTGTGTTCCTGTGGTCCTCCTGAAGGGACAGTTCCACACTTGTGTGGAACTTTTGTACATTTCTTTCTCAAACATGTCTGTTGTGTGACACAGTGTGTGTGCGTGTGTGTGTGTGTGTGTGTGTGTGTGTGTGTGTGTGTGTGTGTGTGTGTGTGTGCGCGTGCGTTTTTGAGTGTGTTTTAAATTCCGGCTAATGTGCGTCGAGTTTAAAATGTGTGGGTGGAAGGGTCATGTTGTGTTAGTTGGTGTTTCTGTGTGCGTTGTATAAGGCAGCGGATATTGACTTTGCTAAATGACTCTCTTTTGTAGTTGCTACAGAACATGGAAGATGAAGGTAGTGTCAGTTTTCATAAGGCAGCATGACTACGGTATAGGGACAGCCTTGCAGCGCTTGGGGGCAAGTGATGGGAAAAAAAACGGATGGTCTGATTGGTCAAGACCTTTACATGCAGCCATCACATGACAGGAAAACTGGTCACTGTGGGTGGGTCTTCAAATCCAAATGACCAATAATAAGCATCTGTCCCCTAAGCATCTCGTTGTTGTAGAAGCACACGTGACAGAGAAGTGGCATACTGAAGGACATCGATATGTCCTGTTGCTAACTTATACCATGTAATCATATGGTAAAAAAATGCATCACAGTGAAGAGGCTATAACTGGAGAGATGAGGCAAGAACAATCCACAGTATCAGAAATCTGATAACTGCATACTAGTTTAAAAGCAAAAGAGGAAATATACAAATGTGGTATAGGGAGGAAACTGCTTCGGGGTGTACTGGTAACCAATGGCCATATCCACTAAAACTGATACAACGGAGACCCTGCAGCTTTTTTCTTTCATTAATTAATTCCTTGGCTTCATTTTTTGGGACTCGAGCAGCTATGGGTGCAAGAGGAGACAGGAGATTGGTAAAAGAGGTTACTTATCCTCTTCCTCCTCCTCTTCCTCCTCGCCCCTTTGTGCCTCATGCTGGAAACAGAGAAAGATGCAGAGAGAGAGAGAGAGAGAGAGAAGAGAGAGAGAGAGAGAGAGAGAGAGAGAGAGAAGGGAGGGAGGGAGAGAGGGAGGAGGAAGTGACAGCATTTTGGACCTGGCGATCAGTGCTTCTGCTCCGTGGTGATGGTCTGTCGCCCTGGGAACGGGGCCATGGAGAGCGAGTCTTCCTCGTCGTCCGCCTCGTCCTGCGTGCGCACGGCGTGCGTGATGAGGTTCAGCTCCTCGTTCAGCGTCTCGTGGCGGTAGGCCACGCGGATGTCCGGCACGTTGGTGCGGCGGATGTCGTTGCTCTCGGGGCCCTCGTGGTTGTAGCCCGGCCCCAGCCAGTAGCTCTTAGTCTAGGGAGAGAGGGAGAGAGGGAGAGAGAGAGGGAGAGAGGGAGAGAGAGAGGGAGGGAGAGAAAGAGAGGGAGGGAGGGACAGAAAGAGAGAGAGAGAGAGGGAGAGGTAGAGGGATATTTTAGTGGGTTTTTTTTATTTCACTAAAGGTTGTGAATGTGTCTGTTTACACTCCATTAGATAAACACTATAAATACGTTGAACATGTTTAGAGAGAATGTGTTCATTCATGGGTTTCATCAGGTCCCTCTACACAGGTGTATAAAATCAAGCACCTTGATTATCAATGCAGACTGCATGGTGCTTGATTAATACACCTGTGGAAAGGGACCTGATGAAACCCATGAATAACAAGCAAAAGCAGGATATGATGGTTTAATTTACTCTGTACTGTATTTCCCATGCAATGTTTGGGAGGAGAGAAAAAGCTATATAAAAAGAGCAGTGGACAGAGACAGGCTGTGAGAGTGTCCACTCACTTTGTGGGAGAAGCCGCTCATGAGGACGCTGTTCCTGGACAGCTCACACATGTCGCAGGAGCTGAGCTTCCACACCTGGGTGGCGATGCTGTACTCCTCCATCAGGGGCTCCTGTGTCAAATGGAACACGCGCGCACGCACACACACACACACACACACACATCCGCACACACACACACACACACACACACACACACACACACACCCCGGACACACACACACACACACACACACACAGCGCATGCACACGCATAAACAAACTTATATACTCTGAAAAAGATACCTATATATACCTATATTAAACAGTAAAGGCTAAAGGTACTAATTTAGTTCCACAGTGCAAAATGTGCTCGGTCACTGTGCTACGTAAATGACACAGTGGGAACAGAGGGTGATACCAATATCCTTCTGCAGTCTGGAATGAATTATTCATGTGGGTGCCAGATAAGCATGAAGAGGTGCTAGATATCTTCTATAATGGGCCATTCTATTCCCCAGCCTAATTATAGAGCTGTCAATGGGATTGAAAATGAACACCTGAGCATGTTTTTGACGGCTAAATGTTGCACACCTATCTCAACATCATCTCATCCATTCTATGTCATCTTTAAAGGGACAATTCACCGATTAGCATTAAGCTTTGTATCTTTAGAAAACCAGTCATGTTTTTGAATGGTTGTGCATCATTCCCTCAGTTTTCCTTGAGATGGGAGAAATACGGATTTCAATGTTGGACTTCCTGCTTTCAATGATGTAAAAATCATAATTTTACATCATTGAAAGCAGGAAGTCCTATTCATGGGTTTCATTGAAATCCGTGTTTCTCCCATCTCAAGGGAATGATGCATGACCATTCAAAAACATGACTGATTTTCTAAAGATACAAAGCTTAATGCTAATCGGTGAAGTGTCCCTTTAAACAAATTCATGTACAAAGAAGTTCCTCATCAGTGCATTGACCCACCAGGGCTTGCATGCAGCATAGTGCCCAGTTTTGCCCGGTTAATTAAATTAGCATTAGAGAGTGTGTGTGTGTGTGTGTGTGTGTGTGGGTTATTAATGCATTGCATTGTGCATACCATGTCAAACAAATCAGAGCCCTACATCAGCCCTAATGTAGAACATTAAGACATTATATCTGCCGTATAATGGCACAAGTCGGGTTTGACTGGTGCCGTGCTGACCTTGGTGAAGTGGAACTGTAAGGGGTCGTCTGTGGACAGGGAGACCATGAGTCCGCGGGACAGGTACTCGGGCAGGGGGTTGCGGTGGTAACTAAGGAACAGACTGTTGTTGCTAAGCGGGGACATAGCAATACCAATCTGGGCCAAGTAGTACAGGTACTGCAGCACTGGAGCCTGTGAGGAGAAAACATGGGTCAGTGGTGGTCAGAACATTCAGTACCCCAACACACTGTAATAAATAGACATTAAAATAAAAAGATAATTAAATAAGCTTCTTCTCTCAAACACAAATGCACAGATGCTTGTGCATCTGTCGACACGCAACAAACATCTGTCTGTGTGTCAGAGTGATGTCAGAGGCGTGTCTCTCACCTTCCTCAGCAGCAGTCCGTGGGAGATGTTCTGAGACAGCAAGAAGCCCGACACCAGATGGTGGATAGGCCCCGCCTCCCCACAATGGGGTCGCAGCACAAATGTGTGGAAGCCCCGCCTCCTGTAGAATGATAAAGATGGATGTGTATTTTAGCATACTTTTGTCTATTCCAATATTGCTAATGTTAATATGATAATACGGCTACCGTAATTTCCAAAATATTATACAAAATTTCTGCAGCTATGAGGTTAATACATGGGGGCAGTTGATATGGTTTTGTTTCTTTTAACTTGCAAAAAAACATTGTCCTGCGGCTTACAGTATACACAATGCCGCTAATACAGAGGAAATTACTGTAGTGATCTAGCACACTTCTCTTACTCTGAAGTGGTATAATATGTCATGACCAATACAAAACCATATTAAGTACATGTACTGTATGTGACACTAATAAAACAGCCATTTTTCCTCACAAATATTTCTCGCAGCTAAACGTATCAACCTCTACCTGCGCACTGAGAGGCAGGTGGCCTGTGGGCGGCGTGCTGCTGAGATCTTACCTGCGCAGGTGGTTGAGCACGGTCATGTTGGCATACGTGTAGTAGAGGTAGTAGGAGTAGGGTGGGTTGTTCACCTCCGTCCACTTGTGGGGCAGAGGGCTGTCCATGTTGAAGATGTGGTGCTCCGGCTTGGACTCGTCGTCCACACTGTCAAAGCCCACCACCTACGGAGATGACACACACAGACACACACACATACACACACACACACACACACACACATTCATAAACACACACACACACACAGACGGAAAAACCCCCCATAAATGTTGTTAAATATTTCTACATGCAATATCAGCCACTTTAAGTGCTGGCATGACATGTTATACTATACTGTATTGCTCTTATATTGCTTATTATACAGCTATTTCTTTCTATTAATCAACTTATGATCTAATCATCAAATATTTCAAAGCCAAATGGGTAGTCTGGCAGCTGCAACCGCTGAGCAGCAGAGGGCGCCCTTTCCCCCCCATCAGGCAGCTTTGCTGTCACTCACGTGCTGAAGGAAGAGGTGGAGTTCCGGGTGGCTGCGCGGGTCCACAGTGACCTCAAATAAGGGCATGAAGATGTTCTCCAGCATCTCCTGGAAGTTGGCCAGCTGTTTCTTAGTGTGGTAAACGTCACTGGAAACACATACAAGAGAGGACTCGGTGTTGTTACCGTTACATTCACACAAAATGTTCAGTAACAGTGGAATCATTGTACATTTTTATAAAGTACACTTAGATTTTCTGAGAGCAGAACAACACCAAGTGAACTCTGAAAACCACCCAATGTAAACTAGCACCTCTCTCGCCATACTTAACCACATTTGTCAATCTTGAGTCTGATGACCCTAATAATATTTCCTCTGAGACTCTTCACAAAGAGACATCCCAGGTTCAGAGCCACTAGGGAACTGAAAGCACCACTAAATAACTACTCGTCCCCGTAGAATTCAAAAGTTCTATCTGACACATTTGTCAAAATTGAGTTACTGACATATTCTCATTCTGTGACACTTTAAGAAGGTGAGATGAGGGTTTCTTGTAGTTGTATAAAAATGCATTTTTGGACATTATGTCTAAAGAGGTATGTTCCGCTTATCAGTATAACTCTATGGAATTCTAAAACTTTGAAGCTCAATATCTCAGAGCTCAGAACGTAGATAGAACCGTAGATAGGGGGGGGGGGGGTGTACTGTTGTTGACTGACAGATAGACTTTCAGTTTGAACACCCAACAGCCGCAAATCGACACGAGCTCTACGTTCCTTAATCTGTACCAAAAATCCTTAAGAACCTTTTTCAACCGTCTGTACCGACTCTTTCTCCTCCTCCAATTGGAGAGCAGCATCAACCACACTAAAGTTCCGCCCTCCCTCGCCTGGGGGACAGGTGCGTGTACTCACAAGAGGCGTGGCACCTGGATGAGCCAGCGCACGTTGTCGGAGTAGACGGAGTGCTTGACGGCCCACTTGGCCAGCTTGTCCCACTCGTCGCGGCAGCGCCCGTAGATGGACAGACGCAGCTCCACGTTCTGGTACTTACTCTCCTCCAGGTCGGCCATCACCTCCTGAGGAGACAAACAGACGGCGCCAGGGCGTTTTAATCTAGCATTAATATGTAGTATATATAATGTGAAGTATGCAGCGTTCTTACTACGAAATGAAACATCATTTAGACATTTAGCACATTTATGATAGCAAGGCATGAAGATGACATACATAAACAAACATAAATTCAGTGTATCCATAATAACTTATTTCTTAAAATACTGTATAGCCTTGGGTTCTCCAAATATAGTGTGGTTTTGGGATCTTCAAATAGAGGGCTGCTTAGGGACCTTAAATTACTGTATTCCCAAGGGATCTTCAACACAATTTACTGCCTAGGGATCCTCAGCTACTGTACTGCCCCTGGGACCTTCAATTACTGACTTTAATAGCCTAGCACCCCACACACAGTCAAACACCACAGTCAGCCTGATCCTGTGTCAGAATACATGCAGCTGGCCCGTTAGGAACTCAAGGGCAGGCACACATGACCGCTGACATTTGGCCCAAGCAGACACAAGCTAGATGATGGGTGGGAAGGAACAGTTGAGCCTCACGTCTTTACAGTACCTTAATGATGTGGGCAAAGTACTTCCCCTCGAGGTGGTTGTCCGTCTTGATGAAGATTTCCCGCAGGATGGACTCTCCGATGGGGTTGTATTTGGCATTGAACTTGTCGAAGCGGTGGAACGTGTTACGGTCCTGTGGACATAGCGAGAATGACCACTATACACCATCTACATAGCCTCAACCAACCCTGACTTCTTTTAACACTTTAGCTAATAAAGAAAATCATCAGCTATGCTATGCCTCAGAGGTCTGAGACACAGGAGGATTGATCTAGTTAGTCACTAGACACAGCTTTATTCAGATGGGACTTGGCATAAATTCACTAGACTAATTGGCTCAGCAGATCCAAAGTACTAATAAAACTTCTGTGATACAGATTTCATCAATTCCTTATTCCAAATTAAATGATCAATCTCAACCAGCAGGTCTCTGGTTCTCTGGAATCTCTGTGTAGTGGTGGCTGAGCAGCGCTAACTCTGAGCTAACTTTGCCCTCTCTGTGATTACTTGGGGCAGCCGTGGCCTACTGGTTAGGGCTTCGAGCTTGTAACCGGAGTTCGATCCCCGACCAGTTCACGGGTGAAGTGCCCTTGAGCAAGGCACCTAACCCCTCACTGCTCCCTCGAGCGCCGCTGTTGAGCAGGTAGCTCACTGCTCAGGGTTAGTGTGTGCTTTACCTCACTGTGTGTTCACTGTGTGCTGTGTCTGTTCACTAATTCACGGATTGGGATAAATGCAGAGGTAAAAAAAAGTGTACAGTAATTTCCGGCATATAAGCCGCATTGTGTATAAGCTGCATTGTGTATAAGACATTGTTTTATGCAAGTTAAAAGAAACAAAACCATATTAACACCATATTAACTGCCCCCCTGTATTAACCTCATAGCTGAAGAAATTTTGCTAAATCAATGTATAAGCCACGGCTTATAGTCGGGAAATTACGGTATATACATGTACTTATACTCACAGCATGCATGTCCAGGGTGTCGACGCTGAGGTCGAAGGCGGTGAGGTTCATGGTCTCGAACACCTCCATGAGGGTCTGTCCGCGGCCACGCTCGATGTGCACAATCTCCCCGGGATACTTCTTCATGGCCCGCTTGATGAAGCGCAGCAGGTGCTTCTGGTTCATGCAGGAGGACGCGTGGATGTGGGTGTCCACCTGAGGAGGAGGGAGAGAGGAAAAAGGCAGCAGACAGAAGCAAGGGAGGCAAGGAGACGGGTTGGAAATGACGGTTGGAAATGAAAGGATGACAAAAAGAGGGAGGAAAAGAATAGATGGAAAGAGGGAAAAGATGATTATGAAAGCTCGACGTTAGACAGTGAGCATGGAGGGCAACAATAGCTTCACTAAATCCAAAACCTAAAACTCCTTGGGTTTTACAACCCATAAAACTGACGCAGGAGTAATGAAACTGGCCTGAAACAGCTAGACCCTGCCATGTCTTGTAATGAACCTGGCCTGAAACAGCTAGACCCTGCCATGTCTCCAAATGTCCTCAAAGTGCCAATGTGGCGATGCTGTGCTGAAGTTCTGATGAGCTCCACCTTGCGGATGTTGTAGAAGTCCCGGTGGGGGACCTTCTTCTGGGCGGCCAGCTCCTTCATCTCGTTCAGCAGGACGTGCATCTGGAACTTTGAACTCAGGTACTGCAGGCGCCGGTAGCAGAAGGACTTCCTGTAAAAGGACCAGGATGACAGGAAACAGGAAGTCAGGAAGCCAACACTTAACTCTCTGATGTTAACAGATTATCAAATCTCTTGAAATTCTCGAGGATTACTGACTGTATTTCACTACTTCCTCACTAATTCCTTCATCCTGAATGAAATCCACTGTTAACCTCATGCATCAAAACTCATGTGAATCCTGTTACCTCTTCATGAATTTGAAGTACTCTGTGTGGGTAAAATCACATTGTCTTTTTACATCAACTGCATCAGTGTATCAAACCAAATTGGAAAAGATTTGATTATTCCCAGGCTGACTACAACAGACAGTCTTCAGTAATTGTATCAAGACATTCTCCGTGGTGGAACTTCTTTTGTTACCCTGATGGGTCTCGTAGCTTGGTTTTACTGTCCCTGAGCTGACATTTTCATGTATTATATAGCTTAGGGAGCTGCGTACAGCAAATAAGAAAAGATATTTCCCTCTGTAGCAATGCGCTGGCCTTGCCTAGTCTATGAGCAGGGGCCGGTTTCACAAAAACAGACTAGACCGACTAGATAGACCAGACTTCATGCAAACTAAACAATTGCACAAAGCAGTTTAGCTCTTGACTATTTTAACTAGGACTATGGTGTTTGGTTGAGGTGCGCACATCCACAGAAACAATAATCCAGGTGCCGGACAAAAGTGGTAAACAATGTGATTGATTGGTCGGCACACTGGGTATAAGCTCCAAAATACACTTTTTATTTTGATACATAAAAGGCAACGTTTCGATCCCACTGGAGGATCGAAACGTTGCCTTTTATGTATCAAGTAGGACTATGGTGCAATGAATTCTGGGTCACTTGGGTTTTACCCAAGCAGGACATGCTTGTCTTTAGGTCAAACAAAGGTGAATGGGGCACAAATGACACTTCAGCTATTACATCATCTATAACTTTTAGGTCTTGTTTTCATGTTTTTGCTTTGGATAACCTACAGTAAAGGCACTCTAAGCTCGCTTACTCCCTTCCCCTCTCTCCTGTGCAATTGAAACTCTCCTAGAAATGAAACCGTGAGTGAGAGAGAGACTCACACAGGTCCGTTGATGATGAGGGCCATCATCATGTTCATGTCTGCGATGTACTCCTTCAGGTCGGTGTAGGGCAGGTCCAGCTCAGTGCTCCTGTGTGTGGACAGGGAGGGATGTCTGTACCATACTCACATGCTTTCAACACAGTTTACTGTCAACAGAACCGACAGTACAGAACACACTGGCTCCACGTGCACACATGCATATCAAGTGCATGGATGGATGCACGTGGGATACTTACGGACACACACACACAAATGCTACCATATGTGAACTCACACATTCTTTAAAAGTATGCATACTGTACATACAGCATTCTTACACAACACACACACACGCACACAGACACATGCACACAAATGCTACCATATGTGTGTACTGATTCTTTAAAATTCTACACACACACACACACACACACACACACACACACACACACACACACACACACACACACACACACACACACACACACACACACACACACACACACACACACACACACACACACACACACACACACACACACACACCACTGATGTCTCTTACTTGTCCATGTTGTTCTTCTTGGTGTAGACATGGACGACTCCGTTCACCATCTTGCAGCCATAGCCCATGTCTGAGGGCATGTTCTTGGGATCCTGGCCTTCATAGGGGTGTGTCTCAGAGACAGGGGGGTGCACTGGGGCATCTGGCATTACCAAAACACAGAGGGAAGAGAGAAAGGAACATATGAACAGAGAAAATGGGGGGTGATGTCCCCCCTTCTGGTCTTGGTATACCTGGCCCTGCTTAATTAGCCCATTTCACAAGAGATGTTGCCACTGCGTTAACCAACTTCCTCTGGAACAGCACAGTCCACAGGAAAGACAGAAAACAGGAAGACGTTTTATCCTGCCAATTATGGTATCATTAACATCAATGAGGCCGAACGCCTAGACACTGTGAAATGGGCTTATCATCATCCCTGGTGGGGACAACATTTACACCCCCCGTCCTCCCCCCGTCCTCCGTCCTCCTCATATTGAGCTACGTTTTGTAAGTAATGCACTGCAACGTGAGAACAGTCTAGTGCGAATAATAATCTACCGCCACAAATGGACCATCACTGCCAGCGCTCACACTGCTGACACAACGGCTGCGTGTTGACTGGTTCTATTGGCCTTGATCTTGCACGGCATTTCAGAATGCAGACTGTGCAACCAAGCATAATGGCTCCTTTCAGTAGAAAAGCTAGCCGGACAAATGAAAGAAAACTGAAAGGTTTTAATGCCGTATACACCGGTAGCCATATTCTAAACTCTCAACATCTGCAAAGAATGCAACTGAGCTGTTCGTGGCCAAGGATGGAGGACAACTCCACAAAGAGGAGAACAAACAGGCAACTTGCATTATATTTATAACAACCAAACAAAACATGCCAGAGAGGTAGCTCATCCCTCACTTCAAAGCTCCCCCAGAAACGACACAGCACTTAGTCATTCGGTGTAGCTTGGCTGTAGCCTGAGTATTCATTTAGCAGATCCAATCCAAAGCTACTCACAGAAGGAAACTTTGGCTGGACTTAATTTGAAGGTCTCTACAGTACATGAGAGTGACATGACACTGTCATGAATGTTATAAATGTTTATATAGTATGAGTAATAAATGTTTATGCTGCTTCTTTCATTAAATGTTATTTCTGTCATAACAAATTAGGGTTAGGGTTAGGGTCAGGGTTATGGCTCACGTGTCATGACAGTGTCGTGTTCATGACCATGTCATGTCACTCGAAGGGAGATACCATCAAGTAAAGTATTACCGAAACTAGAGTTGAAGTTTTATTCAAGGAATGTCATATTTCAGGGTTCCAGCAGCCAAGCGCCAACGGCTCGAGTGTCTGTGTGATGGAGTGCAACTGTGAGGATCTAAAGCGGTGATTACAAAATGTTTCAAAACGTTCTAACGGTTCTAAGCGTTCTCCTGGTTCTAACGGTGCTGGATGCAGGCCGTGGGTCGTCCGAGTGAGGCTCACCTGCGTCCACGGGGGTCTCGGGGATCTCCTCGTAGACGCGCAGCTCCATGGGCTTCTCCCCCAGCTCCTGCAGCGCGTGCGCCGTGGTCTTGCAGAAGCTCTGCATGGACAGGGCCATGTACTTCTCCCGGATGAACAGCGCCTTCACCACACACTTGGCTGCGTCCACCAGGTCTGTGAAGGGAACCTGAGGGAGGGGGGGATGGAGAGAAAGAGAGAAAGAGGGGGAGAGAATGAGAGACAGAAGGGTTCGAAGAATGGGAAAGAGAGAGAGAGAGACAGAAAGTGGGGCAAAGAGGTAGAGAGAAAAACCCGGGGAGAGGGAGAGAGAGAGGGAGGTATTGGTGTTCGTAAATTACATTAATCTCTGAGACATCCGTGTGGGAATTTGATTAGAGTAAAGGTGGGAACAATTTGATGGTTAACTGAGCTTGACATTTCTAAACCAATCTAGGCCTTTTTAATCGGGTTGGTCAAATTGAGGGCAATCTTTGAATCATAAAACCGCCATGGTGTTTATCACGATGGAGTCATTATGGCCCCCTCACACTTGAAATGATCTCTGTCTGGTCATCACATGGGCCAAGGTCTCGTCATGTGAGGTCAGAACAGAAATCAAGGAAATCAGAAGGAACAAATAATCACTTCCGAGAAAAGAATTCTAAACTGGTGTGTGAACATGACTCACCCAAGCCATTTCCTGTCCTAGGCTACATGTGGGAAAGGATAGCTCTGTGCAATCTCTGGACCGTGTCCACCGTTGATGTTCAAAAGGGACTACACGACTTAATGATCATAGACACTGTAACAATCTACAGCAGACATCAACAGGCTGTCATCAGATATACTGGGTGCTCTTGCAACACCTGGCTCTCTGTCACTGGTGCATTGAGCACTAGTATATGGAGGAGACTCTAAGGTAAACCCCTAGGCATTTACAACACCTCCATTCTCATTTATTTTTAAACCACGGTGACCTGGCAACAAAACAGTGAACACCACCCTATCCATTTGCTGAGTGCTCAGGCACTGACCCCGTGACCCCTGTGATGCGGGCATCTGCCGTGCCCTGCGAGTTAAGCTTAATGAGTGCTGGAGCGAAAGCCGCGGTGCCCTGAGAAGGAGCTAATAAAACCATCTCTTGGCCCACGCAGCGCCACACGATGCCCATTTAAGGTCATTCTCTGGCCCCAGGAATCCGAGGGAGAGAAAAGAGCGCTTACAAGAGAATGAGAGAGAGAGAGAGCGAGAGAGAGAGAGCTCATGAAAAAGAGCATGCAGGTCTAATTCTGACCGGAACATCACATGATGTCACTGAAATAGCACTCTGCCACAAGAAAGACCTCAGCCTCTCTCTTTTCTTTGAGAGAATCACATTTATCAAGCGTCAAGAGCTAACTGACCACAACGCTAACGCCTAAAAGAGGACGAGAGGATCTTTATCTTATTAACTTAGGTACTGTCTGGCTAAACAGCAACTGAATGAGGCTCAAAAACACAGCTGAGGTCAAAAGGCCATCGTCCCGGTGAGGAGGAGTCAGCCGTGCTAGCGTCTCACCCCGCACTTCTCCTCTCCCGATATGGAGACGCGCTGGTACTCGCGCTCCACCACCGCGTCGCGCTCCTTGGGGAAGTGGCCCATGTCCACCATGCTCTGCTCCTTCAGGAACCTGGAATGGCGGGAGGAAGAGGAGCAAATGTTAGCTAGGCAGTCAGGGGGGGGGGGGGGGGGAGAAAGAGGGACTGTGGGGAGGGGACAAAGAGACAGGAAGAGACTTTGAGGTGGGATGGGAAGAGAGACAAAAAGAAAAGAAACAAGGTTCACCGGAGCAACTCAGAAGTGAAGTTTTTAGATATTTATTTAAGGTGTCACCAACAGATAGACAGACAGATAGAAAGATAGATAGATAGATAGATAGATAGATGGATAGACAGATAGATAGATAGATACTGTAGATGGATACTTTATTGATCCCCAAGAGGAAAGAGAGGACAGTGATGGGATGGTAAAGGGGTAGGTAACCGAGTCAGGGATAGCCAGATGGCAAGATAGCGGTTAACTCAGTGACAGCGAGTGCTGCGTCATGAGGTTAGCCCAGCATGAGCCGGGGCTCTGGTGGCCGTCTCTGATAATGAGGACAGAAGACGCTTCTGGAAAATATCATTACTCCCTCTATATCCACCCTCTTCAGAGTAAAGATCAGAGGATCAGAGGGCTTAACTACATCGCTCTGTGTGTGTGTGCGTGCCAGCGGGATACACTGAGGTGTGATGACTCGGAGAGTTCTAGATGCCAATTAGTCCAACTAAAGGTCGCTGGGGTGGGGGGAGTGTTGGGTGGTAGATGGCCTTTCTGTACGGCTGCCACTTCAAAGTGTG
>NC_085002.1:18741360-18746360 GCF_963854185.1 Sardina pilchardus | reverse complement strand
ACCTGCACACTTACAGTATATAGTGATATCCATGACAACCATGCTTACAGAAATCAAATATGCACATGTGAACACTGAGACACACACACACACACACACACACACACACACGCACACGCACACGCACACGCACGCACGCACGCACGCACACACGCACACACATACACACACACACAGTAGATCAAAGCTTGGCATCCTCACCTCGGCGATCTCTTTGTATTTGCCGTCCATGGAGGTACGCAGGTCTGGGAAGTTCTTGAGAGTCACGGGGGTGCCCGGCAGAGAGCGCTGGGATGTCAGGGGCTTGGGGCCAGACGCACCACGGAGATCTACACAGTACACACACACACACACACACACACATATAAATAAATATTTACACACTCCAACATGTGCCAGTGCAAAAATACAAACGTCTGTGTGTGTGCATATATGCAGACACTCATGTGCAAACACACACACACACACACACACACACAAGAGGAAAAAAGGAGGGCTGGAGTGTAAGGACATATTAAAACTCTTCAGCATTCACCATTACACTGGTGTGATGAAAATGTTGCAAAATGAACATTCTAAAGAATATCTGATTTCTTGGTGGAATTTTAGAACATGGAATTTTAGAACCTCAAATTGTTGCGGAATGGAATCTTCTGTTAGAAAGGGCTTGAAACCTTTCCCTTACACCTGCCAAAATGAACAACTCTTTTCACAGGCAGCAGGAGCAAAGGAGAAACTAGAGCAGCTGAATCTCCCTCTCCTCTCCTCTCCTCTCCTCTCCTCTCCTCTCCTCTCCTCTCCTCTCCTCTCCTCTCCTCTCCTCTCCCCTCCCCTCTCCTCTCCCCTTCTCTCCTCTGCACCTCCGTGCATCAGGAGAGCCTGGGGTTCCACATGAACTGCTGCTCCCTGCTGCTTATGACCACCTGGGGCTCAGGACCAGCCCCGTCTAACCCACTTAAAAGAGAGAAAACAACCCATTAACAGGGACACGGTGCCCAAGGCTGGCCAGGAGACAGTTTTTCAGAGCCCGACTCCCCTGGTGTTTACATATGGTCCATATATGTGTTGGAAGTGTAAGTAAACAGTCTGCATGACCAATGGGGAAGAAAACCTGAATTTATCATTGAAAGTGGCACTGACAAAGGCATACAGAAGTATACCCATATGGGACAACACACACACACACACACACACACACACACACACACACACACACACACACACACACACACACACACACACACACACACACACACACACACACACACACACACACACACACACAGAGAGAGAGCATATGTGCAAGTCTTGCTCTTTTGTGAATAGCACTGGGAAGGCAGTGCCAGCACTCTCAACAGGGTAGGAGAGGCCGCTCATTGATTGGGTGACAGCAGGAAATGACATGCCTCGTCCTCGTCCTCTCCTCTGTGTGTGAGGAGAGAAACTTGGCACCCACTGGGCATCAGTGCCCCGCTGCTTTAAAACAGCGCCACACCGACCTGCTGTCCACGGAGACCTCAGAGGAAGCCCGACTAATGAGAATTCTTCTTAATTAGATCACCCTGTCCTCACGTCAAGTCAAGGCAAGTCAGATCATGTTTTGCATGGCATGTTTTGACACACCAAATTGAGTTTCTCAAGGAGCACACTGCAACATAGAAAATGTAGACACCACCAACTTGCTATAAATGCTGGTGTAAAACAAATACTAATAAAAGTAAAAAAATATCCTCCTAAATATCTCCTTCTCACACACATGAGCACGCACGGACGCGCGCACACAAACACGCACGTATGCACGCACCTAAAAGTAGCAGGTGAGTATTGGAGGCACCAGTGGCTCCACTTCTCTGCTCAACAGTGGCACCCTAGCGCAGATGCCATGCTAAGTCGCTAACGCGCTAACAAGAGCCATTATGTCCCTGTGTGTCCCTGTGGGCAGCCCAGGCCCCTCAGGGCATACTCACCTCTGCTCCCTTCCAGTCTCTGCCTGAGGCTGAGTGTGAGTGTGAGGGAGTGTGTGTGTGGGGGGGTGAGTCTGCATTGAATCGAGATTGGCACTGAGGACACTGAGAACTCCCTATGTGGGAATTCATCTAGCCCAAGAGTGTGTTTTCACAGGCAGGGAGTAGAGTTTGGGTGTAGAGTGGGTGTGTGTGTGTGAGTGTGTGAGTGTGGCGTTTAGACCAGGCCATGGGCCAACCTGTGGGTCTCAGTCAGGTGAGATGCTGTTTAATGCTTAATGCTCGTTAGAGCATACATTTTAGGTCCCCTGCCACCTGCAAGATGAGTGTTGCTATGGAGACCCTCTCCGTAATCCTTAACGAGGCTGAGGAGATCAGCGCAACGAGGTCGGTGACATACCCCCCACCCACCCTGCTGTGGTGGTCATGGAGACCGGGGGAGGAGGAGGGCTGTGTGTGTGTGTGTGTGTGTGTGTGTGTGCGTGCCCGGGCACCCATATGGGACAACACACAAACAACACATAACACACAAAGACAGGGGAGGGGTGTGTGAGCATGTGCAGTCCAGCAAAGAAGAGGGGGTGAGGAGGCCAAGCCAGAGGAGCACAAAGACATTACTGTGTCAGGTCCAGAGTAAACATAGAGGGACGGAGAGAGAGAGAGAGAGAGAGAGAGAGAGAGAGAGAGAGAGAGAGAGAGAGATGGATGGATGGAGAAAGAAACTGCAAACTGAAGAATATTGAGAAGGCTGCATGTTTGCGCTGTATGTTTGATGTGTGTGTGTGTGTGTGTGTGTGTGTGTCTCTCTCTCTCTCTCTCTGTGTAATTCAGTGTGGAATGTAAGCAGGGCTCGTGGGGCACTTTAATGGGGAGCTGATGGAGCCAAGGGACCCAGTGGGCCGCAGGGGAGTCTTTTCTGGGCTCCCTACAGCCTCTAACGTCTTCAGCAGCTGCTACTCAGGCAGAGCACAGAACATCCCTATCACCAGGGCTGACCCACTGCCCTTGGGACACTACACTACACTACACTACACTACACTACACTACACTACACTACACTACACTACACTACACTGCACTACACTACACTACACTGCACTATACTACATTACGCTACACTACATTACACTATGCTACACTACACTACAACACACTACAACACACTACACTACACTACACTACACAACACACTACATTACAACACACTACACTACATTACACTACATTACACTACATTACAACACACTACACTACACTTCTGCGTGTGTGTGTGTGACTAGTTGTCGGTGTGGATGCTCTGCGACATGTCAGTCAGTGTGTGGTGTTTTGAGTATACGGGGTCACGATCATGAGGTAAGAATGTCAAGATTGATTTCCCTGCTCTTGAGCTTTTCCTCAAGAAAGCAGCAATTACCATGGCGAGGAGCGGCAACAATCAGGCGACCATGATCTGGGCCACACCAACATGAGGAATGCAGCGAGCGAAAGTGGTGCATTCATTCACCAAGAACAACCTCTTTTTTTCCCTCCTTTCTTTTCACTGAGAAGAGAAAGCTGACAGCAGGCGAAAAAATACACCCACCCACCCACCGCACATTCTCAAAAGATTTTCTCAAATCACACACAACATCTCCGAACCTATACACTCCATCACTCAGTTCCAGAGCACATTTCTAGAAATGGGTCTCTGTCTGATGAATATTCCATGAGGCCTGTGGGGACGCAGCAGAAAGAGTGACGCTGGGCGTCTGAGAGACGAAGGCGTGATCTGAGACGGAGTGAGAAACGGCCGCTTTGTACACCAGGAGGGAGATCACATGATGCACCATCAGCATTACATCAGCACTCCAAAGACTGGGCTCACCAATACTAATCTCTGCTTCCTCTCTCCCTCTCTCTCTCTCTCTCTCTGTGTGTGTGTGTGTGTGTGTGTGTGTGTGTGTGTGTGTGTGTGTGTGTGTGTGTGTGTATGAGCGCTTCTGTGAGTGTAAATCTGTCAGTATATGTGTTGAGGGGGTCTGAACATTTCTTTGCATGTACATACAGGTTTGATTACTTACAACTGTCTCTCTGTCTCTCTCTGTCTCTCTCTGTCTCTGTGTGTGTGTGTGTGTGTGTGTGTGTGTGTGTTGGTGCTGGTGTTCTGCGGCAGCAGTTAGTCTATGGCGGAGCGCGGAGACGGCATTGATTTGGGAGTTGATGATTGATGGAGCGGTGTGGTGGCACTCTCTCAGAGAGGCCATTAGGACTGCTCTGACAGAACTCTCGCAGCCATCACAGCAGTAAATAACACACTCGCCCACACCCATACACACACACACACACACACCCAGAGAGAGAGAGAGAAAGAGAGAGAGAAAGAGAAAGAGAAAGAGAAAGAGAGAAAGAGAAAGTGGGTGGGAGCAAGGAAAGAAATGGGGAGAAGAGGAAGTCAGAATAGGAAGCAAAAGTAGGCTAAAAAAGAATGGAAAGAAAAGGAGAGAGAGAAAGAAAGCTTAAGGAATGCACAGGGAAAGAGGGAAGGAGAGAAAGGGCAACGGCCTAGAGGAAGGAGAAAGGAAAGAAATGAAGGAATAAAACTTTGGGTGAAAGAGAAAGTGGTGGTCAGAGGGAGAAAAATGAGAAAAAGACAAGAGTGAGAGACCAGATGAAAGACAGGAAGACAGAGAGAAGGAGAGAGAGAGAGAGAGCCGTTGAAGCATGTGGGCTCTCACCTGGTCCCCCCTCTCTTCCAGAGGAGCTGCAGGGGGGGAGGGTTTATGTGGCAGTGGAATGAACATGTTTCTCTGAGTGAAGAATCCATCTCTATTCCGTTATCTGCCCCTCTCACACACGCATTATGGAAACAAATGGCCCCATCACTCACAGTCAATGACGCCCTCCATCCATCACTCACTCTCTCACACACACACATCCTCACCTCCCATCACACAGCCGTGAATCACTGCAGCTTTTCTCCCTCCCTCCCTTCAGCCAACACCTACATAACACACTCACTCACTCACTCACTCACTCACTCACACACACACACACACA
>NC_085002.1:18731360-18736360 GCF_963854185.1 Sardina pilchardus | reverse complement strand
ACACACACACACACACACACACACACACACACACACACAAACATCTCATCTCTGAAACAACAGCCACATCCAAGTATCAATCATCCCCAGTATAGTTCCATAATCCCCTGCCAGCCAGCCACAGATGACTCCTAATCCTGCAACGAGCCACTCGCTGCACACTGACACCATGTGTCATCTTAACCTGTCTCTCTCTCTCTATCTGTCTCAAACAAACAAACACACACACACACACACACACACACACTGCCTGTCAATCAATCATGCATACACACATACACAAAAGCTAACTGCTCTGAGCTACACAACATGCTTGTCATCTTGTCACCGTCATACACCTCTCTCTCTCTCCCACACACCCACACACAGCTAGTATGCAATAATTTCTTGAATGACAAAGAATGACTTCATTAATGATTTAGAGCTACCCCTCTATAGATATAGTACACAAAAACAAAACAAAACAAACACGCAAAGGGTTAGCATGAGGCAAGAGCAGCAGGGCACTTGTGAGTCTCACAGCTCATTCTGGTGAGGGCAAAAAAAAAAAAAAAACCACTGGCGATTGCCTTATGCCGTGGCTCGGAGGATTGGCACAAGTAGTCAGACTCTGGGGCACTCACTGGGGGAGATGTGCCGTCACTGGCAGCCTGTGTGTGCAATCACGGGTAAAAATGACACAAAACTGTTGAAACTGGCTGACCAACGTACCGTATATAGAGGTGAGATTAAGAGAATACAGGAAGTGAAGCTTGGAATCGGGGCCCAGTTTTTCAACAAAAAAAAAATCTGGATCAAAATCATCGAGATCTGGAAATTCCATCTGACTTTTATGCCAGTTTTTGTTAAAGGAACATTGGATTGGATCACTGTGATGCAAATACCTAATTTCAGAATTACCAAATCCTGTTTATCAGATTTTTAAATAGATCCCACACCAAGTTCAAAGTTTTGAAAGACCCAAAGGGCAGGTTTGATCCAGATCAAATGTAGAATCGGATTACATGATCTGATTTGATTTCAGAATCCTTCTTTTGCTTCTGAAAAACAAATTTCCAAGATTTTCGTCCAATCCGTTATCTGAAATCCCACCAGATTATTTTTGAAAAACTGGGCCCTGAACTGAAGATGACTAGGGGCCTGATAGGTCATGTGACACATGTAGTGTGAAATAGGGAGCACACAAACACAATGGGAGAGAAGTGTTGTCATTGACTTAAAGGTTACTGGCTGAAAACGTAGAGGAAATCACTGAAACAGAGAGAGGCTTGGGGTTTTGGTGAGGCCAAGACGTGTGTCTCGCAGAGTCTAACGTATCACGACTCGGTTTGCCAAAGGTTAACGGTCGCCAGGCCGAGGAGGTCAGGTGTGTTCTCAGGTGTGATTTTACCCCCCCTGCATGCAGAGTCAGGCTAGAGGCAGAAGCTTCTACAAAGAGGCTCACTGAAAGAACATGGAGACAGAAGTGCCTCTTGTTTTGGGTGATGCCTCAAGACCATTATCTCATTTCCAGCTGGAAAACAAGTTGGCATGCTAGTGTGAGTGTGTACTGTGTACATGTTTGTCTATGTGTGTGTGTGTGTGTGTGTGTGTGTGTGTGTTGTGCATTCATCTAAATCAGATGATGTCGCTTGTTTTGCCAGTGATATGAGGAACGCCTATTCGGTGTAATACAGTTGAGGTGGAGAGAAACACACGCACACGCAAATGCACATGCACACACACACACACACACACAAACACACACAAAGTTAGCAGGTATACTCTGTACACAAACTAATAATCTCCCTACACACACCATGACAGTAGAATGTCCAGTAAAAGACTACACGCAGCCATTACATTGAAAGCCTTTCAAGACGACCGTAGAAAAAAGGATCTACTAGAGCCATGATGAAGATCACATATTCCTACATATCACACCCTGCCAGGGAAACTGTAGAAGGTCCTCTTGGGTCAGAGCAGAGAGAAGCGTAACTGTAAACCTGACCGCCCTGACCCCTTTGTCTCTCGGGGGTTGCTGCACTGTGATGATCTTATCAGCTGTCTGTGTGATTGACAGATGACATCAGCTCCGAGGAGTGACCTAGATGCACTAAAGATGTGGGTTGGGTGACAGCGAGCAGAGAGCTGGTGAGAGAGAGTGTGACACACACACACACACACACACACACACACAGACTTTTACACAAGTGTGAGTAAGAGAAAGAAAAACGACTGCACACAACCTTCACACCTAATAGCAATTCCATGAATTGTATGTGTGTGTGTGTAAGTGTGGATGTGTGTATGTGTGTGTGTGTGTGTGTATGTGCATGTATGACAGAGACGAGTACTTATTGCATCTCCCATAACAACCGCAGCTAGAAATAAATCAACGCCTCTCATTTCTCTCCCAGTTGTAAACGAGGGAGCTGAGAAAAAGAAATATCCATACATCACCTCTACTCCTCTTCCTTCCTTTCTCTCTCTCTCTCTCTCTCTCTCTCTCTCTCTCTATTGTAGCACAGTACTGAGCATAACACTGAGCGGTCTTTGTGCAGTGGCAGTGTCCCCTCTGTGTTCTTTACAGGGGACACAGTCGTGAAGACTCTTAAACAACAGCAGCAGCAGCAGCAGCAGCAGCAGCAGGATGAGAAGTGCTCCTATGGGACTGAGCTCAAGTGAATCACCTCACAAGAGTGTGAATTAACGGCGCTAACGAGGAGCACTCGCTTCACTCAGTCAGGACAACTGTCACCTCTAACCCGCTTTTGTCTACACATAACATCTATGGAGCCTACATGTATAGGAAGTATCAACCCCCTTGGATATTTCCCCTTTTATTGATTTTATAAGTGGAATCATAGTCAACATCATTGCCATTTTTTATGTAAATCCTTGTTAAAAAATAAATAAAGGGGAAATCCCATATCTACAGCTGAAGCTTTTAACTCCTTCAGAGTTGTCATAAAGCCCTACTGCACTTTTTGCAGTTCCTAGAAAATACAGTACAGTTCATAGAAACACTTTTCAAGCATTCGGACAGCATGGAACTGGGGATTTAGGAGTTCCTCTGACTGATAGTTTCCTCGTTTATTGCCTTCATAAGTGGAAACATGGTCAATATAATTTGTCCTCTTGACAAGAAATGAACTACAAAGTCATGCTATTCAATGTTCCTGGAACACTTTTTTTTCACACATTCAGACAGCATGGAACTGGGGATTAAAGATCTGACCGCAGCTCTCATACAGTAGCTTGCCAAGGCAGCAGAGTGGCATTTTTAAAAAATCTCGGTAAAAAAAAATTCAGCTTTTGTATGAATTTGCTTAACATAAATACTGCACGACCATGAGCTTCTAGTTTGTTAATGGACTTCAGTAGCTAGTAACTAAATAGCAATGCTGTCCATGTCATTACTTTCATAATTTCATTGTAATACAAATATACACACTATATGTGTATGCCTCCTAATTTTCACACACACACACACACACACACACACACACACACACACACACACACACACACACACACACACACACACACACACACACACACACACACACACACACACACACTCACACACACACACACACATATATATATAGAAACATGTGCACACATATGTGAGATCATTCTGATAAGAGAGAGCAGAGAAATGATCTGCCACCTGCATGCCTCGAGATGACACAAAGATATGTGCCACTATCAGCACTGGCATGCTGTGCACTCAAACTGTGCCTGGAACCTGACAGGTGGCTTTACACTGTAAACAAGTGGCTGTGTAGACGGCCTGATGTCCAACGCGCTCCTTTTTTGTACTAATTTCTCAATTTCCTTCCATCAGCTTTCACCTCTGCCCACTTTCTCTCATAACCCTCAACACCACCTGTCCTCTTCAGCCCCCTATACCCTGTCCCCCGTCCCCATCCCCTCAGGTTTAGGTGCTGCTGTGCTGGGAGAACTGTCGATAACAGCAGGAGGAAAAGGAGGAGGAGGAGGAGGAAGAGAGGAAAAAGAGGAGAGGGACTAGAGGACTTTGGGGGGGATGATGAGGAAGAGGAGGCTGAGGAAGAGGGAGAGCAGTGCGGTCCACAGAGGAGAGTCCTGCCAGTTTTAACAGCTGCTGCAGCGCTACACTGAGACAGCAACCGTCTCAGGCTGGTGCACACCAACAGCGTGACACAACGCCTGCCTGTCTATAGAACACTTGTGCGTGCGTGTGTGTGTGTGTGGAGACATACTGTGTCTGTGTGTATCTGTCTATCTGTCTATGTCTGTGCTTGTTTGTGCATGACGGAGAGAAAATATCTAATTGTGTGTGTGTGTGTGTGTCTGTGTGTGTGTGTATATATGTGTGTGTGTGTGTGTGTGTGTTTGTATGTGTGTGTGTGTGTGTGTGTGTGTGTGTCCACTACCATGTCTACATGCCATTTGGATTTCCCATGATGGTCAGCTATCCAGACGCTAACCCAGTCATCCGTGAACAATAAGTGGACATAGCTGTGTTTTGTCTGTCTTTAAAATATGATTCTGTTGATGAAAGGGGCCATTGTTGCTCACTCTATAAGCTGCTGAGAAAAACCAGGGTGAGCTGAGGTTTATGACAGCGTCCTTGTCTTCTATGTCAAGAGTGACTAAAAAAACCCATGTAAACAGCAATCGTGTAGTAAGTATAAAACTCTTAACATTACCTGACGGATCCTTGTTTTTCTAGTTCCTAACTTTGTACTGGTTATAGATCTACTACCTACGAGATTCTATATAATGTCAGAGAGTTGAGCGCTTCTGCGTTTGATGGGAGAGAGGTCAGAACAAGAAAAGAATTTCCCTTTCATGCAGATAAACAAACACACACACACATACACAGACATACGCACACACACTATTCAACATACTGTAAGCAAAGCCCAGGTGGGTGATAGCTACCGGTACAAGTAATCTTTCAAAAATGGTGTTCTTTCCATCATGCATGTCATGTGCGTGTCACACACATACACACAAGAACAAAAAGT
>NC_085002.1:18716360-18726360 GCF_963854185.1 Sardina pilchardus | reverse complement strand
CCAACCAAAAGCTAAACCAAGCGGTTTAGCCAGAGGGTTTAGCAATCGAAAACGGATGCTCTATCTATGCTAGTGCGTTTTTTTTAGACATTTTCTGAAGCCTAGTTTATCCGGTTGTGTTTGAGAAAATTCATGAGCGAGAGTAGCATGATTTAGGCTATTTTTCACAAGTTAGTGGAACGTGATTAGAGCTGGTATGGTGTCGAGTCATAAAGTCTGCAAGGTTTATCGAAAGTTTGTTTGGTTGTGTGGGTGTGTGTGGATGTGTGCCATGGCGTGTGCCTCAGCCCGGGATAGCTGCTACCCCAGGTCGGTCGTAGCATTGGAATGTTCAATGTAGCAACTAACAGGAGGGCTGAAGTGGAGAAATGTGAGCTTGTGCTTCTTGATCGTATCAAACAATATAGTGCATTGTTGGGTGGGTACATAGGACGCAAACAAGAGGAAATGAAAGCAAGTGGTTTTTTTTTTTTTTTGCGAAAATGATTGCGAAAATTAAGCTGTAGCAGTAATTTATTAAATTATCACCTCATTTAATATTTGTGATCATGTTTGCTGACCCTATCCACTACTCTTCATGTTGAGTCTAACTATGATATAAGATCATTCAAGATATAAGTTTTCAAGATATTAATTCATCTTTCTCCATCACTGCAAGGTTACGGCCAAGGCTGTCTGACTGCAAATGTTCCTCCTACTGCACATCTGAAGTAGAGCTGTACCAGTTAAAGGTGCACTCTTGTTTTCTTTCAACCTTTTCATTACCCTTTGGGAAATTATAAAGACACTTTATCATAAAAGTTGTGGTGATGATAAGATTCAATGTTAAGGTGTTTTTGGGATTTTTGCTAAACATTTTCCATTTACTCATTCACAGTTGTGAAATGGCTGCCACAGTGAAGCTTAGAATCATTCTAGGCGAAGAAAATTCACAGAGATTGATTCTTCAAGACTTACCACAGTCTCTCAGTGAACTCTCACAACATATTAAGACTCAGTGTGGAATAGAGGGGGACTTCAGATTACAATTCTTGGATCCTGATTTTAACAATTTTAACAATTTGACTTCCATCTCTGATGTCCAGGACAAAACCACCATCAAAGTGGTCTTTAATTCCTTGCCCTTCTCTGCCTTAGCTGAGAGCCCACCACTTCCATTTTCATCAGCCCCCCCACCAAACTCTCCACAGGACACCTCGTCCATTTCCTCGTCCATTTCCTCTGCCTCCTATGACACAGACATATTGTCTTCTCCTGAGTCCACCCCAAGAGTGTCTTCATGGCCCCTGGTTTTCACAGTGCCCCGTTTTACATTTGATGCAGAGTTACAGTTAGGGCGGGCCAATGCTGCTTTCAAAGACACAGGTGTGTTGCTGGAGCCCGAAACAAAACTCAAGTCTTCCATTCTTGATGGCTTGATTGAAACAATTCTGCAGTTCAAGATTTACCTCACTGATGCTGAGTGTGCAGATGTAGCCGAAGCTCTTGTGTCTGCACACCCTTGTCTGAGAGAGCCAGGCTCAGTCAATGGATATGATGGCTGGAAGAAAAGCTTGAAGGATAAATTGGGAAATTACAGAAACAAGCTGAGACGCCTTGGATGCCCCGAAGTTTCAGTGAATGCCTTGACAAATAAACCTGGTGACCGATGCAGCCCTGCCTACGCTGTGAAAAAGCCAAAAAAAGCGGAAGTTAACTACTGCCCAGCTTATCCAGGAGGTGAATCAAAGGAGACCCAGGAATTGAAACGCGTAGTGCTCTTAACAGAAATGGAGAAAAGAAATAATGAGGATCAGGTGTCATTGCTGATGGATCAGACTTTTGCCCACCGACGTCAAGAGGTTGTCAGAGATGCACCCATGGTAGCTGAATTCAAGGCGAGGTGGCCAGCACTCTTCAATGTGCGTGAGGTAAGTGAAGCAAAATCCTTTTTTAACTAATGGACTAATGATTTACAGAAGGTCAATAATGGTGATCGTTGTGGCCAGAAAACAGTATTATGATTATGATTATGTGTTTGTCTTTGTGTTTTTCCATAGCTGTGTGTGGAATTCAAAAGGATCACCATAGTCAACTTGCAATCAAAGTTTTTCTCCCAGCTGGATGCTCAATCTGCAAACCTGATGAAGGCATTTAGCAGGAAAGGAGGTACCCTGGGAAGACGGCTGAAGCGCATCGTAGTACCTATGACTGAGGTATGATAACCTTGTAAATGAGTGTGTTCAACCAGGCAATAGAGATTTGGAACATGGTCAGATAAATTCTTCGTACTTTCAATGGGGAGATGTTTTGATCATTCTTACTGAGATTTCTCTCTTGAAAATTAAAAGTGCTATCAATGATTGTCAAAGCCAGCATGAGGTAGCAAGGTGTGGTTGTTGCAAGGTGTGTTTGTTTTATTCTTTGATGTACAGGATTCTGGCATTGATGTCCGTCGCGAATGTGTTCTCAAGGGACTTTGTGTCTACATGAATGAAGACCCCGAGAGCTTTGTGAAGGAATACATGGTATATATTTCACAAATTCATTTGAGTTATTTTACAGTAGTACAGAATGTTTTTTATTATATATAACATGTAATGAACACTTGAAAAAAATCTTGTGTTACAGTCAGATGATGCCAGTAGTCACACGGCCATGGCAGAGACCATCTACGGCATCTACGTCATTCGACACGAGGGTGCAGAGCCATGCGATGCCCCAGAGGACGTTGGCATCATTCTTGAGGGTGTCACTGTGCTACGGGAGCTGCGTAACGTACCATTTGCCTTTGCCATCTTCATTGCTCTTGTCTATGCTCTTAACTTGTGTTACCCATCAGAGCATAGGTACACGTTTGAAGCCCTCCAGAAGTTAGTTCTGGAGCTTGATGGGAACAAGCTCTCCAAGAAAGTTCAAGCTCTGAAAACAATTCTTGCTCGTTAAGAATTATTGGATTATCAGGCTCAATTCTCAGTACTCAGTATTACCTTAAGTTTAAGTTTTTTATTACCTTAAGTTTTTGAGGAAATGTTTTACCATAGTGTTTCCAGAGATGGAATGGTGTAGTCAAATTGTTTTTTGTTGGCTAAGGTTTTCCATTCTTGTTTTCCTGTTGAGACTTGATAAATGATGAGGGAGAATTGTTTGCATTGTCTGGAAAGGTATATTGAATATCTCCTCAAATGTGTAGAGTGCAAAAATGACTTGGAAAAGCCAAGGTACAAGAGACCTGGTACAAAGTCAGACTTATTTTTACAAATGTTTTTCTTTTTTTTGTCAGATATTGCTCAATTAATTTTGTTGGCAATGCAAATCTCTGCAACTACAGCAGACAACTTAAATGTGCACTTGAACAATATTATAATGCCAGCGTGCATATTTTGATGGGTTTTTTTTTTAGTATATAAGGCTCTTTTAATAAATATTGAATGTTGTGCACTTACTATAAACCTCGATGTCAATCCAAAGCTTGAAATACAGTTTCTATTTCAAATAACATCTTTGTCTGTTATTTGTTTTATCTTTTAGGCCTATCATTGCATAATGTTTACCCCTTTTGGTGTTAACTTAAACATAATACTTTGAACTGAGTTAATTAAATCATGGAAAGTATTTCCATGTGATTCAATTGCTCTCTTTCAGCCTGAAGAAATTCATTTGAACCAACTTGATTTACTTGGGTTTGTGCAACTTAATTTGAAGTAGTTTTCAATAAGTTGAATCAACTTAAATAGATAGTGTTAACCCAACCTAAGTAAATTAAATGGGCTCCAAACCTTGCAAACAAGTTTAATGGACCCTAACAAATTAAGTTGAACTAACCAAAGTACCTTAAGTTGGACCAAAGAAATTGCTTAATGTTGAAAGTAAGTTATTTAATCACGTGGAAATACTTTCCATGATTTTTTTAAGTAAATTCAACAAATCATTTTTTTGAGTGTATTATCAATGGAAGTAAATACACCAATTGTGATAGCAGCGCGTACATACAAAAAATAAAAAAATAGACCAGTCTTCTAAAATTATTTTTTTATGTGTCACAAACAGAATGCTTCAGCCCGGTGTAGCTTCCCTGTTAGGCGCCCTGTTGAACATCTATGCGTCTAATCAATGTGTCTACTGTACATCTAGGAACATCTAGCCTGTGTATCTAAGTGTCAAACTATTTGCATTAAACAAAAAAACAACATATATTTACAGTTTTTTCCAATAGTTTACACACAATTTTGAAAACAGGGCTCTTTTTGTCAAAACACAATTAGCCAAACACCACACCCAATCAGCAGAACATAACAGATTGTTAGCAAAATGGAATATTTCTGTCAAAACAATAAACACATTGATTAAACCTTATACTGTTCTCATATCACTAACACATTCTTTGAATGATTCTACACTGTGTCCATCTTATACACACCAACACAATAAATTCAAAACACATCTGTAAAAACCCTCTTCCAATATATGGATCTTATTCAGACATATTGTTTGAGAGCATTAGGATAATTTAGAAATATTTTGAAGAACCCTCATCAAGCAATGCACAAAACTGATGCTGCAGGCAATATTTCTTTCTTCCACTGTACCATATTCAGTTACAGTGACAAGTCAATCAACAGAAAGTGGCAAAATTATAGTTCTTGCTACTGTAAAGTGTAGAAAAATAAAAATCTGTACACAAACAAAAAGTACTGTACACTAGCAGTCACTGAAGAAAAACTAAAGCAACAATACAAACAAGTAACAACAATACATAATACTCTAATCATCTCTCTGTCTAGCTGGATCAGGCCATAAGAGTTCACCACATCACAGGCTATGGGTGCCTCTCATTTGGGCTTTTATACGTCCTCCCTCGCTCCTCTGGCCTCGATCCTCACTGATCGACATAAAGAATGATGGGGCGAAAACAATGGGATAGTCTATCCAGTGTTAGTTATAGATCAGTGGGAACGCCCCTCGAGGATCGAGCATAACACACCTGAGTGCTGCGTTTTCAATTTTGCATATGTGTGCTTACACACCTGGTGGATGTGATTATTCAATTTGTTCATTAGTGTGGTCATTGGCAAGCAAGGGCTTTATAATGAGAAGGAAGTACCTAACAATCTTTATCTGTGTCTAAGGTGTGAAAATGTGTTTTACGTTTTGACATTCACTGTGTGTAATGTTTCGCAAAAAGTGTGAAGCTGAATTTGTGCTTACTGTTGTACTACTCTGTGCAGGCGTTTTGCTTCTTAAAGGGATATTCCGCCATTTTTGGAAATACGCTCATTTTCCACCTCCCCTCGAGCAAAACAATCGATATTTACCTTGTTCCCGTTCATCCAGCCATTCTGTGAGTCTGGCGATACAACTTTTAGCTTCAGCCTAGCATAGATCATTGAATCGGATTAGACCATTAGCTTCTCGCCTGCTAGCTTCATGTTTAAAAGTGACTAAGATTTCTGGTAATTTTCCCATTTAAAACGTGTCTCCTCTCAAGTTAGAAAGTGCAATAAGACCAACTGAAAATGAAACCAGCCGTTTTTCTAGGCTGATTTGACATGGAACTACACTCTCATCTGGCGTAATAATCAAGGCAACTTGCAGCTACTGGCACTACTACTGCTTGTTGTCTATGGAGACTATTTTCAGATGCTGCGTACGATATCACTGCGCCTATGGTACGTTTGCAAGTTGCCTTGATTATTACGCCAGATGAGAGTGTAGTTCCATGTCAAATCAGCCTAGAAAAACGGCAGGTTTCATTTTCAGTTGGTCTTATTGCACTTTCTAACTTGAGAGGAGGCACGTTTTAAATGGGAAAATTACCAGAAATCTTAGTCACTTTTAAACATGAAGCTAGCAGGCGAGAAGCTAATGGTCTAATCCGATTCAATGATCTATGCTAGGCAGAAGCTAAAAGTTGTATCGCCAGACTCACAGAATGGCTGGATGAACGGGAACAAGGTAAATATCGATTGTTTTGCTCGAGGGGAGGTGGAAAATGAGCGTATTTCCAAAAATGGCGGAATATCCCTTTAAGTGTTAAGTATTGTTAACTGTCTGTTAATCTTAATTTTAGTGTGTAAACGATTGGAAAAAACTGTAACCCTGGACACAGCCACAAGTGAAGCAATAATAAATGAGTGGGCTAAGAAACATTGAGGTCTGTGCTGTGATATCTGAGAAGAGAAGCTGGATATCTCTGGCCTTGTTCTCACTGCCACTGAGCTGAAAGATCATGCCAGATGTTAAAACTGGGAGAAAAATACTGACCTAGATATGTCTATGCTGTCCTCAAAAAGGACATGCAAACACTCTCTCATTCTTTCACTCACTCACTCATTCATTCATTCATTCATTCATTCATTCTATTCATTCATAAAGCATAAACATTTTCCCTTTTGCTCAAAGATAAGGTATAATCCACAAAAACAATGCAGCCTATAGACTTTCCTTTTCAACATAAAACACACTTTTTCTCATGCAGATAGTCACAGGCATGAAACATGTGCGTACATGTACCGACAATCACACACACACACACACACACACACTTATCACAGTCTTTCTCCTTCATCAGCCCATTCCTCCCTCTTTTCCCACAGTGCTGCAGTAAGCACCAGACTGGGGCACTGGAACTCCCTGAGCTGCTCTCTTTCTCTCTCTCTCTCTCTCTCTCTCTCTCTCTCTCTCTCTCTCTCTCTCTCTCACGCACACACACACACACACACACACACACAATCCATCCTGCTGTGAGCTGCAGGTCTTTATATATGGTGAGACAGCAGTACTGACCCTACGTCGTTCTCTCTCTCCCCCAACCCCTCTTTACCCTCAGGGCATAGACCAGTCCAAAGGCATGTTTACCAGCAACAAGCTCATGAGTGCACATGTATGCACATACAGTTACTGAGTGTGTGTGTGTGTGTGTGTGTGTGTGTGTGTGTGTGTGTGTGTGAGAGAGAGAGAGAGAGAGTGTGTGTGAGTGTGTGTGTGCGTGAGAGAGACAACTCTGAAGTCAAAGAGGGGTAGATGGAGAAAGGAAACAATATCCAACACAACAATACAGGAGCCCATGTGTCTGCATGTTATACAGGACAAACAAACAGCACCTGGGTGTTTATGTGTAAGGAACATACAGTATAGCGTGTGTGTGTGTGTGTGTGTGTGTGTGTGTGTGTGTGTGTGTGTGTGTGTGTGTGTGTGTGTGTGTGTGTGTGTGTGTGTGTGTGTGTGTGTGTGTGTGTGTGTGTGTGTGTGTGTGTGTGTGTGTGTGTGTGTGTGTGTGTGTGTGTGTGTGTGTGTGTGTGTGTGTGTGTGTGTGTGTGTCTGTGGTGTATCCAGTGTGTGGTGCCAGTGAAGCCCTTTACCGCAGTGTTGCCATCTCTCCCCTAACGCCCACACACTGACAGAGAGGGAGGGAGTGTGCAAGAACACAGAAAAAAAAGAGAGCGCATCAAGGCCTGCACACTCAATCAAGCACGCACACACATGCAAGCACACACACACAGGCACGCACGCACGCACACACACACACGCACTCTCTCTCTCCCTCTTGTATGGTCTCTCATTTTTGCTTGCTCCCCTTCCTTCCACCTCCATCTAATTCTCCCCCTCTTATTTATGACCTACCATGGGCAAAGAAGATTGCATAACAGGGCCACAGTGTGTGCCCTGGCAAGCGCTCTCTCTCTCACCCACACACACACACACACACACACACACACACACGCACGCACGCACACACTTCTGGTCTGCTAATACTTTGTGATCACAGGGGTGTTGGACAACATTCGAGGGAAAAATATGCCCCTGTCCTCATTTTCACCCAATTTGGCAGGGGAATGTTTAGGATTTAACTTGAGAGAGTGCCCCGGTCCAAGACAGGCCTTATCCGGAGCCTGATCGATTTGGCAGTTCACCTCAAACGGCTCCTGCATAATGCATCGTGGGTAATGTAGTCCAATTCACCTGAAGGTGCAGGAAATGTAAACCCTTCCCCAGGTCTCTGCTCTGTGCGCAGCTTCCGACAAGGCCATTCTCTGGATGTGTGCTAATGCAGGCAGCAGTGGAGCTTGTCTGGCCCTCCACCTCTGCTGTAAACCCCCATCATTCATCATTCACCTCTCTCCTCCACCCAACCTGCTCTTTCTCCTCCATGGGGGAGGGAGGGGGGAGGGAGGGGGGGGGGGGGGCGTTAATGGCCATCAGTTTTAACGAAGTGGGAGTTTAAAAGACAGATCCGCTATTTTCCTTGTGGGGAAAGCATTTTTGACCTTTGCCCCCTTGGTCTCTCTCTCTCTCTCTCTCTTTCTCTCTCTCTCTGAGTGTGGAGATATAATACTGCACCCACATTAAGTGATGATGTTGCACCACTACAATTAGAAAATGGCCTGTGATAGGTAGACCTGTCACTATTATTATATTATCGCCTGATCAAAAGTCAAAGTGAAAGTATAGTTTAGTATCCCAAAGTTGGGCAATTTGTTTGGCCAATGTGCACACTTTAGACTCATAGACACATAGCCACACACACACACACACAACAACAACAACAACAACAACAACAACAACAACAACAGTAATTAATAGTAAAAAGTACACTACTCTTCAGTGCATTTCATTAGCAGGCTTGCATAAGCCTAACGTTCCATAATTAAAATAAGTTGAAGCAATACTAAAAGAAAAGCACAGTGTTACAAGAGTAGACAATTAATCTTGACCTGTGTCTTTCATTAAAAAAGTCTGATAGCAGAGGGGACAAACGACAAGCTAAACCTTTTGGTTCAAACTGACCTTTGCAACAGCCTGCTGCTGCCACAGTTACTGCAGTGGATCTTCCTATATTAAGGGTGGGTAGGATCCCTTAGTATCTGCTCAGCTTGGCTCACAATACGATCTGACTATAGCTCTCTGATTGACGTCGGACTGCATCCCATAATTTTGCATGCTGTCTTTACCATACACTGCAATTTCTCTTTTTTTGTCTTTTTTGCGCATGTTCCCAAATACATAAACCAAAACCAAAAGGCAAAACGCTCTTGTTTTGTAAAACAATTCTAAAACAATCACGATTGTTTGAGCTGACTGCAATCATTTACCATGCTCGTTTTCAGCAAGATGCTACTTAATGAAGCCAGACATTAGTGCTATATTAGTGAATCTATCTAGCCAGTGAGGAGCATGATTGGCTGTGGATGGCACACATGGCCTTTTCAGGCACTGGTCATTGGCGATAATTTGTTTGAATATCTCAATATTAGTCTGTGCATAATAAGGTTATATATACCCTATTTACTGTATGTTGTAACACTCTTAAAGACAGAAATGTATTTCATATGTATGTATGTGTTCCAATGTCCAATGCTAATGGCTCTTCGGCATAAGGTGTATGTGTATTGTTAATATTGTTAGACTAACACCATTACACACACACACACACACACACACACTGGCATAAATGATGTGAAATGAACTGAAGAGAGATTATTTAATCATTAAAGGTAGCTTGAATGACAGCTAACACTTTGAACTGACTGACGAAACGAAGCTGATGTACTGGTTAATTAGTTTTCCATAGGAACACAGCTCAGGGAGATGAGAGGTGCACAGCTACACAATGAAATCAAAAGGGAGGCCGAGTTAGCGAAGGCCACTTCTCAATATGGCATCAGACGGTCTCATTAGGCACAGAGACTGAAGAGGCCATCAGCGCGCTTTAGATGCCGACTCCATAAGGCCCACTGCGCAGTGTGCAACAATAACCCCTTCACTACAGGGCTGCACAATTACTGCATGCCCATCATATCACATAGAGAGAGAGGGGAAGAGAGAGAGAGAGAACGAGAGAGGGAGAGAGAGATAGAGAGAGAGAGGGGAAGGGAGAGAGAGAGAAATAAGAATGCCCCTATCAGTCTGAGAGTCTATCATCTGGAGGGTTCTCAAAACAAGAGCCTTTTCCTTGCCCCGAATCCGCCCCCTCTCCAGCACATATCCACGGCCATCAGAGGCCATGGTCACCCCCCCTACC
>NC_085002.1:18598860-18711360 GCF_963854185.1 Sardina pilchardus | reverse complement strand
CATCATTTTTTGCAGGTGGCACTATTAACATCTTTAGGTAAAGTAGGTGCATGCACATCCCATCTCAATGGGGCCAGGTGCAGGACACAAAAAATGTAGTAATGATAAAACGAAGTAGATGTCCGCACACTGGAGACTCCAAAACCGACAAGGTTTATTAAAAACACATGCAACGTTTCGACCCACCAGGGTCTTCTTCAGGCATACCACTGTCACTTTAGACTTCAAAACTAACATCATCCAGCCTGGCTATCACCAGACCAAGCTCAGTCTGGGGAGTCTGATCTGTATTTTTTACTGCTCAAGAGGTATTAGTCAACGGGCATAGTTTAATTAAGTATGTACACGACTGGATAGTCCCTCAACCAATCAGAACAAACGATCTGGGTTCGCCAGGTGAATAAGCCAGTTTGTGATTGGTCGGAAGTAGGATGGATGTTTCAAGCCTGAGCTGCAGGCCGAAATTGCATCGCCGGCAGACCGTGCTGGGTTTACCCAGTCTAATCATCATCCCCTCTCATCACCGCCTTGGCCTCCATCCTTGTGGCTGAGAGGAATGCAATGGCATTGAGAGGAGTCAGAGTAGCGTCTCAGTGGGATGAAAATGAGCTGAGATACAGGCAGGCGGGGCCACACTAGGGCTCTGTGCCAAAGAAGGAAATGATGTCGCTTGAGGAACACGGTAGGTGAAAACGCATTCAATGCCAGATGAGGTCACAACAGCTCTAGATATCTGGGTCATCATGGAACACTGAGCTTCCACTGCTTTCTGATGAGCCTGTATTAACTTAACCTGATCTACAGTACCCTTCCCTTAACTGGGCTGTGCGGAGATATGATAAGCTAAACCGCGTGAATGGTTGATGTTCATATTGCTACTGACCATTCTGGCCACCATGTCATCAGCTGGTTCATAGAAACTCTTTTGTAAATCACAAACTATGATAATATTATAATCTATATTGTTTTATCAACACCTAATATCAACTTCATTAGGATAATAAGGAAATGCACACTGGTTGCTGGTGTAGCGAAACAGTATGAGTCAGCAATTCCTGACAAGGTCACACATGCTACATATTAACATTTGGTGGTCACAGACTTCAATACAAGGAACTCAAGGAACCAGCTTGTTCATCACGTCGAGGGCCTTGCATCCTATGCTGTGCAATATGCAACGTGGTGGCTGTCCATGGGCTGAGCAGCACAGTTCCCCCAAGAGCTGTATTTCTCAGCTCTTCCTCTCCAATCCCTCTCCATCCCTCTCCTCTCCTCCTCCTCTCTTGTCCTCTCCTCTCCTCTCTTCTCCTCTCCTCTCCTCTCTTCTCCTCTCCTCTCTTCTCCTCGCTGCTCTGCTCGCCTGTGCGTTCAGCGGAGCGGTTAATTGAGAGGCCTGAGATGGCAGCTGTGTGGGAGGCGAGCCTCTAAGTTATTTATTACTGCGGCACACGCCACTCCTGGCAGGAGAGACCCGGAGCATCTCCCGCTCATATTAAACGCCCGGGCTGGGAGCAGAGCCCCTATACGCCAGAACTACTCAAGCTCGGGACAGCTGGCCTTGTCCTGTTTACCATCAGTCAGGCTAGTTATCTCCAACTAGATGCACCAGCTATAATAAGGTGTCCAGTCTACTGTAGGTTGAAGCTATCGGTCCACTTCCATCCAGTTCAAGATGGAGTGATCTATCCTCAGTTTATGTTGAGGCTTTTCTGCTGTTCACACTGGAGTTGTCAGCCTTTCTTCCATTTGGCCTGAAACTGTCTGTCTTTTCTCCACGTAGAGCAGATACAGGCTCTCTACGTCAACCACGTCAGCGTGTTTCATATAGTGTGAGCCTGTTCAAACTGATGCTCTGGTGTATCTGTACTCTATGGCAGTGCCAGTAGGTGAATGCTTTCTCGGGGTGTCTAAACGTGAGCTTTGAGGCCTGACACTGCAGCTTCTGCTTTTGATGTTCTCAGTTCTGTTCTAGAACACTTGAGAGTGCAGAGCTTAGATGGCACTGGTTGTGGTGATCCGAACAGTCTTGACGGTGACTTCTTTTGGGTTTTGTTTGGATTTTTTTTTCTCTTTTTACTGGAGCCTAGAAGCCTGCAGTACTGCAGCTCATGACTTGTCCTTGCCAATAAAAGATACCCGAGATGAGAGATGAGCCTCTGTCACAGGCTGGCCAGAGGTACTTTTAGATGAAACTTGGCCCTCCTCTGGAGACCACAGTCAAAGGAAGGACTGATCGGGTTTCAGCGAGAGCCATCAGATGCGAGGACAGCTCATGGTTACACGGTTAGTTTAACCAATCGTCATGTGCTCCGAGTCTGCTAAATTTATAAGGTGTTTGCGATGCATATTTAAATGCCAATGTAAAGCCTAAGAAAACTGATATAACGGTGTACAACATTTTGAAGAGAGACGTCACATTTGGCTATTTGCTATAAAAATGTATTAATCTTATCTACTGTAGATGTACGCCATTGGCTGGGCAATGGATGGATGGGTAGCCACCAGCTGGATTGTTCAATGGCAGTAAAAACTGAAAAACTGAACTGAAATAGACCTCCGTGGATAAAATCAGTAAATGATCTTATATCACATTAATCACAATATACAAAATAACAATGTAATGTAAGAAAAAATATACATTTTCATAATTATACAATATAAAACCAATCAAAACACAAATGGGATTACTACCCCACAATGCTTGTGCCCAGAGTGGCACTTAAAACAACCCTTATTAGTGGTTGTGATTGCCCTGCCTTTGCAGGGAGCCTCCATTACACATTCCCTTTGATGAGTAAGACCTCAGAGCATCTCTCGCCAGCCATCTCCACCTTCTCCTCCAAGCTGACACCAGCCCACGCCAGAGCATCCGCCCGCCACCACACACCAATAGCAGTTCAGACATCACAGAGGCAGCACACAAGCACAGTACACAATGTCCTGCTCCCTGACTCGTCAATAAAATGAAATATACTTATTATGACTTATTGATGACTTTTTATGGATTAACAATGCTCCTGACTTGACCATAGAAAAGACCTGTGTTAATAAAAAGGGCGTAGAACCATATGACAATGCGGTCCAGAGTCAAACTGCTACAGCGTTTTGCTCTAGGCAGAAAATAAAACTTTCCATGGCGCAGGACATTTCTGGAAAAAGTTTTGGGGTACAAACGCGGTACACAAACACAGCACTCCTGCCAGCGCAGCTCTACCAATCTAAGCCGGAGTTGCCCTCTGCCGACATCAAGCTCCCACATGACTGCACCAGCAGCATCTGCTTTCATCAGGCATCTGCCTGGCTCCTACTCTCTCCTCCAGCCCTGTCCTCCAGCCACGGGATGCTCTGACTCTCCCACTCGCTCTCTCTCTCTCTCTCTCTCTCTCTCTCTCTCTCTCTCTCTCTCTCTCATACGCTCTCTATCTACCTCTCTCTCCCACCATCCCATGCTGGTCCGTCCACCGCACCCTTCTCTCTCACTCTCTCTCTCACTCTCTCTCTCACTCTCTCTCTCACTCACCGGGGCTGGTTTTGCTCTGTAAGCTGCCCCGCTTGCGGAGGGGCGATTTGGTCTTGCTCTTCCCCGAGGCCGGGGAGTCGCTCCCGGAGGCAGACATGTTCCCGCTGGTGCTGTGCCGGCCGGCGCCAAGAGAGCCACTGCTGCAGAACGAGCGGCACAGGGATGGGCAGAGGGGAGGAGGAAAAAGAGGAGGAGGAAGAGGGGGACGAGGAGGAGGAGGAGGAGGAGGAGCGGAGCTAGCGCACAGGCTGCCGTGGAGGCTGGGACCAAGGCGGTACCCAGGGGGACTCTTATTGCAGCGGAAAAGGCCAGGCCACTGCCGCTGATGATGATGATGATGATGCTTGTGCTTCTGGTGATGCTGCTGCTGCTGCTCCTGCTGCTGCTGATGAGCGTCTGTGGAGAAGCCTCCACACTGCTGACTCCTCCTCCCTGCCTTCATCGTCATCAGATCAAGCATTGGGCAGGCTGAGGAGGAGGAGGAGGAGGAGGAGTGGAGAGGAGGAGGCAGCGGGGGGCAGGACAGCCCACGGATTCCCCCGGACGCCCCACGAGCCAGCCTCCCTGGTTGCCACAGCAACAACGACCCAAGCTGCCGGGAGGCGAGGTGGATGGCGCTGACAGAGGCCGAGGGCAGCATGACCGCAGAGGGGGGGAAAAGTAGCCTTCAACTGGGGGGAGAGCAAAGCAGCTGCCGGCTAACAGCCCCCCAGGCAGCACACAACAACCCCGGCAGCCATATCAGCAGCAAAGAGGCTCAGGTCACCAGCAGGTCACAGCTAATCCACGGGTGGAATCAATACGCACACGCGAGCACAACAAAAAACACGGCAAGGAGAAAGGAGTGCTTGCCAAAGACTGAACCAGAGTGGAAAATGTGAGCAAATGGAACACAAAGCAAAAGGAGGCAGAAGACGAGCCGTGTCAGGAGATAAAGCCGCAACGTCTTTGTGGAGGAACAAAGCCTTGTAGTGAGAAGCGTTACGGACTTAAGCAGACTAGCCCAGTGCACAATCTGCTTTCCTGGAAAATCTCCCCTGAGAGAGAGAGTGAGAGAGAGAGAGAGAAAGAGAGAGGGACAAAGTCAAAGAGAGAGAGAGAGAGAGAGAAAATAAGGCGGGCAGAGCGGAGCGGCGCAGACTGGCATGGGTTCGCTGTCACGGCTCCATGCCTGACATTCCGGTTTAAAAATAAAGAGGAGATGTAGAGCACCACCACAGTGAAAGCAACAGTCACTCAGCGGTGGAGAGCCTCTCCCGCACTTGCATGTCCACCCCACCCACCTGCCCCCTGCAACCAGCCCCCCTCACCCCCCGCGTCCCCAGTGCAATGCTCTGATATACCATGTCAACAGACTGTCACCACTGTCACAAATCATCAGCCGAGAGGAGACTCAGGCGCCATTGCAGATGAGCCAGGGGGCCAAGTACTCACCTTGGCTAATTAGGCACGACCATTGATGGTACTGGGCATGAGATGCCAAACACGGAGAAGACAAAGGGGGGGGGGGGGGGGGGGGGGTGGAGTGTGGGGTGGGGTGTGGGTGTGATAGATAGATAGATAGATAGATACTTTATTGATCCCCAAGGGGAAATTCAAGATGTGTGGGTGCTAACATGACAGGGAGGAGAGAGCTGAGTCAGAATTGACAAGCATGTAACCCCTTGTGTGGAACACTCCCGAAGCCTCTAGTCTAAAGCAATCCTGGATATCTGCCAGATTGTGTTCTTTTTTGAAAGAGCGTTTATGTGGACCACAGTGCGACTGACACTCAGAAACTATTTTCCGCCTCCACAACTCTACTCAACCCTCCACCAACTCCTCCTGCTATCAACCTCACAGCTGACACCTTTGTTTCACTCTTGTTTCACAAAGTGGCTGCTATCAATAGTCAGATCTCTGAACCGTGCAGTCTCCTCCAGGTTCAGGGTGCAACTCGTTAAATCACTCGCCTACAGAGTGCTGGGTTTGCTCCCCACCTACTTAAATGATCTCATAAAAGCTTATGTTACACCTGCTGCTTTCCTCCAAGGAACATTGTCTGACACTGCCTACCAAGTCTTTCCAGAGCAGGGATGTCCCTCTCTATTGCCAAGAAACACTTGAGGACCCAACACACCTTTCATGCACTTACCAAGCGCTTCCTTTCTTCTACCTCCTACTCATTCTACCTTTATCTCCTCTGATAACACTTAATCTAGCACTTAAAGCAACACTAAAGAGTTTTTCGTACCTTAGAATAATGTTTCCAAAATCATTTCAGCGGTTCATCAACTCGTAACAGGATGAAGCACACTTCTGCTTTCACTTCGTGGCCCTCTATCGGCTATAACCGCACTATGTAACTTTACCAGATCGGGTAGTGTATCTGTAGTTCCATGAAATTAGACATAGGAAACTACAAATTTGACTTGCTCCGATGTCGCAATAGATCATACTTTCATAAAATCATGCAACATACTCTACGTTGTCTGTGGACATTGTTATTTGCTGGATAGACAAATAGTGTGCGTGCGACAGAGGAAAAGTGCTTTAGTGTTGCTTTAAACTTCTGCACTCTCATCTCTGGTAGTCTAAAAGTGTAGTAAACTAGTAGTACTGGCCTTAGGTCTCCTTTGTATTACAACTGAATGTTAATCCTCATTTTGTCAGTCACTTTGGATAAAGTGTCAGCTAAATGAATGAATGTAAACGTAAATGTTAACACCATGCACCGTGAAGTGTAAACAGTTACAAGTGGCTTTGTGCGACCTTTGGCACCAAAAGCGCTGGCATGAGTGGAGAGCTCTTTTAGTGGTTGAGAAGGGTGACAGGAAGGCACAAACAGAAACACAGTGGCCATAATGAGAGCCGTCAGCATATCACAACAACAAAGCCTTATTAGATTAATCGGTTCAAAGCCACTTGAAGACTGATTTCACAGGCTTTCTTAAGGCCGGCACCCACCATCCACGCTTGATGCGCAGGATTTCAGAACACTGTAACTCTGTGCGGCTGCCGGCGGTAGACGTTTCTAGTGGGCTTTGCTCCGTTTAAAACAATGGGGTTCTATTTTTTTCTTGTCGCGTCGCGCAGCGTATGTGTCTGGTGGGCGCCGGCCTTTAGCCACACTAGCCTTCACTACAGTCCTGACATTCAGTCCTTCCATCAGTACACTTTAATGCAGCGTAGTTTGATAATGCGCCATTTCCTTCCACTATGTAACCAAGGTGGCATCCGTTAAGGGCGAAAAGTGTCCACCGTTCCAAACTCAACTTTTTGACCATTATGAGTGCACCATCTGGGAACTAGCAGTGCGCTTCACGTCGTCGGAATTTTCAATGTGATCGTACTCATGTACTCAAATTAGGTATTGTAGTGCAGAAGTATGCCATATGAGGCACGGTGATTAACATCACTCAATTAATCAACATCACTTACAACAATGACATTAAGTGTGCGTATGTGTGTCCCAACAAACTTTTTTCCAGCTTAAACCATGGATGAAACAATGTGCTGAACCAAGCAGACATGAGAGAACCAAAAGTGAAATCAAATGCAAGCAAGAACAGTTATGTCTCTAAGTGTGCATGGAAATAATATCACATTCAATAATTAAACAATCCTGTTCCAGTTAACATTGTTGACACAGGAACCCGTAGGCAAGCCGTAACCCCCATCTCAATACCACAAAAAACAAGGAGATGGCAGTGGATTTCAGGAGGGGGAGGAGAAGGACCCAGCCAACACCAGTCACCATCAGGGGCAGCAAGGTGGAGCTGGTTGCCAACCACAGGTACCTTGGTGTGCAGCTTGACAGCAAGCTGGACTGGAAGTGTCAGGCGGAGGTGGTGTACCATACGGGGCAAAGCTTACTCTGATTGATTTTTTTAAGGAGGCTAAGGACATTTAAAATCTGCCAACCCTTGCTCTGCAGTGTCTATCACACAGTGGTGGCCAGTGCTCTGTTTTTCACTGTGGCCTGTTGGGGAAACACAGTGGACAAGCTCAACAAGAAGGCCAGCTCAGTGGTAGGGGCTGAACTTGAGACGGTCCAGCAGGTGGCAGGGACCAGAACATTAAACAAACTAGGTAGCCTGATAAACCAGCCTAAATGGATTGGATGTCTAATTTAGTCTGGCTCCGATGAATGGATACAACGGAACATTGTTGATGAGCACAACCCGTTGTCTTTCAAACCGTGTCTGTGCCTATAAGCCAACGCTCTGTCGTCACTCCCTAAAAACCCCGCCCCAGAGCCCTCTGCCCCGCCTGCGTTGATTCAAAACACATCTCTGCGTTGTGATTGGTTTAGTTGCCATCTGCCAGATTCAGGGCAGTGTTTTCAAAATGTACAGTGGTCCGAGGCCAGACCCAAATGCAGGCAAAACATTTTGCCGTCCAGCAGTTGGCGCTGGTTTTCCAGGCTACAAACTAGTTTCAAAACTGGCCAACCCTGCACACCCTCTCCACCCCCTGAAGGTGATAGACAGCAGCACCATCAGTCAAAGACTGATTGCACCAGTGTGCAAGTCTGAGCGGTATCGGAAATCCTTTAGCTGCTATAAGACTATATAATGCATTTATATATTTTAACTTACAAAGTCTGGATATTGTACTACTTTATTGCAATATTGTGTCCACATACTGTACAGCACCAACTTCGCTTCCCTTTTACATTGCATTTATTATTATTAAATATAAGGCAACAGAAAAGAGACAGAAAGAGAAAGAAGATTAGAGGGAGGAGGGGAAAAATATAGAGGGTGTGACAGACAAGACTATCTGGATATAGTTGAGTCAACGTGTGGTGTTATGTCTGTCTTGAGGCTGCTGTGACACTGTAATTTCCTGTTAAAGGATTAGCCTATAAAGGATCTAATCTCTAATATTATGTGCAACATAAAAAACAAAAAGGAGAATTTCGTCCTGTAAGATATCCCTCCTCAGACATAGGCTACAATGGACAAAAAGAGGGTGATAGAACATAAAAAGCTACCCCAAATGCGATGCTACCATGTTCAAATATGCATATATGAATATATATGAATAAATTCTTTGTCAAAAATCACTATATGACTTATTCCCCTTGAATGGTACCGATTTACCAAAATTAGGAGGTCTGGCTGAAGGACTTAGAGAGATAATTCATTAACCAGCTTTGTGAACAAACATATCAGCCATAATCACTGGGAGTTGTTGCGTGATGAATGGTGAGCACCATCTAGTGGCTGTGAAGACACACTTCAAATAAAATCAATTTGTCTTCTACTTTTCAAGCATGGAAAAAGTGACTGATAACTACCCCTATCCATTTTAATGGCTGATACCATCCCCAGTTCCTTTTTCTCACACTACAATTCATCACCGAGAAAGTTCCGCCATCTCACTGACCTGTGTTCAACAGATGGTGGATCGAACAAAGAGCAAAGTACAAGCCTACCTCCAGTGGAGTTTTACATATTTTCACATTGTTGGAACACCCTTGCTCGCTCTCACACAACACTTGACTTGCATATAGGCCTACAGGTGTGTGAGTAGGCTAAATCAATTTCGCCGAAGACAAAATATAGCGGATTGTGCTTAGAAACACTCCTCGGCTTTACCCAAACTATGTATGAGTATGCGTCCACTGGTGATATATTCTGCTCAATCTTGGAAATGTTTTAGGGCTGACCTAATGCACTGCCACTGTGATATAGCCAAAGGCCTCAACTGAGTTTAAGAAGATGGCAAAACACTAGTGATATATCACGTGACTAAATTCTACAGCACCTAAAATCTACTAAGCACCTGTGTTACAGTAGGCCTACAGGCAGATATTGTAAACTCGCAAAGACGGAAACGTTACACCAATGACAAATTAATACTTCAGAGTAGGCCTACTTAAAAATGCATATTTGGCTCAATAGAGAAATTTCAGGTTCACTGTCGCATCTTAAAGCTTTTAACGTAAAACCAACAGGACAATAATGTATACAGTAGCTGGTAAATGTTAGTTCGAGTCTAACGTTATCATGCTATTGAAATTTCCACCGACATCTTTGACACGGGTGCATCCATGCTAACAACATGTCAACAACCTTGTATTTGAAGAAAAACTTTGCTAACTTTGGCGTTAGTCACTAACGTTTTCATAGCCTACTTTGCTGTCTGTTTACGTTTTGTTGAACAAGTTAAATTTATCCTTTGTCTTATATAACAAACTTCACTATTAATGCATTCATATTAGAAAGTTATAGTAAATGTCAAACATTTTGCCAAAATAAAGGCTACCCACCTGCCATTGTTCAGATGACAGCCGTCACTCGTCAAAAACTGAAACCAGAGAAATGTCGGGCTCTGCTGAAACTCAGTGAGCAAAAAATATGGATAACGTATTTACGCTATTATAACGGTAAATAAATAACCTAGAAAGTTAACGGGTTGTTTTAAAGAGGGTATGCAAATACTGTATACTAGTTTTATGAGCAGTTAACGTCAGTTGTGGGGCTAACTTCAAATAAGTAAAAGTGTCGTAATTCTGATGAACGAGAATGTTATGTAGGCCTAGCCTACTTTACTTTTGTAGCCCACGTTGTTTTCGTAGCAGATACGTCTTTTTACGTCAATTATTAAGATGCAACTTTTCGATGTGTTCTTGATCACTAATCTAAACACTTCCGGGAAGTTATTGGGCCTCTCATATTGCCACGGGAAAGAGGTATCTATGATTTAGATATCAGCGTACAGTCTAATACGGTATGCGTAAACTCTGCGCAGCCATGGAGGTAATAACAAGTGTGGTTTTTTTTGTAACAGAAAGTACTTGGAACATCTCTTCGAAGGCTTGGAAAACATGGTGGTAAATATGATCTAGGCTACACCAACCTTTGTCTTTGAAAACTCAGCCTTTTTTAGGGGATTGGTAGCCTAACCTCTGTGTGAACTCATTAGGCCTACAAATGTAGTAAACAAACAACAAAGACTGGCACATAAACCAATAGGCTACAAAATATTAGGAAATCCAAAGGCTACTGGGAAAACTCCCTCTCTGAACTTCCTGTTGAATTACCCAACTGATGTTAAACTGCATGCACATTATTGAAGGTCGGTTGATGGTTATCAGTGTTATGATATGTTTATGAGTCCAGTGTTGCTGAAATACATCAGTGGTGTTATTTAAGTAGCCTCATAATAATGTGTCAAGAGGCCTAAGTCAACCCAAACAGACACTAAACTTAAGTGGTGATGACAGCTGGGTATCCATGCCATTTGATTAGATAAAATATGCATTAGTTGGGTGGCAACCCATCTGATGGCCTAGGAAAGCTCTTTAAGATGTAGGCTAGTTCCTACGTCAGATCAGATTATGGGATTCCCTTGCCTTTGTCAGTCAAAGATAAGTGTTGAGGAACCCCACCTAAACTGTGTCTAATCTTATGAACTAGTAGTGCCTTGACGTCCAAATATGCAAAGCTTCATGCTATTACCCTACATCACAAGGTTTCAGCTTCCATCCAATGGGACATACTGACCTAAAAGAAAGTAGGGCTGCTTTAACATTGTTGATTGATGGCAGTAGCCTGGCCCCGCCCACCTATCTTCTTTCAGGGAGATCTAGTCTGGAACACATTAGATTAGATTGAATTAGATTAGGTTAGGTTAGGTTAGATTACATTTTTTAGTCATTGTGAAGGGTTCAAGTAGGTCTACAAAGACAACGAAAGAAGTGCAAAAGAGCAGAAAATTGCCATGTGACGTACGTACAGTATAGGCAGGTGGTGCAGGAAAAGTAGCCTATAAGATGCAGTGCAGATAGACTACAGTAAAGTACTATGCCTATGCCCACAGAGCGTAGCCCTGTAGCTGCCTGGCTGTGTTACTGTAGCTGCTGGTTGTAGCAACCAGGTAGGTAGGTTAAAGCGGTTGTTTTCGTTTTGTACCGACAGTAGGCCTGGTGACCCTGAGAAACTGAGATCTATGTGAAAACTCGGATTAATGCTTATACATTATACAACTGAAGGAGTTGGAATGGTTAACAGTAATTTAACTATAAACATGTGAAGCAGTCAAGTCATAAGAGAAGAATATATGTGGATGTACACTGAAGACAATGAGGCCTTGACTGGAGCTACTGGTCATGATAGATTTAATATACAAAACTTTCTTAGCTCCAGTCAAGGCCACATTGACATTAGTGTACATGTAACAGCTGCACTGCTACACCTTTGTTACTCTTTGATACAGTGGAATTAACCTGTCAAACCAGTTAATGGCGCAACTGGCTGGGGCACCTGCACCGCACGCCGGCGACCCGGGTTCGATTCCCGCCCCGTGGTCCTTTCCGGATCCCACCCCAGCTCTCTCTCCCACTCGCTTCCTGTCATTCTCTCTACTGTCCTGTCCAATTAAAGGCATAAAAAGCCCAAAAAATAACCTTTAAAAAAAAAAAAAAAAAACAGTTAATTACTTGCACGCATATTATATGTTGTGTCTTTGATGTCTTGGAACATGTCTGCCATTACCCTATGTAGCACATGTATCAACTGTACACACTTATTACTCTTTGATACAGTAACATAAACCCATTAAAATGAAGTGTACCAGTAATGTACATTAAATCTATCATGACCAGATTTACCACATCCAGCTCGTCTCAGGTCAGCCCTTTGCCTCTGATGAAAGATTTTGCGAAATTGACAAAGTTTTGAAAAAGCACTCGGTATTACAATGTAACAACTATATGTACACAAATACATAATGCAAGTACAAAGCTACTACTACTAGTACTATACATGTTGTTACACAGGTTGTACCACTGTACCTAATTAGGTAGATACACTGTAACAGCGATACATTAAAATAAAGTGTTACCAAATAAAGTGTTACCGTACCTTCATCATGCGAGGTTATGTGCCATCAAAATGATTTTTGAAACGTTATGTTCATGGTACAAAAAAACCTGTCAAGTGTGTCTTTAATTGAGAATAGTTCAAAGACAACATTTCAAGCTAGAAAGAAAATATCCCGGCATCACAGAAAATATAATTTTGAATTTGATGCCACATTTCAAAGTTGGGAGAGTGGCATTTTTACCACTGTTGATTTACTTCTTCTTGGACAACATTCTGTAAATGTTTAAGAACTGAGGAGATAATTTATAGAGTTTTGAGAATGAAATGTCCCATTCCTGCCCGATGTAGGATTTCAGCTGCTCAACATCTGGGGTCTAAACATACTGTACTCCATGATGCACAAAATGTGTCATGGTTGGGCTGGACATTTTAGCACTTGAACTCCTTGAAAAACAAATGTAAAGAATATATGAGAATACATTTTTGCCATTGTTTCCCTGAAATATTCAAGGTCTTTACTGAAAAATACATTGTCTGGAAGTCAGCATATGTTGCTCAAAACCATGTATGCACTAATTCACCTCCACATCGTCATGGATTTGGTTGGTGAACAATTTGACATGGTTATGAAGTTGGACACGTTGGATAGTTGTCCCTCTCCACTTTGGCCCGGTGGTTCCTAATTTGCAAAAATAACTACACATTTTGATTAGTCTAACACAAGACCTTTTCCCACTTCACCTCAGTCCATCTTAGATGGTTCAGGCTCAGATAAGATGGTAGCATTTCTGTATCATGTCTAAATAAGATTTATTCTTTGTGTGGTACAGTTACAGTATTTGTCAGAAGTGTTCCTCAGCCCATGATTTTCTTTACTAAAAAAAGGTCTGAATGTAAATGATGGAAACCTTCAATTCTGTGCAATTTCACATTAAGAAACAGGCTATATTATCATATTTGCCCACAAAGGTTTACACAGAGTGAGTGAATATACCTCCACATCTTTTCCTCGGAGAGACTCAGTCTCTTTGGGATGCTCTCTTTTATCCAGTTCACCTAATTAGTTGTGAAATGTTCCTCCATATTGTCTTTATCACTACACAACTTTTCCAGCCGTTTGTCCCTGTTCCAACTTTTTTTATATGTGTTGCTGGCAACAAATAGACGACAGTTAGGGATATGGAGTACCAATTTATCAGATGACCTCTCTGCTCTTGCTGGACACCTGCGGTGTATCAGGCTTACAGATACAAAATTCAGCTTCATTGGTGTGTATGAACCAATGTTCTATCCATTTGATTTTCAAGCAAAATAAGTATCTGTTCCTCACTGTCATAAATCTCTTGGAAAGACTCAAATGTTTTCTAGATAGTTCCTGGTCTCACATTTTCTGTTCCCTTTAAATGTTTATGTTTTTTTTGTATCACTTTCCCTCTTTAATTTCTTCTTAACTCTTTGAAGCTGTCTTCAAAGATACCCAAATGGGCTCTGTTGTATTCTCATTCTATCTGGGTGTGTGCAGACTATATGCAATATAAGTAACAATGGGACATTTTTGTGGCTCAAAATTCAATCAAGGATTTTGTTTCATTTCGCTCAACTAGATCAACGCATTCTTAACAACACAGGGCCATCAACTAATTGTACTAACAACACCAGGGTCATATATTCAGGGTGTTCATGAGCTGATAAAAGCAAGCCTCCAGTTGTGATTTGTATTTTTATTTGTATTTTCATTTATTTGTTTGTTTGTTTGTTTGTTTCTCCTAGCTGTACTGTATATATCCTCACTAAAGACGAAAAGGAATTGAATTTGGATAATCCCATCAATGTTTCAACACTGTCTCTCCAATCCCTATACATGCACACCCTAAACAGACCTGCAAATGGCTTTTGTTGTTAGGCTACAATCCACATTGGCTCCAAAATGGCAGGATTATCCCAAACTGGCACTCATTCCAACTCTGCAGGCATGCAAGTGTGGTTTTAGCTTTACTTCAGGTTAATCGGAGGGCAGCGGGCCATCAGGGGGTCATCTGCTATACAGGTGCATGTAAAAAAGACATTTGGAAACCATTGGAAAAATGGTTTGGAAAAATTAATTGCCCTGTCGTGACTGAGAGATTACTGTATAAAGGCCCAGGAAACCATTGCCTTTGTTTTGATTTTTATTAGGTTATTATCTCAGGTGGATATTTCTTACTAACATTTTGAGATTGATTTTTGATTTCAATGAGCTGTAAACCGTAATGAAATATTTCACTTGAAATAATGAAATGAATCTAGTCATCTATACTGAATCTAGATTATAAGAACGTTTCTCTTTTTGAAATAAATTGGAGAAGAGAAATTAACTTAACCATATTCTGATTTTTGAAGTGCACATCTGCTATTTATTACCACAATATTCACACAAAAAGGCATGTCATGTCACAGTCAATCACAGTAAATCTGTCACAGTCACACTGCCTATGATCACAACAAACCCTTGCAAGATCCAGATATGGACAACAGTGTGTTGTTTCCAACACATTCGTTTTGAGATTGTATTTAAGATATAGAAATTCTATCAGTGCTGTTTTGATACTCGTTGGCACACATAAGAAGAAAGTACTGTACCTAAATGTTTTGGTGAGTTGTAAGATAAATTGAATCCCATATTGATCAACAGAATTGTATGGGCGTAGAACGTAAAAGAACATCATACTGTACATACATTTTCAAATTGTATATCTTCATTTCATAATTTAGTCAAGAAAGGAAAAACAATAACTACATGTTTTTTTAATACATAAAACAGGACCACTGTTATAGTCATTGTGTCTCTCAATGTAGGCCTCAGGCCTTGGTTACAATTCTTATTCCAAGGCCTTTCCAATAATCAGCTTTTCTATTTTTACTTTCCACTCTTGTCCCCACAGCACCCTAGACAGAGCAACACCAGTAAAAAGAAGCACATTGGTGGATTGCAATGTCCTGCCAAACGTCAGAGTTTCACGAATAGACATCGATGCTGTGTGGGAGGGATTGGTCTGTGCGTCAGAGGTTATGGAGTAGTGTTTACCTGGGTCAACGTATGCGCCTCTTTCTCCCAGCTCTAACCGTCGTGTCACAGATCTAATGTGATCCCTCCCACTTCCACCTACGCGCACCTTTAGGATAACAGCTTGTAGCCGGGACTTACTGAGATTTCTGCTTGGGCCAAGCAGTGAGGACAGCTGAGCTCCAGAGACAGAAAGAGGGATTCTAAAGAGCAAATCATGGCTGAACCCAAGACTCTCAAATTTCTGCTGCTGGGTAAGAAGCCACATCTGATTTAAAATCTAAAAATATTTACCTTATGTCTAGAGAATTTGTGTTTTTCAAACTTACACTAGAGTGTTTTCCCAATGTTCCTATCCTGACTAATACAGGTGTTCACCTATAGTGATGATGATGTCCACTGGGAGGGACAAAGTATTGTACTTCACTGTTGTAATGCACTGAGGGAGGTCAGAATGAAAGCTGAGGTTTCTTCCAAAAAATGTTGAGATGCCACGAATAGCACGTGCAGATCAGCTCTATTTTAGTCATCTCTGATCTCTTGAGCTATAGACTCTACTTTGGATGGTGCAAAGGCACAATAACCTCCTAGACTGTTGTCACTTTTTATGAACTTAAAGTTTGTGTCATCTTGTGATGACATTGTTAGTGTTGTAAAAGAAAGATATAAGCAATGGTGTATTGGGAGATTTGGGGGTATTAAGGAGTATGTAAATGGTTAGTCAATTTACGAAATGGATAGCCTTTGTATCAATTCATTATATTGTGCATGCATGACTATGACTGCAATACTGTACTGCAAAAGGCTTGGCATGTCTTGCATGCGAGTTGAGATCATGTGCACATGGATGCATGTGCATTTAAAGCTTATAAGTAGGACACATAGAGGACACATAAGTTACACTAAGAGTGGGCTTCTAACAGAACCACCATAAATAAACAAACAAACAAACCAATAGATACTGTTATATATACAGTATATGTAACATATAACACTTATATATATATTGCAGCGCTCAGATGCGATAGAAGTTTGCAAAGATGGCATATACCTCCACCAACATTTAATTAATTTTTGGAGAGAGATTTCATTAGGAAATCTTTCTTGATCTTTAGTTGCATTGTTGTATTTGATTTCTTTTTGATAACACATAAAGAGATCAAATTAACTTTTTAGCTGACTTTTAAACATCCTTTGCTGTAAGGAAAAACAAAGAGATGAGTCACCAACAACTGAGATAGAGAACCAATGGTCCAGTGTCTCTTTCAGTTTATCATTCACATATCACTTAAGTATTATGTTTCATTTTATAAACAACTCAACATTAATCACAACATCTTATGAAGACAGATGGAAAAAAGATGTCTTCAAAATATGAAACTGAGGTGCAGAGTTCAGATTAGGTGGGATCTGAAACTGTACTGTAGTAGTTTACTATCCAATCCAAATCCTTTAATTGATCCCACGATGTTTCTTTTTTCGGGAAGTAATCTCCAATCCTCTTCAGCAGTCTGAAGAGATGACACTGAAGCATAGTGAGCTTGCCAAGCTGCCTCGATCATTTACTGTAGTTAGCGAGGGAGCAGAATAGATTGCACTTCTGACTCAGAGGTCACAGGTTACTAACAGGAGAGTATTGAGTCTCTGTTGGTTCACCCAACTCCACTCTGCAGACCCCTCCACAACTCTGCAACATATGCAGATGGAGGCCTGTCAACACACACTGATGATGGCTTATGCCAAAACGTGTGCGTATACGTTTCCTAGTCCTTTTAATTGTGGGTATAGCTGAGTGCGTCTGCTTCACCACGTGCCACTGAACTCCATCACTCCCAGTCCAAGTGACACACCGATGTGTGATATGATGTGATCGTACCCAGCGCCAGTTCAGATCAGGCACTGCAGGTCAGATCAAGCACCAGGTCGGAGCACGGCTCCCTTGCAGGGTTTAGCCTGCATGTAGCCCATAGGGATCACTGTAAGCCTATTGCAGTAATAAGCCTCTTACCGTAACCTGCTGCACAGAAACTCAGAGATGATAATGAGCTCTCTTCTTTTTCCTGGAAACCTGTCCTCAATCATTTTGTTGACAGGTGTGCAGTGAGAAGAGCAAACACCAACATGTAAATGAGGTTATTATAAAGTCTTTTTAATGCGATGAACTTTTAGCTGTGCATTGTGGTCTGCCACTACACTGGACCTTTGTCTGTGTCAGTGTGCTATAGCAGAAAATATGTTTAACATTTAAAATATTTGGCTTGTGAGAGATAGGTTTCTTGCTAATTGAGACAGTGGTTTGTGGTAGAAAGTGTGAAACGCCTGAAGTAGTGTGTGGGTTTCTAATGAGAGTGCCATTTCAGGTTTCACGCTAAGCATTGATCCAATTGTCTCAGTAATCTATGACAAACACCCAGCAAGTCTGAGGCCAATATGGCACACTCTCACAAAGCTCCTCTATTATCTTGCCAACTGAAAAGGTGCTATACACCACAAATTGCCAGCAAGCTTTTGTTAACTACCTTATTTGCCCTGTAGGGACTCACAGGACACTGCAAAATGTTTAACTAATGCCTTAGGATGAGCAACCACCTCAAATGCTCAGTGTCACCTGAGAACATGGCAGGCAGTAAGCTCTGTCGATTATGCTACCAACTCTAAGTGCGCCATGTGTGTTTCCACAGGTGCCAACGAGGCAGGCAAGACCACCTTGGCTAAGCAGATGAAGTGAGTCAACTGAAAACGCATGCACTCATTGTAGATGTACTCTAACCATAAAGGATAAAGAACAGTATACTATCTGACCTCAAGTTTGACTCATCGTGGTTTTGTTTCCCTGCGTCGTTCTCAGAATACTACACCTTGGTGCCTACACTGATGAGGAAAGACTGGAATACAGAGCCACCATCTACAGCAACATCCTTCAGTTCACTCTAACTCTCATTCAGAACATGGGCCCCCTGGAGATCAAGTATGCATCGCCCTCCGGAGAGGTGAGGCTCATGCACACTGCATTAGGCTAATGCAGCTGTGTGTCCTGGGTGACAATGGGCTAACAGAACCAGAGGCGCGCACACACACACACACACACACACACATACTAAACACACATGCATATGGACAGATGACTTCATGAAGACACACACACACACAGACCACACACACACACACACACACACACACACACACACACACACACACACATTATTTTGGTTATAGAGAAATTTGCTCTATGTATTTCAGAACATGTAAGGACATATACTGTAAAGAAGTGTAATCAGGACAAGAACTTTCAAGGATCCTTTCCAGATAGCAGGTCTAATCTTAATATGAGAGACTACTGCACTTGTAGTTTCCTAGTTTGGTGAAATTGTGGCCTTATAGCCCCAAAAGCCCCAAAATGAAAGAAATATATTATTAAATGACTCATTTCTGCAAAGGTGATCAAATTATGTTTAGTGGGGTTTCAAAAAGATTTTCACCAACCTAATAGCCCATAGGTTTTCTGGTAAAGATGTTTTGTGTTTTTGCTATGATTACTATGCAGGGCGATGCTAAGAAGTTGGTGACCATGGCGGGGTCGACAGAGGAGGGAACAATGCCCGCAGACGTGGCAGCTCTCATCACAACCGTGTGGGCAGATGCAGGCATCAAGGCCTGCTATGAGCGTGCCAACATGTATGACATAAATGACCCTACAAATTAGTAAGTATCTATGCGCACACTAAACCTCATTATGTGATAATGTTGCAATATATGATATGTTGGCACAAAGGATTATGGGTAGAGAGCATGAAGGATGCATTGATGCTGCCTTTAAAAATGTTATTCAGGTAATTCTAAGATATCAAAAATACTCTCACCTTCTGCCTTACTCCCCAGTTATCTTAAAAGGCAGCAGTTTATAATAATGCTCTGCATTTTGCAGAAGTGAGAGTGAACACAATATTCCTGCTTATTATTACATGTGGTTATAGCAAAATTAGAGTGTTGATATTTTTTGATAATGTAATAAAATGGTATATTATGTTAGCCTGACGAGCCAGACCATACATCGCCAGCGAAATTACATTTGCTGCTGCTAGGGACGTCTAGATTTCTAGGCTAATATTATGTAATAACAATAATAAAACATGTATCCATTTATTTCTAATCTATTTAACAATCTAAGATTGTTTCAGATTATTTAGAAAAAAAGTTTGTTGTATGCATTTTATTTTTAACCATAATGTCTGAATATCCATTTGAGAAGATGTTATTAATATCAGTGTTAGAGGACTGCATTGGTCAACATACACCAACCAGGGGGAGCTGTGGTGCACGATTCCAAGTGCCCACTGGGATCTGGGTCTAATTCCAACTGCAGCCTTGTCTCTCCCCCCAGTTTGCTTCCTGTCAATTTCTCTTCTCCATAGACAGTAAAGGCTCAAAGAGCAGAGTTTTAGAAAACACCTTCTAGTGATACTTGGGCACATCCTACTATCCTTGGTACGTGACGAGCCTGGGTGTTTTTAATCATCATAAACCCAAAAGTCCATTCTGTATTCTGCTGGAAGTGCCTTGCGCTGGCTGTGGGTCCAGAGGGGCGATCCATGGGTTGGTGTGCTTGGACACAAGTCTGTGGCTGATCACCTCTGGATTGCACAACTGAGAGAGTCCCTGATGATTAAAGATCTGAAACACTCAGACCCCAAATCCATGAATGAGGTTGTCTCCAAGTATCACAACAGAGTTTCCAAAACTCTGGACTTTAAATCTTTTATAGGAGATTGAACGAGAGAGAGCGAATCAGGAAACCATTGGATATTTAATTATTAAACATGTATTGCAGTCATGCTCTTCATTGCAAAATTTGGACAATCATTATAAAATGCAGGTGCTATTGCAAAATAGAGTGAAAATGCCTAACATTTTACCCAAATTACATGTGCACAGATGCAAACACAGTGCAGAGATAGGTGTCCTAAAATGTATGCATCTGTTGCCAGCTTCTTGGATGACTTCGAGAGAGTTTGGCAGCCCAATTACCTACCCACTGAAAAGGATGTGCTACACTCCCGGTTGGAGACCACTGGCACTTCAGAGGAGCAGTTCAACTACAAGGACCTGCTCATCAGGTGAGTGACTGGGGGCAATCGTTCACTACAGAGGCTCACAGAGGCCAAAAAGAACTCATGGGTTTTTTTTTATTTGAGATTTAATGAAGGGAGAATGCAATAAGGAGATTACTGTAGATGGATATTCAAAGTAATTTGCTTAGATATGGTGGAACCTGAAATATTGCATGAAAGAACTGCTTGTGTGTAAACAGTGAGTGAGTGCGACACATGCAGGCTATGCAGGTCTTATGCTGGTTGTCCTTTTGTAATAATATGTGTGTGTGTGTGTGGGGGGGGGGGGGTTGTTTGTTTTAGAAAATCTTATTTAAAATCATATTCTCATATATGCTACAATTAAAACAAATTGGGCAACCATGGAACTATGATAATGACACCACAAAAGCAAAGTGACTTCAAGGGGCCTCTCTATGTACTTACTCCTTGTGGCTTATAACAGGCTTTTCGATGTGGGGGGCAAGCGTGAGGAGAGGAAAGGCTGGATCAAGAATTTCGAGGATGTGTCCTGCATAATCTTTGTTGCAGCTCTCAGTGCATATGACCTGGTGCTGGTGGAGGATGATGAGATGGTGAGTGTATGATGGGACTGTTGGGTCTGTGTGCCTGGGCTGGGCATCTGTGCATTTGTTTGGGCTGTGAGTGTTGTAGTGCATCTTGGGCTATAGTGGAGACACATGTGTGATTGAAGAGAAAATCACTTGAAATCATGAAATCACGCTTGAGGCAAAAAGCAGGTATCTGACTGACAAGGCCTAGAGACCACGCCATGGCAAGTCCTGTCTACTGTTTTTTGTTTTTTTTTAAAAAAAAGGTGCATGTGGACTTCTGTTGGATGAGTTGTCTTGTAAACAGTTACTCTCCATTCTTCCCATTACTATTTGCGCATGTTCTCTCTAGCTCACGAGTTTTTGAAAAACTCCACACAGAACCTTTGATGTCATTTTACCACTTTTTTGGTTGTCTTGGTGGGCAGGTCTCAAAATGCCAAATGCCAAATGCCACAATAGCCTGTTCACACCTGCCAATAATGATGTGTCAGAGCATCCAACATGACTACTGATACAACTATTCTTATAATAAGTAATTACATATTATATTTATCATATACAAATATGTCTTTCAAAATATTTTAAATAATCAGTCATCAGACACTGAGTCCAAAGCAACATACAAATAAAAACAATAATTAATTTATCACTGAACAAATGAAAAGGTAAGGCTACATTAAGGAGAACAGCAATAATAAACAACAATGTCAATTCAATCAACAGCCTGATGAATAAACAATACTATAATATACTGTACAAACCATAACCAACAACAAGCAGATATGCTTTTAGACCCTGTTTTTCCTGTTGTTGACTGCTGCCTTTCTTGTCTCCATTAGAATCGCGTACACGAGAGCCTCCATCTCTTCAACAGCATCTGCAACCACAAGTTCTTCAATAACACTACCATGGTGCTCTTCCTCAATAAGTCAGACATCTTCAAGAACAAAATCAAGAAATCTCCCCTGACCATTTGCTTCCCCAACTATACTGGTTAGTATTTTAACATACAGTGGCGAGAATAATTATTTGAACCCATGCTAAAGTTGACTAAAAAGAGGAATCTTTTAGAAATGGTTAAATTCCTATATAGAGGCAGGAAGATTTTTTATGTGTTTCCATGTTTTTATATGGATCCAGGATTCTATGCGTCCTGATAAGTTTCCCTTGGCCTTTGGAATTAATATAGCCCCACATCACCACATACCCTTCGCCATACCTAGAGATTGGCATGGTGATTTTTTTTCAGTTAGCCTATTAGCTGGTTTGATTTGCATTGAACTCAATGAGCACCAAACAGGCTAATAGGCTGGAAAAAAACACTGTGCCAATCTCATTGTTTATTCATTCATCAAAAAACATATAAAAACTATTCTTGCCCATGGGAATTTAGGGGTCAAATACTTATTGTCTCTTATTTTAAGGAAGAACATTTATTTATTTACGATACATTGTTCATTCACAAAGACAATTGGTGTCCTCAAAGGTTGGACTTTTACTCATTATTTCAATTAAGGCATTAAGATCAATTTCCAAAAGATGATTTTATATTTCTCTTTTTAGTCAACTTTAGCATGGGTTCAAATACTTATTCTCCCCACTGTATTTGAACAAGACTTTTATTGGAAGGCTGAAGATGTTGCCTTCATATAGGTCAGCACCGGACAGGCTGACCACTGTTAAATTAAAAAAAGTGAGTTCAAAAAAGTTGTTCAAGGGAAACAAAACCTGTTTGTTTGTCCTCAGGTGGCGACAGTTATGATCAGGGAGCTGACTTCATCAAGAAGCAGTTCGAGGAGCTGAACCTGAAGAAGGGCGAAAAGGAGATCTACACCCATCTGACCTGTGCCGTAGACACACAGGTTGTGGACTCAGCATTCAACACTGTTGTTGACACCGTCGTCAAAAACCTGAAGGCCTGTGGTCTGTACTAAAACTACTCCAGCCATCTATGTACTGACCAGCTTTTTCTAAAACTGATAAATGACCCTGAAAACATTTCGGCTTGTAACAAGAGAATTAACATGAGAGAATTGATGTTCTGTAGTTGACGCACTCTGTGATCACAGCTTCCTGTCAACATATCAGACATACCATATATGACCAAGTGTGTCATTTTTATAATGTCTTGGAGGCTCTATGAGCATGAGGGATACATCGATCTCTAATTGTGTAAATAATACCTGCAATGCATTTCAACAGAGCTTTTCACATCTATATTCCCACTACATTTGTTGCACCAGCATTTATTTCTGAAACCATCATTTATCCTCAGTTGATGTTGAGGTTATGCTGTGTTAGGTGACATTTTTGAAAATATTTTTGTGGATTAATGTATTTATTCAAATCATGTACAGAGCTAGCAGACATTTCTCATTGTAATCTGTTAAAAGTGTTTTTGGGTTTGCATTGCCAGAAAAGTGAGAAAATCCCACCAGTGTTGCATGTCATAGTTTATTCTGTCATTAAATGTAAAAAATGTGGAAGATGTGTTTTTCATGAAATTGTGTATTCATGTATCATAGTCAACATCATAGTCAAACATGTATGTCGCGACGCCACAGAGTTGTTTGACGTGCTACTTTTTAATACCCATTGGGTGTGGACTTTTAAATCCTTTAGATAAATATGACTTCTTTTGATTAGCATCCCCTCACACAGAAACACTGGCTACATCCAAAAGAACTTTGATGATAATGTAGGCCTATAGAGATCATGAACTGTTTTAGATGGAAAACCAATCAAACATGTTGTTTGCTATTCAGATTATTCAGGTTATGAGCACAGTGACAAACATATACTGTAAGATAAGACAGGCCCAAACACATTTCTAATTCTTACCCTACTTGCATCAAATTGTTTTATTAGTTTAATTCCACAATTGTATAGAAAGCTAAAAGTGGCATGGATGATTGCATGTATTTCTAAAAATCTTGCAGAGCCCTACTTCTGCTACCAATTGTGAAAAAGAACACTGAACACTGCTCTGACCTGTCTTTTACAGTTCAGAACAAAAAAGTGTTAAACTTAACATAATGAAAATGAAAGGCTTTAATGTTAGCAAAAATATATGTTTGTACCGTTTTAATGAAAGCAAAATGACACTTCTCAAGATGAAATCCAATATTATGATTATGAGGATATTACATTGACTGTCAGTAATTGTGTCACGATAGCTTTATTCCAAAACATTGAAATCTGAAACCAAAACAAATGCGCTTTTACTGGCCGAACATTCGCCCAGATGCATCATGACAGTTGTCAAACATAAGGCTGTAATCAGTTCCTCCTGCTCTCACAAAATCTGACACAGTCTTGGAGCCTCGGAAATTTTTGGTCTCTTTAATCTGTGAATGAAACATAGCACTTTTTAAAGAAAAAAAATATGCAAATGCTTGGGTACTATTTTGGAAGTCACCATCAAAAGGGCAAAACTGACAAATATAAGGGAAAATACCTTCCAGTTGTTGGCCATGTGGCGAGCATGGACCACAACAGTCTGGCTGCTGATGCCATACCCATCCCCCTTGTGCACCAACCACTTGGTGCCATCTTCCAGAGTTACCCTAAAGCCAGGGGTGCAATAATCATCACACACACACACACACACACACACACACACACACACACACACACACACACACACACACACACACAAACACACACACACACACACACACACTCTCACACACACACACACACACACACACACACACACACACACACACACACACACACACACACACACACACACACACACACACTCACACACACACACACACACACAAAGCAGTGATGAGACTTTTAAGTTCAAAAACTTCTCAAGTCTGGCGGTATTTGACTCACAACATACTAGTTAACCATATACTGTAACATTGTTTTATGTTATTTACCTGCATCTAAAAAGGACATAGTACAGACAAAACACATACAGTATTTGTCAGGACATGTACAGACAACACACATACAGTATTTGTCTGTTGAATGAGATATAACAGATGTTCATGTACAGTATCTTAAAATGGTTGTTTGGAAGAAACATTTGTATGAGTTTCATGTTTTTATACCTGACTCCAGAATGGCTGAGTGGCCCAATTTGAACGGTCATGCCACTTAAAGGCCGGGTCATTCTGTCAGCCACATAAACCTTGGAATTGTACAGCTTTGTTAGGTCAGACATCTTGTGCAAGTCATAGTTGTAGGAATTTGTTCCTTTAAAAAGATAGCATACATCAATACCCATGTCTTACATGCAGTGGTATGTCAATGCAGCATTGCTATAATAATTGCACATTTAAAAATCAGCTGAAATTGCAACTGAAAATTAAATATCAAGTAATTCAACCATACCCTCTCCAACTCCACAATGAGCAGCTACCACAAGCATGGCCAGGACGACCAATGTAACACCAGTCTTGAAGGAGAACATGGCTGAAGATTGGTTGTTGTTTCACTCTTTCAAAGACTGAAGGGTGGCATATTTATACCCTGCTTAACTGAAAAAAAAGAAGGAAAAAACCTTCCTGAGCTCACCACTCCCCCAAACAATGTGCTCCTGCTCAGACACCGCCAGGGGTGGGGGAGTGGGAGGGAGATGGGTGTGGTGGTGGAAGGTTATATTGTGCAACTTCTCTTGGACAACAGCATTGAAAAACAAACTACAAAAAATATGAGAAAGGCAAATATTACTTATTTACTTACTTACTACTTACAGCATTATTTCCAGGTAAAAAATGGATGTACTGTAGCAGCCAAAATCTGAACACTGCTGCTTCCAAACTCCCCCTAAACATTTTATTTTCCTAAACCAGAAATGAGAGGGTTAAAATCATCCTGAGTCATGAGTCATCAGGTCAATGCTCTGGGAAACTCCAGTATGGTGAAATCACTGGTGAAATATATTCCACTATAATAGTCAAGAAACGTTATTGTAATGTTGTCAATTTTAAATGTTGTTTTTAGCATGACAGAGAATTTGAAGAAAAAATGCATCTCCTAAATTTGAACAAATATTTAACTCCAGATGTATTGTTAACATAGATTTCATTTAAATTCTCGAGGGTTTGACAATTAATGTTGCTTTATATTTTTCTGATTCCTGTTATGGGCTACAACAATGAAATGTGAGTGGTAAGGGTGGAAGAAACCAAATGCCATGCATTAAAAACATGTAAACATGAGGAATATGATCAACAAAGATCATAATAAGGTATAAATAGTGAATTAATATTGCAAGGCTGTTTTGTGACTTTGTGATGTGACATCTGCATTCAGTTAAAAGCCTGTCCCAACGTGCTGATTTCCTGGAATAATCCAAGCCATTCCAGTCCATGTGAGATGATTGAAAACAAGATAATAGACTGGAAAACAAGGAGGCACTGCACTGGGAAAATCCAGTGTTATGCAAGAATGTGCAGTAATGTTAACTTAATGCTACTTAATGTTACAAATCAAACAGCCTTGAAAGGCATTTATCAAGAATATACTGTAGGCCTATATATTGCGTTCAGCATAGTCTACTTTCATCATTCTAAAAACCACCATGTTCCTACAGTATAAGTTAAGATGGTTTGATGCCAAAAACGCTCCTCTCAATTCAATATTATTTTCACTTATACACACAAATGAAAACAGATACAATATGAACATCCATGAAGCCCTGGAATTTCCTGATCTGTTTCTTTGGAGGTCTTTTAAAAATGCATGTGTCACTTTGAAATTATGTCATGTTACGTGCACATAGGTAACTGTGGACTGTGGACCTCAAGAAACCCCACCTGAGGACACCTTGGCTGATGTCCGAGGGACTGTGAAGCAGGTCACCAGCCTCAGATTACTTGACATCCACGCCACCATCGATCGTCTCCAGTCACACCGCATCACATCCACCCTGACCAGAGCTGGGTCTGCACTGACAAGTCTGAAAAAGGCACAACCAAATAGATTCCCACTAAACTGCAGGCAATAAACCAATGTTGCAATGGATAACAGGCTGCACAGCTGCAGCTCAAAGGATGCAATGTGGTGCACATAAGGGTAGGCTACAACAGGTTGCTCTCTATACAAGTTAATTTCCTTGAGGTTCAAATTTGGTTTTCAGAAGGAAAATTTAAAGTTCTATCACTACCATTCTACCCAACATACTGCCTGCAGCCTACCACATAGCCTAGACTAGGCCTACATTCCTTCTGTAGATAGGTTATATAAGTTGGCTTATAGTATAGGCAGAGACACACTTGGTTAAGCTGTGGTGGGTGTAAAATGACGTACACGATTTTGAAGATTTCGAAATCCAAATTTATTTTCCAAAATAATTATAAACGAACCCGGGTCCGGTCCAGCGGACCTAGTGTGAATGGGCCCTTAAAGCACTCAACACCTTGTTTCACAACTAGATATCCTCCTGGAAATAATAAAGGATTGTCTATTCACAGTTTCACACATTACACAGCCAATGCCAAATTGCATAGGCCTACTGAAACATATGGTTTCAGAAAACTTAATAGCCTACCAAAAAAAAAGTCTTTGTGAGTAAACAACTGCAAGTTTCATGGTTGTATAGTTAGCTAATAAGCCTAGTGTTTAGGTTACCTATGCTCCTGGCTGTGTCTCACCTTTAGATCAAATGTATTTTGTGCTCTACGTCGACATTTAAAAATCTCTGGTGGGCTAAAATCGTTCAGTAGCCTAGGTCCTAAAGAAGCCTCATGTAAAGAAAGATTGCTGCTTTTATCCACTCGGTAATGAAAATTTCACCCTTATTAGGTCAGTGATCCATATGATAGCCGTGAACACGCCCCCGTTGTCTCAAAAGCGGAAAAAGGAAGTGCTACAACTAATTGTTGATATGCTGAAACAGGAGCATCGTTGACAGCTGTACGATAGAAATTGCTCCTGAAGTTGTTTTGCGACTGTTTTCGGTAGTCTGTAGTGTGGCAACATATGCCTGTAACATTGAATTAGTAAAATGTAGCCGTAAGTTAGTTCCCGTACGTCGCGAACGAGTTTGCAAATGCAAATTTGCCTACAATTCCAGCGTTTACTTATTTGAATAGCAAAGCTACTAACGCTAGCTACCGATTGCTACAAGAAACCTGACTAGACTTGACTTGAAGTGGCGGGCAGCAATCAAACTTCCTCTGTCATATCTAGCATACACACACTGGCTGCTGAGTGTATGTAAACGAATGCTGTCCAAGTATGGGCTGACAAAAGGTGAGTAATATTAGCTGAAGGAAGTTGATTAGCCAGGCTTTGTGAACAGTGGTCTGTTTAAGTTAGATGTTACAATGACAGTAAATGGCATCTCAAAACTGCTACATGAGACTAGCAAGAGAAAAGGAGAAGACAAATCAACCGAGACTTTTGTGGTTTAGGTCATGTGTTGTGACACATTTACTAGCCCATGTTGTTGACTGAAATCAAGAATCCTTTCAAATAAGCCTTTTGTTTTAAACTGTCATCATTTATTTCATTTAGACCATGCAGATCTCCCTTTAATGATTCATCATGCTAATGGTAGCCTATAGCGTTGACCTGTTCACCTAACAGCAAATTGCTGTGTCTGCTTTTTCTCCACACATATCTGTGCCACCTCCTCCTCTGTCTGTTTTGTGAAGACTTGTGTCGCAGTCAGATACCTTCTGCTGTGGTGTCTGTGAAATGACCTGACTGCAAACCCTCGGCCACATCAGATTACAAGAATGGCAAGGATAGCGTGGTATCAGGAGAAGGTGATGTATCAGGAGACTGTGCTTGCGCTGTGAATTGATGGTGTTGTTCCTGTCCTGCATGGTCAGTTAATTTGCTGTAGGTTAATTTACTGTTCTGTTTCCTGATGCAGATTGGTGCCTATGACCAACAAATATGGGAGAAATCTCTGGAACAAGCTGAACTCAAGGTGAGTAATGTGTGGTTAGAGAGATGTTATCGTGCTGGATTTGAATGAAACACAGACCTTTATTTCACCTATAGAAGGAGGAACTTATTTCAACTCATTCACAGGGTATTCACAACAAGCCGAAGAAAACAGGACATATCAAACCTGATCTCATTGATGTCGACCTTGTGCGAGGTGAGTGGCTACATTTCAGCACCTCTTTGGCCAACACATAGACTTCACTCAGCTTCCCATACCGAGTCACCTCAGTGCAAGATTACATCATTTGTGCTTGTTGTGAGCTGAGAACTCTCTCATACTTCTTCAGGCTCCACTTTCAGCAAGGCCAAGCCGGAGAGTCCTTGGACAGCCCTGACTCGGAAGGGCCTTGTGAGGGTTCTGCTCTTCCCATTCTTTTTCCAGTGGTGGATCCAGGTCACCTCCAAATGCATCTCCACCTGGATCCTCATCTTGTACCTCCTGCAAGGTCAGTGCCTCTGCTGGGCTTTTCTTGTGTGCTTAAAAGGCTTAGGTATTTTTTTCAGAGGGATCTGATACACAAAAGTATAATGTTTTTAGTTTATCTGTACAATTCTGGGTTACGCACAGGGACATTTCTGTTTGTGGTGACTCTGTGTGTTTACTATTAATTTGATTTGTGGAAATTAGTCAGTGATTGGTGCAGGGCAGGCCAATCAGCAAGTTTGATTAAGCAACTTTTGCACCTTGTACTATGATCTGATCAAACTATGCCATGGTTATATTAGAGCCATAGTGCCAAAGAGTGAATCCGAATTCAAAATATTGCTATTTAAGAGAGATTTGAGATTTTGCTGCTAATTTCATCATTCAATGAACATTTACTGACTGGGAGTGTTTAGCTGAAATGGTAAAAGTCCTGTTTATCCTTTGGCTTTTTGTATTGCGGTGCAACATACTAGCGATGTGTATACGGTAATACTGCAGTTGGCACAGTTAGGCTATATTTAGATACTCTACTACCTCCTACATTATGCATGGCAGTACAGCTTGATAGGCCAATTCTGGATGCAGGGAGTATACTCAGAGATAAGTTTAATTGTCCAATATGACAAAAATCAGTGTTGTGTGACCTGTAGCAGATGCAAATGTAATCTTATTGAACATTTTAATTATTATTATTATTATTATTACTTTTAAGTAGGGTAAGGAAAAAGCTTGGTTAGCTAAACTCAGTTCGCTCTGTGTGTCTGTGTGTGTCTGTGTGTGTCTGTGTGTGTCTGTGTGTGTCTGTGTGTGTCTGTCTGTGTCTGTGTCTGTGTCTGTGTCTGTGTCTGTGTCTGTGTCTGTGTCTGTGTCTGTGTCTGTGTCTGTGTCTATGTGTGTGTGTGTCTGCCCCTGTGCTGGCCCTCCCTGCAGTGGCGGCTGCGGTGCTGTACCTGCAGGTGCCGGTGGCCAGTGCCAGTGAGGTGGTGGGGCCCGTGTGTCTGATGCTGCTGCTGGGCACGGTGCACTGCCAGATCGTCTCCACCGAGTCCTGCCGCAGCCTGCAGCCCAGCCCGCCCCCCAGCAGACCCTCAAGCCCCGTCAGGAGGAAGAGGTAGGACCAAAGATCCTTCATTACTGACAAGATAGAGCAACATAATGCATCTCTATGGAACCAAAATTGGAACAGTTCCTGTCTGCTTAACGAAAGACGTCATAGTGGGATATCGATCGGCAAGCAGTTAAGTTCAAATGTAACGTCACTTTCTAGGTCTGCTTAAAGGGGGATTTTGCCCCCCTCCCCTTTGCGAAAACAGAATGCGGAAATCAGCGAACGTTTGCGCCTCTCGCTCCGCTTTAACCCTCTCTGGTATAGGACTCATTACCACCAGGCAGCTAGTGTTCAGCTTTACCAAAGATCCTTGATTACTAAGCCCCCCTTCGATTATCCCCTCTCGCTCCGCTTTAACCCTCTCTGACTTTATGGAGGTTCAGTAAGTTGATTCACTTGAGGCTGTTTCACTTCAGTTTTTCTCGGTTCATTGTGAATCAGGTATATTTGATTCATTTTTGATTCAGGTTTGATTCAACTCTCCAGAGTGCAGATTTATCTCTTTACTTGACAGGCAATGTAATGAATGTACTTAAAGTGCTGCAGCTCTGTGACAGTTTGATGGTTACAGTTAACATAACAGCACATATATTGTACCCGAAGATGACAAGGTTTCCGTCCTTAATTCCATTACTACAGAACTATTGCTATTGCACTTCCCTGCTCTGTTCTCAGCACAATGTTGAGTTGACTCTGATGTTCTGCAGACAGAGGAAGAGCAAGGCTCCCAAGAAGGCCGAGGACCATGGGAATGGTGCAGATTCCAGACAGATGTCCTGGCAGCTGGAGGAGAAATCGAGACTCTTGAAGAATGAGAAGAGACGGGTAAGCCTGCCCTCCTGCTGATTTGTTGGACTTTACCGTTAGCTTTTCATTTCATCAGGCCAGATTGATGGATGATGTATTTGTGATGGGTTAATTTTTATGGTTTATACATTCGTTAAACTTATAAGCTGTATCTGCAGTGGTTTAAAACATTGATAACTAGAAAGTATATTATCTTCTGGAACACTTTAGTGGGCTGTTCTGCGCTGTGCTGTCACAAAATGTTCTGCCAAAAACTTGTAATTAATAGAGTTGGCCCGGAGTGTTGATACTAACAAGAGAGGTATTTTGTTTGAACTTGTCCATTTATCTTGGGTCTCATTTTTGCTTGCACAATCTTGTCATTGTGAAATAACCGGTTGAGTTAGCACAGACCTGTTACTCTGTGTTCTCCCTCGTCCTGTTAACATTTACTTGTTCTAGTTCATCCAATACTCTTCAGTGTTTCCCACAGAATTTAATTCTATTTGTGGTGGTAGTGTGTAAAATTGAAACAAATTTGCCCACCGTACTTATGATGCTAGCTGGATTTAATTGCGATTTAGCCAGTCGTCAACAACAGTCAACGACAACAATCCTTGCTGGATTTTTTTTATGTATTCTTTAAACATGCATGCATGTTTGTTGAGGGACAGAGAGGCTGCAAAAAGATGTGCATAGCTCTACAATGAAAGGAGTTCATCTAGTTTAAGTAGTACAACATAAAATCATTGTGTGGTGGTCAGTGTTGATATTGTGGTGGGCCGCCACAAATAAGTCAATGTATGGGAAACACTGCTCTTAGGCTGGCAGCAGGCCAGCGTGGCGTGGGTGTGTCATCTGTGTGGCGTGTCCGTTTTTATTTCGGCTGTTTTATGTTAACTGGTTAGACGTTGCACACTACCTGCTAGAAATAGTGCCTATTTTTCACGAGGCAAGCGTGTTCGAAGCGTTTCCATTGACAAGAGACAGTGAAGAGATGTTGTAATAGGAAGAGTGGCTTCTGCACTGCCGCGTCAGACATGTGTCTGGTGTGAATAGAAATTGACACAACTGACACTCAACAGACACGCCACGCTCACGTCATGCCGGCAGTCTGCAGCCGCCTTTTGCATCCTGTCTTAGCCTTCTCTGTTTACACATAAAGCCTGGATTAGCCTGGACAGTGACATGCTTGTCGCTTTGCGGTGACGTCACAGAGCCCTCTGAGGAAGTCCATGTACGGGCTTTCGGAGGAGATCTCCAGTGACGAGGAGGAGAAGGAGGACCGCGAGGTGGCCGCCCATTTCCACCAGCCCGCCAGAGAGCGGCCCGTCACAGCGCTGGGACCCAAGCCGGCCTCCATACTCAGGAAGAGGATCAGAAGCCCGGCGAAGAGCCCCTCGCCCCCACGGCTGCAGCCTCAGGTGAGGGCTCCGCTGTGTCTCCTGGGGGCGACCTTTGACCTTTGACAGTGTCTCTCTGAGGTGCCAGTGGGGACTGTGGGGAGGTTTTAAGTGCTTTTTCATACTAGTGGTAGAGCAGAATTTGAGCTGTCAAAGGAGAACGTGAGGGCTGCAAAAGTGAAGGGTACACTAATATATATATGCACAGAGCTCACATTCTGATAAAAATGTGTGCTTCTGTGTACTGTCTCAGCGTCTGCTATTCAGCACTAGAAGATGTTACCGTCATTCTGTAAATAAGGAATATCAAAGAGATAGCTTCCTCAAATATCTTGATATATTGAAAGTAAATTGGTGTGAATGGCCATACGGCATCCCATTTATCAAATTGGCTGTCATGAGGGGACATGGTACTCTTGTCTTTAAAGAGGACATAGAATGGATGAATTGAGTATTGCACTGTGTTCTCTGATATTAAAATAGTATATATTCAACTTTGATTTAAAAAAATAAACTCAATTGCAATTTTACAAGACTAATTAAAACCATATCGAGTAAAATATTTATAAATATATAGTTATTGAACAAAAAACAAAGGTCTTTAACTGTGAACATATAGAAGCAGTTAGATTTGTTTTGGCTCTCCTGTAAAGTTGGTGAAATGTCACTTACGGCCCTTTGGTTCTCAGCCCTCTATATTACAGTATGGCTGGGTATAGAAATGGTCTGTTTGACTAAATGGCGCCCTCTTTGGCAACCACAGTTGAACTTCAATGGCTTTGCGATGTCTGACATCAGGCTCTTTTCTAATTTGCCCATTTTTTTTTTAGCTCAAGATTTTCATATGAAGGAGGGCACAACCATGCCTCATGTTCATGATGGCTCTTTGTTTATGCATAACCTTTCATAATTCATGAACACCAAGAAAAGAATGATTTCCATTCTATGTCACCTCTAAGGGAAATAAACGTTGTCTCTTTCTTGTACAGGATGAAGGCAAGACTGTAACCATGGTTACGGGTGTAAAGCCGCGAGAAGTGGAGCATCTCATCACCTCAGTGGGCTCGCAGGCGGCATCCGACACGGACGACATGCTGTGGGAGGAGCTTCTGCAGGACCCTGACTCCGTCTCTTCAGGAAGTAGCGACAGCGAGGAGGACGGGCGCCACGGCCACAGCCACCTGCCTCCGGCCAACGGGGTCAGCAGCGACGAGGAGACCTTCCCACAGGTGACCTCTATGACCTCCAACGTGGAGGTGTGTAGAATGTCGAGGCACTCAATGTGTTTTTGCACAGGCTCATGAAATGAGCTATGAAAGGTATTTTCGAATGCATCAGTGACACAGCTTCTTAATAAGAAACAGGTTTAGATTGTCAGATTTTTGAAAAAGTAAGGAAAAAGCACAACACTGGTGTGCCAGCCAATAAAATGTTGAAATGTTGCAACACTGCTGCATTACAAAGTTGTTGTTGTTGGTAAGCTACCATTCTCAGTTTTATGCGACTCCCTCTAGATGAGCTCGCCACAATAGTTTGCTACCTACGGTTGTTAGGCTATGTTGCAATTCCTAGATTTAGCAAAAAAATATCAAATAGGATCAATCCAAGAGTGAGGACTCTCAAATATTTTCTTTATCGAACGCCAAGCTGTGACAGCCTATGATGATGTGTGAGACATTCATCATAATCTCAATAAGCAGCACATGTGTATCTTTGGTTTGACTTTTGGCATGCCTTAGCTCAAAAAACGGTCATGAACCTCTAAACTAACTAAAACAAAGATGAAATCATGCGTTCGAGTTAAGCCTACCTTACACTGACAAGATTTCTTGAAAGATTGTAGTCTTTTGAGTAAAGCTTGAATGAGGAGCATTAGTTAAAAGACTACAATCTTTCAAGAATCCCAAATCTTGTCAGTGTAAGGTACTGTAGGCTTTAGAGAGTTAAACTCCCTCTGTAAAGGCTGTATTTGTGCCCTGTAAACATGAGATTGGATGTCTAACTGAATTTGAATTTGAGGGCAAAAGAACATGAGCATTCTGTCTGCTGTCCAGATGTTGAATTTGTCCAGAGTAGCCCCATTCTCACGCTGCTCATACTCCTCTGGTCTCCCCTCAGACTCATCTGTCATGGCTACAGGCGTGCCACCCATCCAAAGACCGCGTGAGCGCCATCTTCTGGGAGCAGGGAGAGTGCAAAAAGGCCGACATGTCCGTGCTGGAGATCAGCGGCATCATCCTCACACGGGTACGTCTGCTGATCCGCCTCTTACCCCGGATGGCACGTCAAACAGACTTACACTAATGTCTCCAATGTTTTAGCAGAATATATTTTCACTATGTCCTTTACCTTACCTGCCATTTTGTAAGGTTATGTGTTGACTTGTTGCTATAACTGTAAGCATGGAGTTAAATGGATTTGACTGTACTGTGTTTACATTTAGTAGATTTTAGCATGTAATCTCTTAGTAATTACGTCACTATGCACTTTTAGATAGCATATCCATCTGCAACTTTTTGTGCTGAGTAATAAAGACGTGTGTGTGTGTGTGTGTGTGTGTGTTTAAGATAAGGAGTATGTGTGTGTACACATACTTAGGTTTGTTCCCAGAATCTTGTCAGAAGGGAAGTAGGGCATTTTTCTCCAGACATTATCCACAGTTCCCCTCAGAAGTGTAGCTGTCAATAGGAATGGATGAAATTGTTTGATAGCTTAATGTTGCATATGACAATTGGAAAATGTGTGATGTGTAATGTATTGTTGTAATGTTGATTTAGCTGATAAGGTGTATCTTGTGTGTGTGTGTGTGTGTGTGTGTGTGTCTGTGTGTCTGTGTGTCTGTGTGTCTGTGTGTCTGTGTGTCTGTGTGTCTGTGTGTCTGTGTGTCTGTGTGTCTGTGTGTCTGTGTCTGTGTGTGTGTGTCTGTGTGTGTCTGTGTGTGTGTGTGTGTGTGTGTGTGTGTGTGTGTGTGTACAGGTGAAGGTGGTGGAGCAGGGCATGGGCTACCTGATGCTGGGCGGCCTGGTGACGGCCACGCTGGCGCTGCTGCCCTTCTGCTTCCGCGTGACGCAGCGTCTCCAGGCGGCGCGGCTGGGCTCCATGGACGCCGCCGAGCTGCTGGCCACCGCCCTGGGCCCGCCCAGCGCCCACGCCTACGCCTTCTTCCTCATCAGCACGCTGGAGCGCGCCTGCCTCACCGGACTCTTCTTCTTCATGACCTGCGTCGCTGAGAGGACCTACAAACAGGTGGGGAGGGGGGGGGTGTCACACCTGGACACATACGTATGCACACACACACACACACGCATGCGCGCGGGCACGCATGAACACGCATGAACACGTCTGCTTCACTGTTCCTTCTTCATGACCTGCACTTTCAAGAGGACCTACAAATACGTTGGGGGGGAATGGGTCAAATATGGACACGTGTGCTTAATACGCACTATCACACAGACACACAGACACACAGACAAAGACACACACACATATACAGCCACACACACACACACACACACACACACACACGCTGAGCCCCTTTACACAGAGGTCAGGTGAGGGTGTGGATGAAGGTATTATGTGAAGATTAGGTAGGTCATCCCAGCACTTGGTGAAAGGGTGCAAGGTAGCATGCGTACAGAAAGGGTGGAGCACGCACGCACGTACATGCAAGGTTAAGTATCAATTAGGTCAGAGGACATAAACAGGTGGAGTAAAAGAGTAATACACATTATGGGAAAGGACGTAGGCTAAGGCACTGCGCAAACAACATCAGGCCAGATGACCTTGGCTTTCAAAATGATAGGTGAATGGCATTTTACATATTAGCATCATTAAGCTAGCCTGGGTGCAGCCAGGCTATCATTAAGCATCAGTCAGGTTAGATTTTTTTTGTATAAATTAGGTTGTTACTGGAATTTTGAGTAGTTTGTCTTTACAACTTTACAGTTGCATTACATTAACAGCCTCAATTTATTGATGCTTTTATTGTAATAGAAATGATTTGATTCTCGGACCCATTCTTTTGGGCTTGTAGTGTCAGTTTGTCCTGATTATTGGACCTGTGTGCTCCACAGAGACTTCTCTTTGCGAAGCTCTTCAGCCACTTGACATCAGCGCGCAAGGCCAAGAAGTCTGAGATTCCCCACTTCAGACTGAAGAAGGTGCAGAACATCAAGATGTGGCTGTCATTACGCTCATTCCTAAAGGTAAAGTGTGTGTGTCTGTGTGTGTGTGTGTGTGTGTGTGTGTGTGTGTGTGTGTGTGAGTGTGTGGCTAATTATTAGAAGTGTGTTGGTGTGGATTTGTAGTTTGTGTGTGTCTGTGTCTCACTCCCACCCTGACCTGTGGTCCGTCCGTCACAGAGGCGAGGGCCCCAGCGTTCGGTGGACGTCATCGTGTCCTCCATCTTCTTCCTTGCTCTGTCCATCGCCTTCATCTGTTGTGCTCAGGTCAGCCATGTTCCACGCATTAGAACAGACACCCGATGCCTCGGCCTCGGGCTCTCTGCCATCGTCACTGAATTCCACTATCATTGTTTGCTACCCTAACAAACAATCTACACGGTCACTCCATTTTACATGTTTGGAAATTGTAAAGACACACCCCTGATTTGGTCCTAGAATGTTGTAGCTTAGACTTTATTATGCTCCTGATGTAGTTTTTGAATTATGCAATAAACCCTGAGAGGCCGTAGTTTACACTGATTTTAGATCAGCTAAGGGGTGTTGTTAGGGACGACATGCAAGATATCACATCATTATCACAGGTAATCATTCTTCAGCCAAGAGATGCATTTTCTATCTGAATGGTTGCTGAGCAACATTGAGACACAGGTACTCAAACTTGTGTAAGTTGTGGTAGCGCATTACTATAGAACAAAATGCGATCAAGGTGTATGTTTGTATTGGGTTTTACAATGGCGTCGAACGCGATTCAGCCAATCATAATCAAGGACCAGAACTATCTGTTTTAGAAAACTTTAGAAGACCATACATATAACCAGAGAAGTTATACCCTTAGGAGATGTATGTGCATGCTTAATTTCAATATAATTCTTCATGCAGGGTACTTGGTGGTATGCAAAACAGAATCTGAATGCCATTGATGTATATAAACATTGAAACATACAGTACAACCTGTTGAAGTGCATCTCCAGACTCGCAGTTAGTAGCTGTGTGTCGCCCTATCTTGTGTTTCACTGTGTGTGTGTGTGTGTGTGTGTGTGTGTGTGTGTGTGTGTGTGTGTGTGTGTGTGTGTGTGTGTGTGTGTGTGTGTGTGTGTGTGTGTGTGTGCGTGTGTGCGTGCATGTATATGTACGCGTGTACAGCTTCTTCATAGCCACCACACATTCCTGGACTCGGAGACCAACTGGGAGCTGCTGATTTGGGGCTCCTCGCTCATCTTCTTCCTGCTGCGCCTGGCAACGCTGGGCGCCGAGACCAACCGCAAGTACAGCAACGCATCTGTGCTGCTCACTGAACAGGCAAGACCACACACACACACACACACACACACACACTCTGACACAAACAGAAAATTCACAGATTAGCTTGCTGTGTAAACACACACCCACGTATTAACACACACCCCATATAAACAAACACGGACGTATTTTTAGACATCCAGAAACACACCTGTGATTCCTCACTTGTTCATGGGCCCAAATTTAATTGCAATACACATTCTAAAGGCTAGCTTGCTTAGTAACTAAGCAAAATCTATTTGCATAATTGAATACCATGAGACCGATCCTAAGCACAAATATTGGTGGGTCAGCTAAAAGCTCTCTCATGCAACACAATGCTGTTAGTTCTTGCCTGAGCATAGCGATACATACAGCATAGTGACTTCTCTTCACTCACACTCTCTTGATTTCATCATTATCCACAGATAAATTTGTATCTTAAGATGGAGAAGAAGCCAAACAAGAAAGAAGAGCTGAACATCGTTAATAATGTTCTGAAGCTCGCCACAAAGCTTATGAAAGTAAGTTCGTCATAGCTAAATGTTTGTGTTCACTACAGTACATGTTCAAATGTTTAGGATCACAAATGTAAGTTGGAGGAGAATGGAGAATTCTTTGACGAAAGGACACAGATATTATTTCAGTAATTTTTGTCACACCAGTTCAGAGTTCACAGATGAAAGAGTGTGTCCATGAGCACCATACCTATTTTGAAAAATGGACAAAGCGTGATTATGTTTGGAGTTGCTTTTCTGCATATGGCCTGACGATTTGTACAGGGCATAATGAAATACAGTGAGGAGCACATGTATTTGATACCATGCTAAAACAGGAATATAAAATCATCATTTGACAATTGATCTTAATGCCTTAATTAAAAAAAAAAATAGTAAAAATCAAACCGCCAAGGACACCAATTTTCTTTGTGATTGAAGAATGTATCGTAAATAGATAAATGTTTTCCTTAAATGCTAGGGGAAGGAATTATTTGACCCCCTATGTAACCCTATGGGAATTTAACACATAGGGTTAACATAGGGGCAGGCAGATTTTTATTTTTAAAGGCCAGCTATTTCATGGATCTAGGATATTATGCATCCCCATAAATTTCCCTTGGCCTTTGGAATTAAAATAGCCCCACATCATCACATATCCTTGACCATAGCTAGAGATTGGCATGGTGCTTTTTCCAGTTGGCCTATTAGCCTGTTGATTTGCATTGAGCTCAATGAGCATCAAACAGGCTAATAGGCCTACTGGAAAAAGCACCATGCCAATCTTTAGCTATGGTGAAAGGTATGTAATGATGTGGGGCTATTTTAATTCCAACGGCCAAGGGAACTTTATCAGGATGCATAATATCCTGAATCCATGAAATAGCTGGCCTTAAAAAATAAAAATCTGCCTGCCCCTATGTTAACCCTATGTGTTAAATTCCCATAGGGTTACATTGGGGGTCAAATACTTCCTTCCCCCTAGCATTCAGGAAGAACATTTATTTCTTTACGAAACATTCTTCAATCACAAAGAAAATTGGGGTGCTTAGCGGTTTTATTTTTACTATTTTTTTTAATTAAGACATTAAGATCAATTGTCAATTGATGATTTTATATTCCTCTTTTTAGGCAACTTTAGCATGGTATCAAATAAATTTTCTCCTCACTGTATCAAGATTGGAATGTACCCTGGCCTGGAGAGAAACAGGCAGCCCAGTGTCAGAAATCTCAGCTGCAGGTCATGGGTACCAACAATTTCAGCCACAGCTGTCCACATGTAACAATAATTCTGTTGTGTGTACTTAATGCCTCCTCATGCCAGCAGCCAGACCTATGGATAGCCTGTCTTGGCTAAATTACTGAAGCTAAGCAGCTCTTGGCCTGGTTAGGACTTGGATGGGAGACCATAGAAAACTAGGTTGCTGCTGGAAGTGCTGGTGGTGGGTGGCCAGTAGGTGTCACTCTTCTTTCTGGCCTAAAAGATCCCAATGCCCCAGTGCAGTGACGGGGACACTGTACTGTAGGAGATGCCGTCCTACGGATAAGACGTTAAGCCGAGGTCCTGACTTACTGTGGTCATAAAGATCCCATGGCACTTGTCGCCAAGAGTAGGGGGTTCCCCGGTGTCCTGGCTAATTCAATCTGGCCCCCCAGTTATCCCTCAGTGGCTCATTCATTCCCCCACTCTGCTCCTCAAGCTGAGTGTTCTGGCACATGGCTAATTTGGCTGCTGTGCATCACCCTGGTGGGTGCTACACATTGGTGGTGTTTGTGAGGTCCCCCTCCCTGTGAAGTGCGTTGAATGTTGAGTAAGGTGCTATGGAAATGTAATGTGTTGTTGTTGATACGAGAGCTCCATATCAACACATGTTGACGATGCCTTGGTATGTTTACAGGAGCTGGACACTCCATTCCGGCTGCTGGGCCTGACGGTGAACCCCCTCATCTACAACATCACACGTGTGGTCATCCTGTCAGCCATTTCTGCAGTGGTCAGTGACCTGCTGGGCTTCAACATCAGAGTGAGTCATGTCACCTCAGAACACCCACTCAGACACTTGCTTAGCCAACCTGCAGAGATCATAGTTTTATTTAGCTTTTTCTCCCATCACCCCCTGGGTACTTACATGTACATTTCTTATAGTTTGTGGCCCAATGTTGGTATACTGTATGTTTAAGACGACTATTTCATCTTTTTTTTAATTTTTTTATCATAGAGCTTGGTCTGATACGTTAGGAATACAACTTAAAGGAGTGCTCCACAACATTAAAGTCTGATATTAGTGTATTGCAAAAACTATTTGATTGACCTGTCAGACTTGGTGTGAATTGAAACTGTCATCAGAAAGGATGCACATATTTTGTACATCTTGCACAGCATATGTCAGCTACCTTTGCTCACCCTTTTTTTGCACATGTTTTGCGTTCCAGAATTCACTGGCATGTTTTGACATGTTAAATACGGACAAAATGGTGAAGAATCTCTGTCTATGTTATCTGTGTTACAGATAGTTAACCTATTGAGAAAATCACCAATCTAGTGCAGTACTATGGTTTGTTACCTTGTTAGGCAAAATAAAGAAATTTGAAAAATGAAATGAAATGGTGCTTTAAACCAGAAGAATAAAACAAATTGAACACTCACTCTTCACACACTAAGGCAAACATTCTTCTGTCTTTTCAGTTATGGAAGATAAAGCCCTGATGTGAACCCCAACCTTTGAGCGTTTGGACCCTGAAGACTGAACAGCCTCAGGTTATGCACCTTCCGTCTGACCGATCTTCCGGTCAGCTCTCTTGGCGATCATGTGCAAATCTACTGACCAAAACCCTCTGCATCGCTCTGCCTCCGTTGGAGTGACCAGGAGGCCTTTTGAACATTTCTTTTCCTTTATGCACACACATGAGGCATTATATCAGACTTGCACTCGTCTGACCTGTGGATCCCAACCCTTTGACCCTTAACCCCTGTGCGGATTGGTTCACCAGGCTTCTGCAATTCCACACAGAAACAAAAAAAAAAGAGAGAAGAAAAAGCCTGACTTTCCTCATAACCACTTAAGTGCCTTCTAAACTTTGAGAGAGAACTTTCTGTCAGTTGCTCTTTATGGGTGGTTGGTTGTGTGATGTGAGGTGATGTGATGTGATGTGATGTGAATGGCACTGATGGTAGAATGGACTGGGAGTGAGCAAATAGATGATTTGTAAAAGCTTTTTTATAATATATAAGAGGTGATGAATATTTCTCAGAAAATACTGTACATTTCATATCAGTCCTCTCACTTCTGCAGAGGGCTGCAAATTATGCCACTACATGTGAGTAAATGAGATCTTAGTGAAATCTATTAAAGAACATTTCTCTTTTCTCCATACTTTTAAGCTCAGTTACCCCCCAAAAAACTTACTGGACTTCAAGCTTGGAGGTGAAAGTGCTGAGATCAACCAATACCCTTGTTACTGCATACTACAATAAAAGGCTATTTGGATACAATGGAAATGTTTATATTTGATTTACTGCGGGAAATACGTTACTTTATTATTTTGTTTGAGATGAATCATGTTGAGGGGGAAAATGGGGGCTCTGTACTACCGGACATACGGTAAGGAAATGATGACGTCAGGATACACGCCTTCTCCAAAACATTTGGCGTTTATTGACTTGGAAGGTCATCAAGTGCGTCGTTGGTGTATGTAGGCACCGGGCTGTAGGGGCCACAGCAGTCACCCGGCTTCTGAGCTGAACAGGCGGATAAAACTCGCTGCTTGTTACGCTGGAACAATCCCGGAGACGGTAAGAGGCTGCATTTCCTTATTCGTGATACCTTCTGCAATGGCTAGCGGCTACTATCAAGAGTTAGAGGGCTAAACTGTTATAATTGGTTAATGCACTGTATGCCAGATCAAACACTGCGGCGTGTCTTCAAGTAGTGAATTATATCACTTTAACGAAGTGCTTAACATTTCATTTCTCACATTTTAAGCATAGTTAGTTCTATCCTCCATAATGGCGTAGACAGAGGGACCCTGTGATGCTGAGTACTCTGTTGTTACCGTAGCCGACAGTATCCATTTCTGAAGTCTGCGAAACTGAGTATATTTGGCGCGGTTTTGCTACACATGGTTCCTTAATTTACTTCGATCATGCATGGGCTTTTATTACATGACGTACACGGATTCGCTCCGACTGCACCTGCCCCAGGAGCTAGCAGCACTAACATCAGTATACGCAGCAGGTACACTAAGCATGAATCAGCCTCAGAAGCTGAGAAGTGGTGGCATGCAAGGGAATGAGCAAGCACCTGCCAAAACAGTTTTGCCTATGTTGCCTTTTCTTCCCCTTCAGTACTAGCAGAAGTTATGTTTTCATAGGGCAAAGACGTTTCCAAAGCCTACAGCTCAGCCCTTCACAACAGAGAGGTCATCATGTCTGCATGCCTTCAGCGAGAGAAGGGTTCAGCCAGCGGGGCTGAGACCAGGAGAACCGAGCCCCGAGGCAAGGAGAAGAAATGTGAGTGCGGTCTCTGCCTTTTCGATGCTTTTTCAATGCTTCCAACAGGGCTGACATTATAGACAGTCATGGACACTGAATGCAGTTGCTCTTGCCAAGTTATGCATATGATGAAATTATTATTATGCACCTGTCCTGTAAACATGATCGAGAGACCAGCAGAGATTTTACATCAGTGCTGTTGTTTTTGTCTCGCTTGAGCGAATGATCCAATATAGAAGTTGTACCTTAGTGCACCTGCCGCAGTAGAGGTAGATTTGGTGCCAACATTGTCCTGATGTTATCTTACTTTGCTGCATAACGAAATAGTCAAAAAGTTGATAGACTGCATAGTTCTGCTAAGGCACATAAACACATGTCTAATTATATCCTAATATGCTAATAATGTTAGTTGTAAACAACTTGGCAAGTCTTGTATCTCTCTGGAGGGACCAACAGCTGCGTTCTCCAGGTCTTTTCCCTCCAGGTCTTAAATAATGCTGTTTGATGTTGCAGCGTGTTTTGTCTTCTGCTAGCAATATATTTTTAGCCCTTTTCCCACACTCACCAGGACTGTTTAGAATGTCTCTCTCCTTACTCATTCTCTCTCTCTCTCTCTCTCTCTCTCTCATATTGACCTTGTTCCCCAACACCCCTCTCTCTCCCAGCATGGGCATCCTACATGACCAACTCCCCTACAGTCATAGTTATGATTGGCCTACCAGCCAGGGGCAAGACCTACATATCAAAGAAGCTGACCCGCTACCTGAACTGGATCGGCGTGCCCACCAAGGGTGAGCGAGAGGGCAGCGCTTAATATGTCTTTTAAAAATATGTGTAATGACCTGGCACTAGAGTAGCGATGACTGCCCTTGAAATTACATAATGACCACACTATGATCATGAATGAACCTCGTGGAGTTTTAAACTTGGGAGGATTCCATTTCCCCCCCCCCAAGGACAATGGCTCCAGTCTGTGTAGCTCTGTGTCACACAATACAAAGACAACTGACACAAGTCAATGCTCTTGTTTCTTTGGTTGTTTGGGGATGCATGTAATCTGTAAAGGCCTATTCTTTATCCGAATATTATTTGGGGACACAAGTGATATATCTGGAGTGCTCTTGTTAACATCACTATGTTCGCCTTGCAGTGTTTAATTTGGGCGTGTACCGTCGAGAGGCCGTCAGAGCATACAAATCCTACGACTTTTTCAGACATGACAATCAGGAGGCCATGAAAATAAGGAAGTAAGTTGTATACCATTCTACTGTATAGAAACCCTTTTCATACACTCAGGGAACATTCCAGAAACTGGCTGAACAAGTTGTCCAAGTCTCTTTTTTTTTCCAGTACAGTAGCTATTATTGTGGTCACTCACATGTGTTTGGTACACTGCAGTGCACACATGCAGTGGGCAAAAGGGCATTTTAACTCATTTATTCGTTTACTCATTTAACACTGTCTTCAACAGACTGAATGCCAAAGTCAAACAACACCTGTGAGTGTTACAGATGAATGATTAATAGTATCATGCAAATGGGGGTAACCAGAGATGGGGCTACACGCCACCTTTACATTCATACTTTGAAACATTAGACTCTGGCTCTTATCCATCTTACAATGCAGTTCAAGCTTAAGTTATTTCTACTGGTGTTCTCCTCATATCCAGACAAAGAATGTTCCTCATAGAGGAGTTATTGAAAGCCATGGCCATGTGGCCAGCCTTTATGTAGTGCCTTTCACACTCAGAACTAGATTGTCAGATGTCAGTGCTAGATGACGATCTTTCACATCTGAAAATTTACATTGTCCGATAACAGACACAACCCCAAAGAGAAGAGACAGTTAAGGACATGTGCTGGTTCTAGACTATTTCTGTTCTCAGGCTGTGGGGAAATCAATGCTCTCTGAATGCAGGCCAGATTTTGTGTGGCGAACAAAACGTGTATATTTGAAATGCTCTTTCATGGGGCAGTGCGGTGGCTCTGTACACGAGGTGTCAGGTTTCAGACGGTCGGCCTCTTTGCTGACAGGCAGGCTTATTTCCGCTTGGCCTCTCCTGTTTGCCATGCAGCGTGCAGCTGATCGGCTGATGCCATGTGTGTGCCCCAGGACTGTTGCTCTTCTCGATACTCTTAACACCTGGCATATTAACATTCACACCATCGGCAGAGTCTGTGCAGACAAACGTAGTGGTCTCCTGACACTGAATAGAGTGATACTGTCGCCGTGGGCTGAGGAGATCCTAGTACCGTGGCTAATAACGTGGAATCATGCCCATTTTATTCCAAATATGCCCCAATATTTCATAAGGACTATGCTACAGTGGACTACCCGAGCAAAAAAAGACCCTTGCTGGGGAAATAATGTTATAATCCCATACCACTTTGTAGCCACATGATCAGATTTGTTGCATTTGAAAAAAGCGACGCACTGCATAGCTCAGATTTCATCGGCTAGCTGAATTGCTCCAGGCTAGTATAGCCAATAATTGGTTGGTGTTGAGATATGAAAATAGTCTTTGATTGGCACCTACAACATAGGTGAATTATATAACTCACAGTTTAAAGTTTAGGGCACTGGTGTGTGTGTGTCAGTGTGTGTGTGTGTGTAATGGCAAAAAGTATTCCAAGCCCCTTAGTGACCTAAATACTCAAGCTGACCCTATTACTCCTGTTAACAAAAGTGTGCCAGTGGAAGCTGTAAAAGTTTTCCGCACAATCCCCTCCACTCACTGTTGAGCTAGGTCCAACAAAGTTGAGTAGTGCAGTTGAATGTGTAATAGAGCAGTTACTGTAACTTACTCTGACCTTCAAAGTCTACCCTATGCTGTATTTCATTGGACTTAAATGCATTGTTTGTGTTTCCCACAGACGGTGTGCGTTGGTGGCGTTGCAAGATGTGAAGGCCTACTTGAATGAGGAAGGTGGACAGATTGCTGTAAGGCCCCAGCTTTTTGTTTTCTAGTTTCTCGTCACCCAACCTTGAAGCACACATTGCAAGCGGGGATTCGTGACCAGTATCCCCTGATGGTTCTAATATGTGCTCTGTAATTGCTCTCCTCTCCTTTTGTAGAGGGAGAAGTCAATGTTTTAGTTCTCTCTGCTCTGTGTGTGCTAGATGAGGTCACGTCTAATTGGGAGTGGGCAGCAGTTAAATACCGGTATTGATCAGTGTATTCAGCATTCTCTATAATGCTCTGTAATGATCCTTCTAATGAGAGGATTTAGATGGTGAATGAGTCACAACACAGCAGAGTTGTACCCGAGAGGATTGCACAGGGAGCTTTTCAGTGTTTTTAATACAGACTGTCTTTTTGTGCAGGTGTTTGACGCAACCAACACGACAAGGGAGAGGCGAGACCTCATCCTGAGCTTTGCTGAGGAGAATGCGTATAAGGTGTAGTGCAGTTACTGTACTTTCAGCATCTTGGATTTATGATTCATGTAATGCCACAGTGTAACAAGTGTCCTGTCATGCCCAGGTCTTCTTTGTGGAGTCTGTGTGTGACGATCCTGAAGTCATTGCTGCCAATATTATGGTCAGTCCTGATATTTGAAAAATACATTTTAGAGTAGGTTTTAGAATGTATTCTGGTACATTGTTTATATCTTTCTATTTCATTTCAGTATGAAGTCTTGTGTCAACACATTCTTTCTGTTTTCTGCAATCCTTTTCCTGCACAGGAAGTGAAGGTCTCAAGTCCAGATTACCCAGAAAGCAACAGGGACAGGGTGATGGATGACTTCCTGAAGCGGATCGAATGTTACAAAGTGACATATGAACAACTGGACCCTGATGAAAATGACAAGTAAGATTCGGATGAGCAGTATTTTTTAGCTTATCCAGTACTATCATTGGCCGGGTTTCCCAGATTCGTTAAGAGGCTCTTAAGAGCTAAGAACTTCTTAGAAGCGTTCTTAGAGCGCTCCTAAGAAGTTCTTAGCACTTAAGAGCCTCTTAACGAATCTGGGAAACCCGGGCCTTGTCATTTCAGTTACTCTGGGAGTTTCAGCTACATTTACAAGTTGATTAACTTTGCAGTAATACGCACTGTACTGTAGCTATTATGTTTGTGGTTATCGCTGTCCTTTTCTGCTTCATCACCTCCGTTGTCTCCGCAGAGACTTGTCGTTCATCAAGGTAATGAACGTGGGTCGTCAGTTCCTGGTGAACCGCGTGCAGGACTACATCCAGAGTAAGATCGTGTACTACCTCATGAACATCCACGTGCACTCCCACTCCATCTACCTGTGCCGACACGGCGAGAGCGACCACAACATGCAGGGCCGCATCGGCGGGGACGCCGAACTCTCCCCGCGAGGAAAGCAGGTGCTCAAAGAACACTTTGTTTGTTTGTTTACCTCTGAGAATTGACTTCCCTTTTTTTTTTAAACTGACCCCTTGTGCTCATGGGGCAGCCATGGTGTACTGGTTAGCGCGTCGGGCTTGTAACCGGAGGGTTGCTGGTTCGATCCCCGACCAGTCCACCACGGCTGAAGTGCCCTTGAGCAAGGCACCTAACCCCTCACTGCTCCCCGAGCGCCGCTGGTTGGGCAGGCAGCTCACTGCTCTGGGTTGTGTGATTCACCTCACTGTGTGTTCACTGTGTGCTGTGTGTTCACTAATTCGGTTAAATTGGGTTAAATGCAGAGAACTGAATTTCCCTCACGGGATCAAAAAAGTATATATTCTATTCTATTCTATTCTATTCTATGAATGTGACCAGTAGTATCATAACAGTTTCCTGAATGGCTGACACCACTCTCTGTTAGCCTCATGGGTTTAGTGCATAGTGTCTCATTTTGTCATCCTGATCACAGAAACATAGACACCAACATAGACACGTATCTGATGGCGCTAGAACTCGCTCTTCTCCTGTCTTGCTGTAGTTTTCCCATGCGCTGCGCGACTTCATCGAGGAGCACAAGCTGTCGGACCTGAAGGTGTGGACCAGCCAGCTGAGGCGCACCATTCAGACGGCCGAGGAGCTGGGGGTCCCCTATGAGCAGTGGAAGATCCTCAACGAGATAGACGCTGTTAGTACTCACTCACTCACTCACTCGCTTCTGGTCGTCTACTGTAGATGGGTCCGTCCAGATCAGCGTGGTGAAAGGATAATTCAGCTTAATCTTTCTGGAATCTGAAATTCCGTAACCTTTTGTTGCTGGCAACAGGGTCTTGCTTTCTAAGGTGCAGGAATGTTAGGAATGAGTGTTGGAATATAACGCGATCTATTATCTCCATCTCATTAGTCATTTATTTGTCAGCGTAGTATTGGACTCATTTCAGCATAATTTCTCATTCAACAGTGTCAAAAAGAAAAACTCTAACAGTGCTTATGAAGTGTAGGCAATCCCCTTATGGATTGCAGTTCGGACAGCTGTACTTTAGCCCAGTGTTGATGACCAGAATGTTCTGAATCCAGACAAATAATAAATATTCAATGTGCAAAATGTTCAATCCAACCCCTCATAACTCGCTGTATGTGTATGCTGCAGGGTGTGTGTGAGGAGATGACGTACGAATTGATCCAGAACACATTCCCAGAAGAGTTTGCCTTGAGAGATCAGGACAAGTATCACTACCGTTACCCCGGGGGAGAGGTATGGATCCGCAGCAAGCTCACAGTCTCCTTATTCTGTGTCACCACACTTCAAACATTCAGCTGTTGTAAACTCTGTGTGTCTAAAGAAAGATAAACACACTCTCAAATGTATTCTTGTGCTGAGGGCGGCTGTTTGCCGAAACGCGTCCAAATTGTACATGCTGTCAGGATAAATAAAAGCACAAGAATACATTTGAGAGTGCGTTTATCTTTCTTTAAACTAGTTTATTTTCTTTTTACGCACCCAAAGAGTTTAACCTATAATTCGGAGTTTGAGCGCATCCGGCTTTCTGATCTGTAAACTCTGTGTGTCCCACCTCTCTGGCCGTAGTCCTACCAGGACCTGGTGCAGCGTCTGGAGCCAGTGATCATGGAGCTGGAGCGGCAGGGGAATGTGCTGGTCATCTGCCACCAGGCCGTCATGCGCTGCTTGCTGGCCTACTTTCTGGACAAAAGTGCAGGTGAGGTACCGCTACACTGCGTTGACGTTAAAGTTAAAGTTGATGTTTAGCAGACGCTAAAGCGACACAGGCTCGCCACAGCGATTTCGGGAATCAAATAGATTGCCAGTCTGTGATGTCACCAGTGCTCCACACCACACCGGTTAGATAAATAAAATGTATTTATCATATATCCAGTATTTACAGTAGTGCTTGCGATGACACCATGCATGTCAACCATTTGATCACTAAAATCATTTACTTTGTAACATCCATGGTGGATCTAAAACCAGTGTTACATAAGTATTGTGATAGATCACTTTTTTTTTTTTTTTCCTAATGAAGGGAAGTCATTAAAAAGATAAATAAGATGATGTTTTGGTTTTATGTTTAGATGACCTGCCCTACTTGAAATGTCCTCTCCATACAGTTCTGAAACTGTCACCAGTGGCTTATGGTAAGATCTCTGAGTGTTTTATTCTACTCAGATAATCCCTGATTTAATGAAAAGTTCATCTTATCTCACCTTCGTACCTTGATGGCCATTCCATTGTCTTTAGTCTGTGACCTACTGCTAGATATTAACGTAAACACATTTTACTCCCATCACTCAGGTTGCAAAGTGGAGACGTTTTACCTGAACGTGGAAGCCGTGAGCACCCACCGCGACCGACCCCTCGTAAGTCCCCCCTAATACCTCCAGGACACTCAGGCCTGCCACTGCTACATGTTCAATCTGCCATCTCCCTCTCTCAGCACACCCGACCTGTTAGTTACTGCACTGCATGTCAGCAAGGGTTACTGAACACACAGCCACTGCATAGCGACAGCATGCAGGGACACCGAGTAGCAGTTAGAAATGACTGTTTAGCATGTTGCTATCTATCTTCACTTACGTAGAATGGCCTGAAAGGCGCATGTATCTTCATTTCCATATCACAAATGTCACTTTAGTCACGGGGCTTAAAGGGACTTGGATACATGGTAAAGCTGCTAGTTAGATTTGTGTACCTTATTTTCAACTGTCCTTCTTTCTGTATCCAGTAACCAACATGTGGTTCAATACTTTTCTCCTCATGAAGCAAGCCCCAGATACCAGATCTCTTACCTCTTCCCACTATATAATCCCCTTTAAGTCAAATTGTTTCCTGTGGTCAAGATCCTCAACATTCAGTCATCTCATGGTCGACAGTCATCATGTAGAGTGGATTGTTGTGTGGCGTGCTGTTTACTGATGTATCTGACTGGCAGTGGCTCAGTTTTTAAATTCTGTTTTGTCGCCCGCTGGGTCTTGGAATGTGTTGTCCGTGAGTGAGGATACTGTGAGTGATGAATCATTTACTCAGGGAGCTCAGTGTGTGAGGTTTAGTTTATATTTTGCTTTGAGAGGGAGGGAGTGTGAGGGGGGGCTGGCTGAGAGGGCTGTGATTCTTCCTGCTTAACCCTCCTGGTGGTCTCTTCCCATCTTCAACCAGGGTAAAGTGCGAAGAGAGCCCACACCCATCCTGCTCCGTCGGAATAGTTTCACCCCTCTTTCCAGTCATGACCAGATTAAACGCCCCCGGCTCTACAGCGCCGGCAACCGGCCCTGGCTGCCCCTCGCCCCCTCCCCCTCTGCCCTGCGGTTCCCCGAGACGCCAGAGGGGGAGCTGATGCACCAACAAAGCCAAGTTAGTGTTTGACTCCTTGGGCGGCACTCTCGCTCTCTCTCCACAAAGTCCTTGCTGCCTACCTCAGCCTTTGTTGAAAACCTGATAACTTCTAACTCCTGTGCTCGTGCTTCCTTCGCAAACAAACCAATCCTTTCCCGCAGGTTCCACTTAACTCTCCCTGTGCCTCTGTCGTCAAGTGGAGTTAACCCTGTCCGTGATTGGCATGCCTCTTGAACTACTCTCCATTGGGCTTTGTTTTGTTTTCCCCCGGACTTCCTCTCATCCTAATTGCTTGTCCTGCTGTATCTCAATATCTGGGTTGTACTGTCTGCATGTCCTCTGTTTTTGCTCGGCCTGTTCCATATCTTGATATATGGCACTGGATGCGGTGCTTTCTTTTTTTTCTCTCATATTTTTTGGGCTCCTGAGATCTTGGCATCAATCAATCAATCTGTCACATTTAGACTACGCTGATGTCATAATGGTTAGAGAATGTGTGAAGTCTCCCTCAAGGTCAAGCAGAGGACACTGATCTTTAGTTTCCTGTGTTATAACACAAACAAACTGTAGTCCTCTTAAAGATCATTTGAAAAATCTGTTGTCTGTTTTTAAATCATATTTATCTACCACTTAAAGATAATTCTAAAGATTATCTCAGTTAAAAAAAATACAACACTAACTTAATGCGGCTTATTCACACATTAAACTGACACATACAGCACAATTACCACAGGCTTATGCTGCATAGTCGAGCCTGTTCGTTTGCTTGGCCTCATCAGTACTGTGCTTCAGCTCCTGTTTCCATTTCTATCTTCCTCTCTATGTCCCCCTCTACCTTCATCTTCACAGCCCTGGTTAGGAAACAGCTGTCTGTGAGTATTTTTGGAGACTTCCGCTGTGCTTCTCTCACTTTTTTAATCTCTTCTTTCTTAGCCTGTTGTGTGGTTTCACTCCTTCACCGGGGGTTAATTTCACACAAATGGTTCTCTAACTCTCTAACAGTTTTTTTTTTTTTTACCTTTTTTTTTTATTGCCTGTGTATCATACTACGATCATGTAGTTGATGATTAGCTTGTTGTCCTAGCCAGTTAGTCATCCATCAAACATAAATGTAAACATGAACTCTTTTCATCAAACCACTGTGGTTGCATCTGAGGTCTATGCTCACAACTATGCAAGACAGCACAAAAAATTATTTTGTTTTGTTAAAAGGTGAAGATGGAAAGTTTTGCATTTATGCACTGCCACTGACATGGGTATTTCCATGCCATAGATTGCTATGCATTGCTGTGGAATTATTTTTTCTATGTAGCTATGGCTTGTTTTGATTTTACTACGAATGTACTACTAGTACACCATCTGCATTAATGAATTCAGTCAAACTCACCAGATTGTTTGCTGTTCAATGTTTCTTTGTTGATTTGCCATGATTACGGGTGATGTCTGATTTAATTTTTTTATACTGTGTTGTGGGATTTTGCCATCTGTAGTGAAAGGATTTGTGTTGTAACAGAAAAAAAAGGCAAAACATTTTTAATTGGACAATAAGCCATTATAGCCAGGATTTTAATCATGTCAGCACAGCAGATTATGCTGCATTCTTCTCCTTGTATGTATACGATTATGTTTAGATTATGTTGATGTTTCTGTAACAGTTCATTCTACAGTTGCATTCTAGTGCTTGAATCTCAGCATATTAGTTATAATAACCTGCTCTTTTTCCTGTACCCAAAGAGGTAATCATTCCCGTCTTTCTTTCCCAAGGAAACCCTGTGTGAAGGAAACGACTCTGAATCCCCAGAAGAAGCTACTGACTGTGTCCGCTTCTGAATAGACCTGAAAGAAGACTCCCTGATACCTCCTTACCCACGATCAACTGACTACGCCTTGTGGGTCTCCTCTCTGTTCCTCCCGCCTCCTCCTCCTCCTCCTCTCTCTGTGGCCCTCTGTATGACATTACATATACATATATACATCAATATATGCATATTGGTATATAACCAGCCAGCATGTCAAATATCCACAAGTAGACAGCTGAACAGTCCTATGCATGTGTCCTTTACATAGGCCCTGGACTCCTTCCTCAAATGTAATGCTTTCATTAGTCAAGTGTTATCAGCTGAATGCCTTATAGCCTGTGACTACGCACAAGAAACATCAGTTGTCACAGAACTGAATGTTGGATAAAGCCAAGGGTAGCTGCTAATGCGCTAACTTAGTGTTCTCTGTGAATTCAGGTCTAGGTTCAGTCTTAAGTGTCTGTTGTTAGACTTAGACATTGATGAGCTGACTGAAGCTCTTCCAATCTTTAGTCTGTGCGCAGTTTATGGGCTTTGTATGAAACTAGATCAGGCAGTGGCAATGGCTGTGTTTTTAGGCCTATGCTGTGTGAACAGCTTTAACTGTGGCCAATGTGACTGTAGAATTTATTTGGCAATGTGTTGAAGAATTGGGATAGATGATTATGGTTATGTCTGATAAGACGATAGAGAAATGTCTCACACGCTTAAATCTTAGTGCAAAGACACCAAAACATCTCCATATGAATGCAACAACCTGCTTTGAATATTTATTTGTCTAGTAAAGCTAGAGGTTTGCATCACAAGTTAGCTTATTATATTTTTGAGGAGGTCTTATTGTGGGAATGCATTACAGGTTTGAGTCCATTTAGGGGCAGAGCAGGCTTACTCTACATACACTTGTACCTCATAGAAATGGACGACGCCGTTTTCAGAAGATTCTAGAAGTTTGGGTGACATTTAATTTTGGTCACTGAAAATGATAGTAAAAAAGGCTTCATAAAGTGATGAAGGGACCAAAAACCGTTGTCATGAGGGGGTACCCTTCCAACCTCATCAAGATGCGATCCAAATGACATGGATCAACATCTTGTGGAGGGTTTGTTTTTAAAAGAACTATTCATATTATTTAAGTTTGACGTGAACAGGAATATCTAATGAAATGCGACATATTTTGAGTAAGTAAGCTGACTTCAAAAACGCTGGAGGCGACACAAGCCATTTTACCTTTAGTTGAATGGTAGTGCCCCCTTGTGGTGAAATGACACTTTAGCTGTATGCCTACATCCTTAGAACAGGAACACAAGGCAGATACAAAATTTAGTGCACACCAAATACACCAAAACGTCACCATGATATATCTTCTCTTACAGTTGGCTACAAAAGGATATTATTGTGCCTTTCACAGCTCCTTTATCAGAAATCTCTTTTTATGTGCTCCTGATCTCAATGGTCTTGGAGGATATCAATGCTGTAGATTTGAGAGAAAATTTAATACACTGCATGAATTAGATTTGGCTGGGGTTGTTTCACCCTATGTCATTATACATTTCGAAACGAGCCTTAATCAAATTGACCAACACAGATGTTATGAAAACATTTTTTCACGGCTTGATTGTATTCAGATTTCAGATGGAAAATGTTTTGCAATTTTAAAGAAAACTCCATTCTGCATCAGATGAAATCAAATAACATACGTTGGGACTTCAGTTGTGAAGAATGTTCTTATGTCAAAAATTTGGCAAGATTGTGAGCGACTTGTTTTTGTAATACAACTGAACCCTTTGATATTAGAACCAGCAAAAGCTATATTAGATAATGTGTATGATATTTATAGAAATATGCCTTTTTGGGGGTAGCAACCATACTGAAGGATGTACATATGTTTGCACATTCGTGTCATGTTGAATTTTGCTACTAGTCCTGCAAAAACAAAGGAAATTTGAACTGGGGCCTACTGTTGCTCCATTGGACATTGTACAGTGCTGCTGTATTATGTGAGATTTGTGGTGCACAGATCGTTTGCTCAGTAAAACACTGTCTTGGTTTTGAACTGCATTTGAATTACTGTAGGGACTCTTGAGAGAACTTGACAGAAACCATTGATGTATCAATTGTGCTTTTTGTTGTACAAGCTGTGCCTCTGGAGAAACTGAAAGTACTGTGTCCACCTTGTGGCAATGCTTCTATTTGACTAATATACACTGAAGTGTTTGAGAGCACCTCTGCTGAATTGTGTCCTGTTAGGTGCCATGATGGTTTCAACAAGTCTGTCTTGTTCATTGGGTCACAACAAGTCAGACTTGGTCTGGAACTGTTGCTTTGTAACTATTGAATGTTGGAGTCAAGATATCAGTTTGTCAGGTCAATAACAACTGTCTCTGTGATGCTGAAACGCAAAAGCTCATAATCTACTGTAAAACCCAGATTTGTGTGTGTATGTTTTCTACATGTATTTTGTGCTGTCTCCGACGGGTTTAGTTAAGCTATGTTGTCTGTAGAATCACATTTATGGCTGTAATAATACAAATATAATCAGTATATTAAAATGATTAAAATATACCATGAGTTGTGACTTATTCTATGTCGTGGGATAGAGTGTAATTAATATACCTAATGTGTTACATTTAATATTTTAATTTACCTACCACAATGAAAGGGATGGTGTTATTTGCGTCATATTGTGTTCTTTGATGACGACGCATGTGAGTTGTCAGTGTGTAGTGTTGTTTGAGAGGAGAAGAGTGGTAAGAGGAACCGAACTTTCCACGCTGTGGGCTGAAATGATTGTTCGCTGTTTTATGTAATCACTTGAAGTGACATATTGGCAGCATTTTATTATGCTGATTACGTGTAAACTCTACGCTACAACTTCTTACAAGATATGATAATCTAGATGGCACATAGCTGGTTGGCTAGTTAGCCATAATTCAACAAGCTAACGCTAGCCTTGCCAGGAACGAGATAGATATCGATAGATATTTAATAACAAATGGGCTATGGTTACTTTAAACACAGGCACTTACTGTAGCTTCCAACATTCTTAGTTTACCACGGAACGTGTTTGAAGCGCAATTTGTATTTGCAAGGCTGAACACCCGCTAGCAAGTGTTAGCAGTATTTAGCTTTTTGAAGCAATGCAATGCAAGCCAAGCTTTTCTTTTGTGTTTTAGATCATGAGCTTGGGTGGCGCGTTGTCAGTATAGATTCAACACAGTCTTGTGTATATTAGGAACGAGTGGAAATAAACTACGTCTAGCTAGTAATACGAGCGTGGTATGATTTACGTGCCAATAGCATTTTGATCGTAGCATATTCAACTTCCCCATCTAGCTGAACTTTAGATAGCGTTTTTAGCAAGTAAGAAAGCTAGTTAGCTAGCCACCCAATGTTTTGTTCTGTCTGTGTTGTGGAATCAAGATTAGGCCTAGTTTATGTCCTGCAATAAACGTTATAGACGAAGAGCTTACTATAACACTTCACTTGCCTAAAATATTAACGTTAGTTTAAAAAACTAAACATTTCTAGGTGCATTGGTGGTTGCTGTGAACCCATTGCCCTTCCTGTGTGATCTACTGAAGTTAAATTCTGCTCTTAAATGCCCAGAGGCAAGGTCCTGTTACTGTTAAGCTATCATTTAAACTGTCAGTTTGGTCTTAACATTCATAAAAGCTGCATCATCACTAGGCTTCCACTTGTCAGCGTGGTTGTAATGGGTTTATTTAATTTGTCTCACATGCACACACATCCAATAGTCATCTGAGTTGGGTGTGCCTCTGTATTATTTTCGTTCTGTGCAGATTCAAAGGAGCCCAGGATGCTGCGTCTGCGTTGCAAGGCCAAAAATGGGACCCATCTTATGCAGGGCCTCACACACCAATCCTGTGTCCAGGAGCTGAAACACAAGGTAGAGGAGCTGACCGGGATCCCGTGTGATGTCCAGAAAATCATGGTGGGCTATCCTCCCTCTAGCCTTGACTTTCGCAATGGAGACGCCACCCTCAACGACTACCCCATCAAATCAGGTGCAAGTCCTTTATTCTAGTAATCTGCTGTTTCTTTGGCTTATTTGGTATTTCATGTTTAAGCCAGTAGGTTGGCTGACTGGAGTAAACTAATTTTATTCACCGGGCACATTTAAAATAGAACTGTTGCTGACCAAATGAACTATGCATTAGTTCTGTGAAAAGAGTGCTATACCTCCGAAAAGAGTGCTATACCTCCTCCACACATGTCTTATGGCAATGTTTCTTTTCTGTGGTCATCAGGAGACACTCTCATTGTAGAGGAGGAGAAGAACAAGCCCAAGCCCCAGACGACACCTACGCCTGCGGCGCCCACGGCGCCTACCAGTGTGCCCAAGGGCCCCACCCTGGAGAGCAGCGGGCCGACGCTCGAGCGGCGGGTGGTGCCGGCCGACAACTCCTGCCTGTTCACCAGCGTGCACTACGTGGTGGAGGGCGGCGTGTACGAGCCCACGTGCGCCCCGGAGATGCGCGGCCTCATCGCCCAGATCGTGGCCAGCGACCCCACGGCCTACTCGGAGGCCGTGCTGGGCAAGACCAACGACGAGTACTGCGCCTGGATCCGGCGCGAGGACACGTGGGGCGGCGCCATCGAGGTGTCCATCCTCTCCAAGTTCTACCAGTGCGAGATCTGCGTCGTGGACACGCAGACGGTGCGCGTGGACCGCTTCGGCGAGGACGCCGGCTACCAGAAGCGCGTGATGCTCATCTACGACGGCATCCACTACGACCCGCTGCAGAAGGTGGTGGCGGGCTCGGACACGCCGGCCCAGACGGTGTTCTCCACCACGGACGACGTGACGCTGGCGCAGGCCCTGGAGCTGGCGGACGAGGCGCGGCGGAAGCGGCAGTTCACGGACGTCAACCGCTTCGCGCTGCGCTGCATGGTGTGCCAGACGGGCCTGGTGGGACAGAAGGAGGCGCGGCAGCACGCCAAGGAGACCGGCCACACCAACTTTGGGGAGGTGTGAGCGTAGAAGCAGAGGGAACAAAGGGATGGTCTGCTGATCTTACCACCAAGCCCTGCTTTCTCTCTCCCCACCCCCGCCCCCACCCCCACCTCCTCCTCCTTCATAACCACCAATAACGTTACCTATTCCCACCCACCCTCCTACTCACGTAACCTCCCCCACTATAGAGCACCTGCCTCAGACCCCTCACCTTCCTCCTGCCCCCGCCGCACCTCACGGCTACCCGCCCCCAGTGTGTGCTGTCCTCTACCTCACATTGCCCAGCAAAAGCCAAGAGACACTCCCCTCAGTCGCACTGTCTGGTCCCACCACGTCAGTATTAAAAAAAACGATCGTCCTCCCTCTTCTGAGGTGAAAGACTGCTGTTTCAGTGTTTCCTGTGGTGTCTTAGTTCTCAGAAATCAGCTCAGTATTGTAAACTAACACAGAGACACAAACACACATGTATAATGGTGGACCATGTTTTTTGGTTTGAGCACGTAGGCTGACGAGAGAGGTTTCTCTTGAAACCAAAACAAACAAACAAACACACACAACTTTCATTCTCACACAGAATGCCTTTATCGAAGCATCTCACTACACTGCTGTGGCACTACTGCAAAAGCCCTTGTGGTTGTGTGTTTGTATGTGTGTGTGTGTGTGTGTGTGTGTGTGAGAGAGAGAGAGAGAGAGAGAGAGAGTGAGTGAGTGAGTGAATGAGTGCATTAATGAGTGACATTTTTTGTCATGTCTTGGACTCTTAAGAGCCTACTTGACATCCAGGTTGGAAGCTCTACACAAGTTCTCAGTATCTGTTGGTACACTAATTGCTGTTACTTGAAAACATAAAACAAAAAAAAAGTAGTCACTGAAGATCAAACTGAGTATCTTAGTTAGAAGATGGACAATTACTAGCTTTAAGTGGCATCATTTGTTTTGTATGAAAGGACTTCTTGATTTTTTGTTTGTTTTTTATGTTTACTTGACAAGGGATTACTGAATCTACCGTTTTCTTTGATGCAGACCACCGAGGATAGCAATGGTGCTACAATTTAAAGTTCTTATTGTATTGATTTTTTTTTTTTTTTGTGAATGTTTGGGCTTGGCTATGATGCAACATGAACCAGTAATTGGTGATGGCTTGATTTCAGTGTATTGTGACCATTTTAATTTAAACATTTTCTTTCAGATTACCAAAAGATGTCATGCAGGACCTTTTGCAAACTTGGATGAAGTGATTGTTTTGGGTTCTGATTTTAAATCAGGGGATAATAAAGAGTGATGGTGGTTTGAGTGGTGTATTTTTAAATTGATATACTTTAGAATGTATACTAAAGCTGTTGTTGGAAAATCTCAAATGTAGATGTACACACTGAATACATTTGCAGTCAGGTACTGTCAGCAAAGTGGTCTGTTCTCTCTTCTTTTATTTCACCAGCAGACATTTCTGAAGACCTTTTCTGGAAATGGTGTCACTGTGTCGAAGGCTGAATAGTAGGCCTATGTGCGAAAGGGCCCCCACCTCTTTAGGTCCAGAGTCCCTATGGGTACACGACGGTCATAGTGCGTTTAGTGAGTCAACGTTTGCGCGCTTTCTGATGTCGACCAAGAAGTAGGCCATTGTGTGCTAGTAACTTCATTTCTCTTGATCAAAAACACTGACCTCTAATAATGACCTCCGTAATGCATCGTCGAAATAGGATTACCTCTTGATTCACCACTGGATTAGACGAAATGTTATTTTAAGTAACGTTTGTCACTAATTCCTTGATTAGAGTAGCCAGTCTATTACAGGAGAGATGTGTTTGTTGATATCTTAATTTGTTCCGTAGCTTACAGTTTACATTATTATAACGTGATAAAGTTGGTTGTGTAGGCAATATCAAAGTTTCAGACTAGAAGGTTACGACCAAATGGGTCTTTGCAAAATTACCCCATGGAAAACTTTAGCCTACATAGTTGGCAATGTGATTTGGAAACATCTGACTTTGTTACATTTTTTCTCTCATCTTTCTACGCATCCCATTCATAATAGTAATATACCCCACGTGATGTTTGCATTTTGTCAACTAGACAGGGCAGCGCAGACAAACACCCGGATCCTGATTGGTTGCTGGCAGTAGGTGGGAGGTGATTGGTTGGAATCTTACCCTAGGACTCCAGACACCCGTTTCCTACAGGTACCGATCACAAGTAGAAGTGGAAAGTGGTCAGTCATTAGTCAATGCAGTCTATAATTCACCAAGAGCTTCAAAGAAAAGGTAGGCTATATATCATTATGTTAAGTGTATACTAATTGTGTTTTTTTCAGCATTTCTGTTTTGAATCAAACAATAATTTCAGCATTAAGGTAGGCTATGCACAGTGCATAGTTTATTTTTGCCTTATAGCCTACGCAACTGATTCTGAGCACTTAATGGAGTTCCAGTAGTTCTATTCTAGTCTATGCATAGGCTAGGATGGACATCAACCCTTTAATTGCCACGTTTATTCATCAGTCAATGGAATGACCAGCAAAAGACTTCTGCCATTATTTGTACGTCTAATTATTCACCATTATTACCGCTATTACAGTCCTCTTTTGCTTAGGCAGGTTTCTCTTCAGATGAGGCAAATTTAACCACTGCGCCTCTAAATTAATAAGCTATGTTTCAGCCAACCTACAGTGGGCTATATAATTTGTGATAGCAATTAGGCATTGATATTGCCTTATATGGTCATAGCCTAATAGGCCATAGAACAGGATGCAAATTATATGACTATATGGCAGTATGGCTATCTTTTATATGGTGCAGCTTGCACCTGCAACCATACGGGAAACAATGAGATCAGACGTCGGTAGAAGCTTCTGTGCGATAACGACGTTCATTTTCTGTCTGGTGAAAGTCGTGGGGACTAATCATTAGCTGGACTGGTTCAATAAACTAACTCTGAACTTCAGATAGCCACAGCAGTATCTCTACAACACGTAGGCCTACACTAAGGCCATGGGGTATAGGTAGCCTAACAGTGACAGGTGCACCACTGTACTTTGGTTAGGCTATCTGTACTTTTGGAGTTTTTATTTTTGAGAGATTCCTTTTTTTACCTATTACTCAAATTCACATGGGATGCATAGCATTTCATTTATATGTTCAGTCATGTAGGCCTATGGCAGGCTATATTGTGGCTCCCAGTGTGGCTCACTGGGCTACAAACTGGTGTGCGGATACTTTTGATCTTTTTGTATTACGGCTCTTGAAGATCCTGCACCCGGGCAAAATTGACCTAGGATGTGCGTGGGTATTCAACTTTTATCAACTTTTAAAGGCTACATTGTGGGCCTGAAAAACCTATGTAGCCTATGGTAACTGCAGAACTGGTCAACACCTGTAAGTTTATAACTCTGATTGACACACTGGTGAGCAGGCTCCTAAGCGGAAAGACTGTTTCATACAGATTGTGTAATGTAAAAAACGTCAGTGAATGTTATCTTCATCTTGGTCATATTCAAATACAAACCCCAGGGAGCGTTTCAAGCTAAGTGTTGTTTTACATAAACTGCCCTGTGTGGTGTTGAAAGAAGGAAACAGGCAATCACATTTAGAACACAAGTTGTATTGAGCAATCTGTTGTCCCTCTGTGTTGAGGCTTAACCCTAGCCCATTCATTAAATAAAGCAGGTTGCACACAATTTAAATTATACTGGCCATTTCACAATAGCATCTCCAAACTTAGACTCTAATGCTGAGGCCTGTGGGGTAGGCCCCCTAATCTTCATCCTGTTGGCCCATACTATAGGGAATCAATTAGTGTAATGTACTCTGTAAATTTGATATGTTGTTGATTCTTGTCTGATATGTTCTATATGTTTCGGCGATAACTCCTGTAATGGGCAGGTAGGCATGGCAGGATTGAGTAGCCCATGGCTGTAAACAGTGCGCTAATTCATGTTGCCTTCCATTCATTCTAAACCTGATCCTGTTAAAGTGGCTTAGTGTAGCGTGTGGTGTAATCTGAGTCACGTGTGGTTAGTGGAGTAATCAGCTAAAAACCAACTGAGATGCAGACTTAGCTATGATACACATCTCACTTCTCCACATGCACCTGACACATTACTGTAACACAGGACCACTGTTGCCGACGTAACCCTCCATCGCAGAGGTATGTGGTCATAGCTTATTTCTCTTAGTTCTGTGGGCTGTGACTTTGCCACAGTATGGCCTACTTGTTTTCTTTGTTTTCTCTCACATTCACCTGGCCATTTTGGCTTTAGTTCTCAAAATTATGTGGTCTTTTAGCTTACAGACAGCTTTTTGCATTGAGTTGTTTTGGGGCAGAGTCCATTTTGAGCTGGTTAAGATGATGCAGGTGAAGATGATAGCCATTAGATATTGAACAATTAGAATTAATATTAGTAATAGAAATAATTCACAGTGAATGTTTTTTATATGCTCACATTGTTCATCTGCAGTGTTATGTGTTTTTTTGTGTGTACATTGGGAGGGAGGGATAAAAGCAATTTATGTTGAAGACGGAACATCAATATCATGGATCAATTTGCATTTCAGAGGTGTCCATTTCTCGCAAGCATTTAAAGACAGAGCATAAATAAATACCATGGATCAGTTAGCTTGGTGCAGGGTTAACTGGAAGAATTGTTTCAACAGAGGATATAAATGCAGGTCCTGCTTATTTTTGTATAGCCTATTCTCCATGTCAGACACACAAGCTGAGTCACACTGACACACATAACTATTGAGTTCCGTACGTTATCTAACACCCACTGATTTTTTCTGTCACAGCTCCAGGCATGTGTCTGGCTCTTTATACGTTTTCGCAATCAACAAACCCATTTTCGCAAGATGCCGAGAAGTGACACCTGGCCAGGTGGAGTAGCGTTGGACACCATGAAAGAGATGGACAGTGCGGGCAGCTGTGACAGTGTCGTCAGCTTCAACTCTGGATTTGTGAGTGACCTCATTGTTTGACACACAACTATACAGAACTATAGTATAAGTTTAAGTGTATTTAACAAGACTCATAGCTGATATACTCCTGCTGAATTGATCTGTGATATCTAAGGTTCAGCTGTGCTATGACTGGTGACTTTGGCTGTGTCTGCCAGCGCCAATCAATAAATCAATAAAAAAAAAAAAAACTTAGATCACAAAAGGTGAAAGTTTAGCTGGGCCACTTTGTGACAGATGCAACATTCCTATGTGGTTTGCCGCACTATTTCTGATATTCCCTGCATGCGTTTCCAGAGCGATGACAGCCTGGAGCACCTCTCTGCAGAGGAAAGAGCCTGCCTCATGTTCCTGGAGGAGACCATCGAAGCCCTTGAGACGGAGGAGGACAGCGGACTGTCCAATGACGAGCCAGACAGTGTTCCGGCGCCAGGGAACCTGGTCACTAGAATGGCGAATCTCTCTGCCTCCATGAGCCACAGCAAATTAAAACACGGTGTGTGTTAGTCACTGCCACACTGAAATAAATATATGCTTAATGTTCATGTAATGATGACTTAATAGGCTAGGAATGTGCCATTTGGCAAAGTGCCTTTTATGATGAATTTGAGAGGGTTTTTTTTGCATTTCAGAGGTGTCCATTTGTCACAAGGCAGAGCCTGTGAACAGAATCAGCAAAGATCACAACCAGATCCTGAATTATCTGGTTCCCACACCTCTGGTCCTGGCCAATGGGTCCACCAATGTCCTTTCCAAGCCAAGGAGGGGTTTCACACCAAAGGGAGGAAGCTCCTCCAAACCTGTGCCGGCTGTGACCAGTAAAGCATCGCCGGCTCACCCCACCATCCCCTCTGAGGTGAACGTGGTGGTGATCCCACCTCCGCTCAAAGAGACCAGCAGCCCGGCGAGAGCCACTGACCAGCCAGCCCCGCGGGAGCAGAGGCTGGCCGAGTGTGCTTCCCCACGGGGCCCGCTGTCGTACGAAGGCCTGGTGCAGCTCCGCAAGACGGCCTCCATGAAGAAAGCCCAGGAGGCCTCGCACACCCCAGAGAGCCAGGCTAAGCAGCCCTCTAAGCCAATTAAACAGATTCTGCTTGACGACGGGAGTCCACACGGCCAGAGCGACCAGTATGGCGTCAGAAAGCCCAGCCCTCCCACTGTGGCGCCGAAACCGAAAAAGATCCCCTCGAATGTCCCCACGAGTCCGCAGACGGACAAGACTGTAATGAATCCTCAGAAGGTCAGGATGGAGGCGTTGTACAAACTGGGGCTCTTGAAAGATCAAGAGGCGTCCACAGCGCCTTGTCCAAGTCATCAATCGAAATGGGTGCGCCCACCTGTGTGTCCGCCTCCTCCTCCTCCACATCCTCCTCACCCTCCTCATCCTCCCCATCCACCTCATCCTCCTCCTCCTGCTCATCCTCCTCCTCCTGACCCTTGTTCAGTCCCGGAGCCGCCCTTCTGCAAACCACCTCCCGTACCTACCACGGCACAGCTCAAAACGAGGCAGACGCACTGGACGAGTGGCGGGGCCCACCACCACCGCTCCCTGAGCGACGCCACATCCGGCGCTCAGCCGCTGTCGGTGAAGCCCGTCACGGGCAAGTCGGCCACCCTGGAGCGCTCTGGACCGGGCCTGGGCAGCTCGCTGTCCAGCCACACGGTTTCATCAGACAACGGTTACAGGGACACCAAAAAAAACAACCCCCCGGAGTGGACAAACAACAATAACAACAGCGTCCTCCACAACAAGCCCCGCTCCGCAACACTGGACACGACCAGAAAAGACTGCAAAGACAGCGGACAGAAGGACGGAGGCTCTTCCGCGTCATGGAAGTCCCTGGAGTCCGGAGTCAAACGTCCTGTGTTGAGCCAGTCAGTGCCCCACAATGTACTGATGCTGCCTCGCATGGGTGAGGACCGGCGGGAAGCCCTGAGGAAACTAGGGCTGTTAAAAGACTAGACGCCATTCATTGCCCTCCCCTCTAAAAAACTACATTTCCCAAAATTCAAAGGTTTATGTGGTGTGTTCAAAAGGATCCCAACAATGTTGTTTTTTATCGAATGCACAAACTACAAACTACAGTTCAGTCATGTTTGGTCAAGAGGTCTCTTTAAACAGTATCATAAAACAATTAGCTGCAGGGCATATTGGTTCAAATGTTAAAGGTGCATTATGAGTTTTTGGGAGGCATTGTGCCTTGTTTTGGGAGGCCCAGTGCAAAATAGCACTGCCCTGTATATTTATGGTGTGAAATCTGTGTGATATTGTACGGCTGCAGAGAGATTTCAAGGAAGAAATAACTTGTATTCATTTATCACACTGCAATAACAGATGCATTTAGTGTCAGGTCTGAAGTTAGCAAACTGCAACAGTACTCACGCACATCTCAAAACCCCTATTATTCAAATAGTATGTAACACTTAAAAGGCACTTTATATGAAATGGGACATTTTCAATGTAGACATGGCTGCTCTGTGACTACCAGTATCAGCAAGGACAAGGTGGTTTGACCAGTCAGGCGTTTGTAATTTTCTGTCAGCCATAGACAGTGTTATCACAGTTTATAAAAAAAAAACCCTCAACATTCAGTTATGTCCCTTTTGCCACCGGCAAGAGTTTCTGTAGTGCTCAAGTTTCTCAGTGCTCAGTCTTCTTCAATGCGGCATCAAAGGTCAGATTTCCACAGTCTTTACAGCAAAATAAAATGGTTGTTGTTCTGCTATTGACTGTTTATCCATTTGTGGTTGCTCAAGTATGTAATGTGTAAAAACCAAAAAATGTTTCACAAGCCTCAGATTCCTGGATTTGTGGCTTGACCCAAATTGCTCACTGGAGTAGAATAATAAGGTGGATAAGGTACAAAAGAAATAAGAGCTGCTTAGTAAGAATGGTGCATACTCGGGGCTTTTAAATTGAGTTGTGTTTCAGTCTCTAGTTTTTCATAATTTATTGACTTACTTCATTCTTTTCTCCTCCCCTCACAAAAACGATTTGAGTGGCGGCAAGGAATTCTTTAAGAGTGCCGCTTCAGTACCTGAATACCTTTCTCTTAGTTTCTGTCTGCACATTCTGTCCAAAGGTCTCTCATTACTTAAGTCTCCCCCCATAACACACACACACACTCACACACACACACACTGACCCAACAGCCAGGCTACTCATCTTACACGCAGCACACCGGCATTTGAGATCTCTTGTCAGCGAGCTCCACATTATCAGATTATCCTGCTGTGTGACCGACCACTGACACGGCAAAGTCAAACCGACCACCGACTCCCATCAATCACCAATGCTGCCCAAGACCACTGACCTTAGCGACACGTGCAAGGTGTGTGTGTGTATGTGTGTGTATGTGTGTGCACGTGTGTGATCCATCACCTGGTCATAACATGATTTTGTTGTCATGACAGCAGAGCAGGATGATCTGATAGCGTTGTGATATGATTGGGCCGTGAGCGTGAGCCGTTCTGAGCCGGAACATTTTTGCATAGCGGAGGTGTCACAAAGCTCTGCTGGCAAAGCCTCAACTCTGTTGTCAAACCAGGCTGTCACCATGGTGAGAAATGTGATCTGGAGGGAGACACCTGAGACTATAAAAGCACCATTCAAATGAAGACAAGCGATGAGAGTCTTTCGGCTTCTCAGAGAGCAGGCATCCATGTCCTATACTATAGCCATGTGCAGTCCATGACAAATGGAGGTGTTTTATATCACTGGACATTTGCCTCAAAACAGACTGACAATTTGTTTATTGAAGGCTATATACAACATGTAGCACTGACACATACTTAGTCTTCATACACCACACTATTTCAACTGTAAGGTACTTAAAACTATATATTAAAGGCCAGAATGAACCAATGAAAGTACAACAAAAGACCATTTAAGTCATTTAATATGGCTGTTACATTGACCAGACACAGAATTTAAATATTACATTCCATAATATTTACAGTGGCATTTGTGCTAGTGCTAAAGTGCTAACACAGAATGCTACGCAAGGTAGTGCTGGAGGACATCATAGTTAATATCATAGTTAAGGTAGTATGCTATCTTCACAATAAAGATCTACTGTGTAAACACAGCTACAGTGCTCTGTTAAATGAATGTTGTGTTCATGGCAGGGCAATTAACCTTCATTGCACAAACTATAAGCTCTGAAAAACAATCTCTTACAATGCCCTGTATGGTGAGTGTCCCTCTCAGTGCAACAGAGATGTCGTCCAAGGTGTTTTTTCATCAGGTCATGGGTCATACAAAGGCAACACGAAAGTTCAGAGTGGACTCATGATCCTACTGGTCATCAGCCTCCATCACGATCATGATCATTCATTGCCATCACAGCGTCTTGTTTTCTCCTCAGTTGCCGTAGTAGGACTGGTGTGATTTGCTCTTCTTCCTTTTGGCCTTGCTGATGGAGGGAGGGATGCCCAGCGACTCCAGGCGGAAGGGCCGGGGCGTGAGGGACTCGGAGCTGGACAAGGGGGAGATGTTGGTGCCGCTGGCGGTCAGGAGAGCGTTGCCGTTGCCCAGAGGGGGGGAGTGGAGACCTGTGGGAGGGGTCAGAGAGGAGACCGAGAGGAGTTGTGCTGCGGCACAATCTTTAAACACAATCTCAGTCATCAGACAGACTGTCCTTCACATACTTTTATGTTGTTTTGGAGCATTTTAAATGATAATAACCTTATGATTTTATGAAGTTTGTAGTGCTTCTTCAAATCACAAGCACTACAAATCTTAATGCATAATCACATAGATGCACTGGGGGAAATGAGGAATAACTGGAAAGATTGTTTTGTCTACGTGTTAATCCCCTCTCAACTAGGCTATTCACTTCTACCTCAAGAACACCTGTTGTTCCTCAGTCCTCACAGACAGCTCCACCCTGTGGTCATGCTTGGAAGTGTCACAGACCATCACTGTGGGACTGCTTCCACCAGACTGCTAATGGTTTGATATGCCATTATGATCTTTATATGGCTACACTATTGTAGCAGTTCCATGATTCATTGGTTACTGGTCTTGATTTATTTACTTATTTATTTGTAACCTTTATTACTATCTGTATCTGTTTGAAAGTGATTAGGTTCTCTAAATACACCTATCTACAACCCTGTTTCCAAAAAAGGTATAAAATGTAAATAACAGAATGTGATCATCTCTTAAACCCATTACTATCAAAAAGGACATAAACAACATATCAAATGTTGAAACTAATAAATATGACTATTTCATGAAAAATCTGGGATCTGCACTAAGTGAGTGCTCATTGGAGATGAATTGAGGTAAAGTGGAAAAGCATCCTGTGGCAAGGCCAATCTGGTCATTCTTTTGGGTGCATTAGCGCCTATGGCACGGGCAACTTTCATATCTGAATAGGCACAATTTATTCTGGATGATACAGGTTATGTGCAACAGCCTTTTCAGGGAAGACAATGGAATATTCTGCACATATTCCAACAGTCTGGCTTCTATAGTAAAAGAGCCCAGGTGCTGAAATCATTCAGTCTTCATCTAATCACTCTTAATGTAATGGTAGTGGATGATTAACAGATTATTTTAGTTCCCCATACATTTGGGTATGAAGTATTTTAGTTCCAGGGGGAGAGGGTTCCCCGCCAGACAGATCTGGGGAAACGTTTTAAGTTTTGTGAGAAGTGACCTTGCCGTTGGCTCCTCAGTTTTGGACAGTTTGGCTATTGGTTATAAATAAAGGAGTTACAGTATAACCAAATCGTAACAAGTCGTTGTTTTGTCCATGTCTGAGAGACTGGAGAGTGTGAACAAACTCTCAGTTTACGTTGCCTTTGCACTTTGTGTGATGTGGGTCTTCTTACCCCCCATGGCCTTGATGGGCTCTCCTGCCAGCAGCTGGCTGGCCCTCTTGGACTTGAAGTAGTTGCTGGCGATGTTCTCACTCCCGCTGCGGTCCAGCAACTCCTTGTAGCGGTCCCCCCCCTCCTCCTCCTGCTGGGGGTGAGGAAGGATGAGAAAACAACAACAACAACAACAACAACAAACAGCCAAGATCATACAGATATCCAAAGAGTAGTTAATTTAAACAGAAGACATTTTGAACTTGAGAATATCAAAACTGTAAATGCATAGCTTTTGGATTTACTTTTCCAAATGTACAGGGGTTAAATTGTATGGGCCAATATAACCTTTTAACCCAAAATATGGGAAATATCTATGCAAATACATCAGCAGCCAGTGATAGCTTCTATAGCTTGTTATTGGTGATTGCTGTGTGGAGCTCACCATGAAGGAGGCGGGCTCCCCGGGGTCAGAGCTGGAGTTGCGTTGGCCAGGGAGTCGGCCTGCTGGGGACGCTGGAGCTGCTGCTGACGCTGTAGAGGGAGACACTGCTGAGGGAAGAGAGAGAGAGAGAGGGATAGAGAGAAGAGAGAGAGAGGGAGAGAGAGAAAGGGGTGTAGATAGAGAAAGAAAGAGAGGGAGAGAGAGAAAAGCTGCTGAGAGACCACAGGTAATCATGTTTACCTTAGTTATGTATGACTTGAAGACATAATAATCACTGCCTAAATAAGTGCAGAAGATGATGAAAGGAATGTGAGAATGCAACAGATATCTGATAACTCACAAATATCACTATTATATGCAAACAGGGTTTTCTAAGGGCACAAGATGGATGAAAGGGCATAGATAGTCAGAAAAGATTGCATTCTTGGTCAATGCTGAAATTACGGGTAAAATAGATAACCAAGGCCCTGTAATGGACCTCTGAAGTTCGCCTACAAAAAGCTGCCATCTTTGAGATCCGATATCTTGCGATTTTTAATAATTTTTAAAGAAATAACATGGGAATTTTGAATCAGTTTTGGCTTTTTTTTGTAGGCGACCCTCATAGGTCTATGGCTGGTCCTATTATATTTTAAGGTCAGCTGTGTAAACTTGCATTTCACTAGGATGCACACAAAATTAAATCACAAAAGAATTCTTTCGGACTGCCGACTGCGTACAGCCCACTCTTATCTCCCCCCACCACCACCCTCACCTGCAGGCAGGGCCGTCTTCTGCACCAGCACTTCGGGCAGCCTCCAGGTGGCGCTCTCCTCGTCCCAGACGGCCTCCCGGCGCAGGCGCTCCACGTTGCTATAGTTACAGTCGCGGCGCACCAGCATCGCCATGCGCTCCAGCAGGCCGTGCATCAGCTGACCGTCGCGTTCCAGCCGCCGGATGGACCCCAAGTAGTCATCGCGCTCCCGCTCAAACTCGGACTGCAGGTCGCGGATCTCAAGCCTGGCAGCCTTCAGCTGGACCCACAAGAGGAAAGAGCATTAAAGCTCATGACAGAAATGAAATGTCCAGACAGAGGACATTATGGTCGACACAATCTCTTCATGGTAGTGAACAAAATAGTGTATATATATATATATATATATATATATATATATATATATAAATATAAACCCATATTATCTCTATCAATGCACTCTATCTATTACTATTACAGTACAGCTGTAAGTCTCTTATAAGGTGGCCAGTCAGTTTGTAAAAGGCAATATCAATTAAATGCTATTCAAATATCAATACGGAACCTTCATCTAAAGAAGTGCAAATCATACAGATGGAGACAGCTGATGTGTAGCGTCTGTTACCATTATTTATTAATGATGAAAGTAATCATCAATTAATTGACTCAAGTTTCACGAGAACACTTAATTGGACTAATTAACAATCAGCCAGATAACCTGCACCGGCATTGGCTACCTGTGCATGGCGATGTCCAGCAGTGTTCCGTTTCACTTGGGCAAAGGCCCCTTCTCGACCTCTCTCCTCTCTCCTCAGTCCTCCAGCTCGTTCCCACTAATCTACTGTATAAAGAACACTGGATAGACTATCCCATTGTTGCCGCCCCATCATTACCTCCGCCAAGGAGGTTATGTTTCCATCGGGGCTTGTTTGTATGTTTGTTTGTCTGTTTGTTAGCAATATAACTCAAAAAGTTATGGATGAATTTTCAGGAAAGGTCTGAAATGACCCAAGAAAGAAACCATTAAATTTTGGGAGTGATCCGGATTACCGTCTGGATCCAGGAGGCGGCTATGTTTTCGGTTGGCGGAGGTCTGCACTCTTGGAGTGCTTTTCTAGTTCTTTTATAGATCAGTGGGAACGAGCCGTAGGACCGAGGAAGGAAGGAAGGAAGGGAGGATAGATTAAAAAGACGAATGAGAAGAGCCCATAGTGTCGTGCTCGTGAGCTCCAGAGCGGTGGGGCACCTTCTCCTGTGTGTTCTCCAGCGCCTTGCTCTTGGCGTACGCCTCGTCCTGGATGGAGTTGTAGACGTTGAGGAACACGCTGTCGCACTCGTCGTTCCGGTCAAGTGACTCGACGAGGTGCCTCTCCCGCTCGTCGGCGAGGGTCTTCCGGCGGCGCCGCCGCTGCCTCAGCTCCTCGTTGCGCGCCTGCTCGCCGCCCACAAACTCCTGCTCCAGCTGCTGCAGCCTGGGACGCCAGCGCCGACACCGTCACCACACACGCACACACACACAAATGCACACGCACACCACCCACTGCTGCTACCGCTACTACATACCCTTCCCCAACACCACCACTACAGTCACCATCGTCATCGTCATCATCATCATCATCATCATCGCCTACATCAACACCATTATCATTATCATTATCATTATCATTATCATTATCATCATCATCATCATCATCATCACTACCATCAATCACCAATCACCATCAACCTCTAGTAACTTCTCATTCTCATTAAATCAATATAAAAATACAGAAATATGTTTACTGTTATCGTTGACCATATCACATCACTATTACCTCCATACCATCAAAATCACATCTACCACCACGATCCATCATGTTCATTACAATGCTGAACAATCTTGATGCATCAAGGCCATTACAATCATTGTCACACATACACATACACATCAGTCATCAGTAAAAAAACCCAAACATCACCTCCCACAGCATCTGAATGATCACACTTATCATTACTATGCATCCATGTGCAGGTGGCTCTCTCAGCCTACTGAACCCCACCTTTTGATGACGTGTCTCTGGTCCAGTGGTGTCGGGGTGGGTGTGGGGCTGTGCTCTGTGGAGTCGTCGCTCTCCGGGCCTTCGGTCTGTGCCTGAGCCACCCACACAGAACAAGGGCTTATCAAACGCACGCTAAAGACTGTCTAGACTTCCCACTGCTAATCACATGTTAACGTGTCATACATTGACCCTATTTCAATGGCTCTACCAATAAAGTACATTTACAGAAGACAACATTAAGGATACAGCACAGGGTATTGATACACTGCTACTCCTGAAATGGCTTGAATAATAAAAAAGGAACACTGACTGATAGGACCAAAACTGTACTGAGACTTGGACTAACACAACACAGAAACTGAGGGTTACTCAGATACTGCAGTGCATAGTGTAGTAAGTGTGTGAGGAAAGGCTAGGAGCCCTTGATGCCATACCTGAGCCAAGTCTTTCTCCACAGAGGCCTCCTGGGGAACAGCATGATCAGCGAACTCCTCCTCTTCCCTGAAAGGGCTTGCACTGTGCTGACTCCCTGGGAGAGAGGGAGTGAGTGAAAGAGAGGTAAAGAGAGAGAGAGAGAGAGAAGGAGAGAGAGGGATGAATAAAGAGAGACAAGAGGAATCTGTGTTCTCTTGCAGGAGCGTGGGTTGTGGGTGGGGTGTTCTCACATTAACACTTACTGAAAGTTGAGCGCTTAAAAACTCAACTGTTTATGTGACAATAGCCAGTGGCCCTCTGGTGTTCCGGAAAGTTTAGAGAGAACAACTGTCAAGTGTCCAAACTGGGTTACAGAGGGGACATTCTTCCATAGAGCACATTTTGGGGAAACCGACCAGTATAAACCTCATAAAATATCATTCAATAACAAATACTCTGGTCTACACTAAGATGAGGGCTTTGTTTTTTTAGATTACACTGTATAATATTTCATTTCTTTTTGCTTATCAATAACTGCGGCTTCATCTACTGTTTTGTTGCTTTTGAAAAATCTGTTAATAATTAATACACAATTTAGTGTAAAGCATTAGTAATGTAGAACTTCCTAAGGACCCATGTTGGTGGTGGTGGTTGTGTTGGATCGGTCCGGTCTGGACTTGTCCGGACCAGACAGCTTGGCCTCGTAGGAGGTGCGCAGCACGGCGATGGCCTCCTGCAGCTTGGCCTTGGACTCCTGCTCCGCATGGTAGTCGGCCTGGAGCCTGGACAGCTTCTCCTCATAGTCCTGCTCAGGAAACCAGAGAGCTCGCCTTTTACATGCCTTCCCACCCATTTTTCACGGACAACATTTCAAAACCTTTCCATGACATGCCAATGACCTTGAATGACATTCTCAGGACATTTCACAGCCTATAAGTATAAACTTTATGCCACAGGTTGGGGCTTATTATGAAATGTGACTTAAACAAGCTTGGGTAAAATGTGCTTTCTCCCCCCACTATTCTTCATCTTTATCTAAATCTTTACGAAGGAAGCAATTGAATCAATGAATATCTCCACACATGTACCACTGTGTCACACAGCTATATAAAATATGAATATCACATTAGGGTTTCATATTTATAGAGGTTAATACAATGGCGATGATGTTCCTGTTTGTTCTGACCTGCTTGATCTTCTCCTTTTCCGCTTCGCTCTCTAGAGAGCTGGACTGTGCTGTAGAGCGGGGGGTGGTCTCAGTATCGGACATCTGACTTGCCAGCAAAGCTGAGGAAGGAGCGCCAAAGCACAAGTCTCAAGTCATCTCAAACTATGAATCTAGTTTTTAGTTTTACTGCTTACAATTGAGTGTACTCCTTTAAAACAGCCACATAATAGCTTCAAAGTAAGCAGGTCATAAACATCAGTAATGATCAGAGATAGTGAATATACAGTAATGTATCCTGGCTCCATCTGTCTACGTACTTCCGCTCGATTTCTTTTCCCTACAGTACTGCAAAGTCAGAGAGTCTGGTCTCCAGGATAATTATAATGTGCAAACAGAAGAAAAGTATTTAGTTGGATCACATAAGATTAGAACAACAAAACCTATTAAAGACTGCACTTCTTTCATAATAATGTTAGCCAGACTGGGCAGTTGGTGGCATGGGCTATATGAGTGTCTCACGTGTGAGGTTGGCAGTGCCCAGCTGGCCGGAGAGCATTTCCCGCAGCTGCTTGATCTCCTCCTGGTACTCGCGCAGCAGGGCATCCTTGGGGTCCTCGTTGATGCGAGGGCGGTTCTGGATGCTCTTGGCGCGGTTGGCGTAGCGCAGCGTGCTCAGGCTCTCCTCGTAGTTGTCGGCGGCCGGTGACAGGCAGGCCACCATGAGCGTGCGCGTGTTGCCGCCCAGCGAGTCCTGCAGCAGCCGCGTCAGCTTGGAGTCGCGGTAGGGCACGTGCTTGGAGCGCCCGTCCACCAGCGCCGAGATGACGTTGCCCAGCGCCGACAGCGACAGGTTGATCTTGGTGGCCTCGCGCAGGCGTTCGCCCGTGGCGCCCGTCTTGGTCTGCCGCTCGCTCCCTGCCAGGTCCACCAGGTTGAGCTTGCCTGCCCGCAGGTGGTCCTTCCCTGCAGCATCTGAAGCATGGATAGTCAAAAAATAAAACACTCAGATGATGCAGTCTACCTCTAAAACTAATAGGGCCTACCACAAGTAGTGTTACCACAAGACTGATCTGACTATTTTATTCGTACACTATGTGTACAAAGGTATTGGGACATCTGGCCATTACACCTACAGGAACTTTTACGACATCCCATTCTGTAAGCATAAGACAACCTCCACTTCCATAAAGACTTTCCACAAGATTTGGGAGTGTGTCTATGGGATTTTTGCCCATTCATCCAGAGCATTTGTGAAGTCAGGCACTGATGTTGGACGAGAAGGCCCAAAGAGGCTGAGGTCAAATTCTTCCACACTCACCCAACCATGTCTACATGGACCTTGCTTTGTGTACCCTATGACAGTGCCATGCTTGAATGCACTAAGCTCTTCAGAGCGATCCATTCTTACACAAGTGCTTTACTTTATACAACTGTGGCAATGGGGCTGAATGAAACACATGAAATCAGTGATTCTTAATTTGTCTAATGCTTCTGTTCATTGTGTGCTCTACACTTGTATGTTGTGTGGAGTGTAGATTTAACACACAAAAAGTGTAACATGTACAAGTATAAAGATAGAAAATGAACAAAGACATAAACAACAATATTATGACTTGTCTCAATGGATAAGTCTTTCTGACAGCCCCCCCCCCCCCCCAACAAAAAAATATTTTAGTTGTCTGAGACAGTGCACAAAAAACAAGATAAAGTACACTGCAAAAACTGATATCTAGACAAGTGTAAATATTCTTAAGATAAAAAAAATGTTGTTGTCTTTTAGACACTTATCTAACACTTTGCCATAAAACCATTTAACTTAATGTAATAAGAGTTTAAATTCCTATCCTTCTTATCCTTATCAAGAAAACAAGCACATTTGGCTGCCTGCCATTGCATTAAACAAATTTGTCATGACAAGACGTTTTAATGCAAGATCTTAATACATCTTAATATGTTTTTTGCAGTGTATCTACAAAGGATTTCCTTGGATGTTTCCTAGACTACAACTGATTAATACATCACCACAGCAACAAACACAACTTTTAATCCCCACTCAGTGAAGAAAGTGATATGCACTTTGTATTGTTTGGTATTTGTATTGTTTGCTAACCAGTGTTGCAGATCTCCAGGTGGATGGTGAAGATGGAGTGGGAGCGCGACGAGTCCTTATTCATGAGGGTGTAGCCCACGGAGCGGTTGCCCCAGCCCTGCGCCATGATGCACTCGCATTCTGCAACGCTGTGCACCGTGTGCATGGAGAGGTCTCGCACATACACACCACGCTCCGGATGTTCTTTAAGCTGGGCAGGACACACACATACACATACACACAGACATAAAACAAACTTAACTTCATGGCTGGACAGTAGACACAATGTCATAGCAGGACTGCTCTCTAGGCAGGGGCAAGGGTGGGTTGCTAAACCCACCCAAGCATTGTGTTTTGCCCACTCAAACGAAATCAAGAAACATTTTTTTTTTCAGTTGTGCATGTGCACAGTGTGCAGCCTCAAACCCAGCTTGGATTTATATGAGTTGGTGTTGAGTGTAACGGTAGCTAGCTGGTACTGTACATAGTTGTGCAGTAGGTCTATGGATGTGTGTTAGGCGATGTTGCAGGGCAACCACAAAACCGGTTCCACATATTCCGACTGGGTGACTAAAGTTCTTAAAAAACGGATCATTAAAGCTCCCACTTCTTGAGGTTGTATGAGAGGCTGTGTATTGTGTGTATGTCAGTGAGCAACATACAAGTCACTCATTGTGCATTGGATCATCTTTCTGCACCTCAACATTATGATCAAAACAAGTCTGGGCAAGTCAGCACCAGTCAGAGGCTACATTCATTGTTTTGCACTTTTATGATGTCATCACATCACCAAAAGTTGGCTATTGGCTATTTTTTTTACAAAAAATATTTGGCAGTATCTTTAACTACAAAAATACACACCTTTAAGGTATTTTGATACAACATATGAAGCCATATGCACAAATGACAAAATACTATTTGTGTTACATATTTTACATACTGTACATGTATCAGACATACTGCCCATCCCTGGCTGTTGGCTGCAGCAACTCGAGCTAGGTAGTACAGATTTTGTGCTTTGTGTTTATGTCCATTGTGATCCAATTTGACTGCTTTGCTATGTTGCCCACCCAAACGTAGTCGGCTAGAACCAGCCCGGTGTCATAGTGCTGTATAGGCTTGAAAAAGCAAAACATGCCTCTTTGATCCCACTTAGACGAGCATAGCACAGTGTGACCAGTTAATGATACACAGAGATGAACAGAGATCCGGTCTAACACATTACCACTGGTGGACATCCTTACTTCCTTTTTCTGCTTGGTGTCTTTTCCTAAAAGGTCCCGGATTTCTTCATTGTAGATCTCTAGGTAGGATGCCCTGACAAGGAACTTGGTGTTTTCTACACACTTTGAGACAAACACAAATCCACAGAAAAACAAACAAAACAATACTAACACAGGTATCCCAGTGACAGTGATACAACAGTCTGATATATGGGGAGTTCTATGGAAACATGAAAATGTCCATTTTCAAAAGATCTGTGGTTAGCTGTGGATATGACACCTTTCTTTGGGCATGGCATGATAGCACATTTTAAGGATGACATGCTGCAAAATGGTCTTTATACCTGGATTGTTTCAAAGATGTGCTCAAATGCGCGAGGGATGACACCTCTCTGGGATGAGGGCTCCACTACTCCCTGCATGGTATAGGATTTACCACTTCCAGTTTGCCCATAAGCAAATATTGTCCCATTATAGCCTTCAGTCACTCCCTGTTCAGTAACATGGTCACAGACAAAGGCAAGACATAGTGAATACATATGCAAAGTTTAAGAAGCCGCATAGCTCCTTAAAGATCATCATAAACATTGCAAATCACTGACAGTTTAAAAGGTCTGTTGCTGACTCTCTTCATGCACAAGGTCAAAAACCAGCACCAGAAACAGGATATGCCTGACTCTCAAGTTACAGGAGGTTACTGTTACAGATTTGAAATTCAATGATCTAGTTACATAGCAGTCAAGTGCATATATGTTGATGGATTAGTAAAACGTAAACACCAGTATCTTGATATGATAGATGAACAGCACTTACTTCTACCAATGGATAGGCAATTTCGTTGTACATTTGCTCCGTGGTTTGATCAATGAAATAAGTTCCATCAAATGTGAACTGTTTAGGTGGCTCGCTGGCAGTTCCTGGCTTCTCGATAAAGCACTGACACAGACTCGTGTCCATTGAAACAATCATTTTACAGTTCAGTGCTTTCTCCCTGTCATTGATTGGTCGACTCCTAACAACAACTTTTACCGATTCTGATGTCATTTTGAAATTTTAATATACATATAATCCGACGTAAACTATATGTTTTTATTTGTCTTTATGTCAAGGATCCGCTACAATGAATGGACTGGCCAAGCAAATGGTCTTGTCTCACTGTCCATAGGCTCGGCCACTGCCATGGCCCCTACCGACCCATCAAGCGAGCTAGCGTGCTAACAATGTAGATATGATGGAAAGCTGTGGAAAATAGATGACATGCAGTCCTATTTATTTGACCCGACCTCAGACGAAGCATCCCTTTTCCAGCTAACCGCTTGCGGTCTTCAAGCTCCGGTATTCCGAGGTCGTGTCCTCGTAAAAGTGAGGTTAGACAAACAACATTATCAGCTCGTAAACCTAGCAGCCAGCCACAGAGGAGTAGGTTCCCTGGGTCGTGGCGTTCTGAGTTGCTAGGTAACGATAAACTTCTGCCACTAGAGGAATTGTAGTTCTAGAATAGACTAGTTCTAGTTCTAGATTCTGATCTGCCATGCTGCCTGCGTCCTTTTTATGGCTATGGCTATGGCTATGGCTATGGCTATGGTTATTTAGCAGACGCCTTTGTCCAAAGCGACATACAAACAAATAACAATACAAATCAAATTAACAGTGAACAATTACAAACTAGGGAGAATAGTAATATTATCAGTAAAACAATAATTTTAAGCACTAACCTAATGAGAAATAAAACAGTGAAATGAGAATAGCAATCAAATAAGTCACTCAGTTAATTATATATAATAATAATAACTAAAGCATGGTATTGCTAAATTTAAGGACAATAGCAAAATAAATTTCAAATTCTATCAATAGACAAATTATAACAAAACAATACTATTATACAAACCATAACACATCACAAACTCAAAGGACTAAGTGCATATTAAATAAATATGCCTTAAGACCCCTCTTAAAAGATCCAAAGCTGTTGCTGGAACGGAGAGCACTGGGCAATTTTTAAGGACAATAAAGTTAATTTACTAGCTAGCAACTCATACCTCATACCAAAATAAATCTCGTGAAACAAAATTGTAGTTAAAGACATGGTTTATAAAAAATATATATGAGGTCAACTACAAAATGTGGATATAAGTCCTTGAAAATGGAGGACAGTAAAAACTTCATAAAAGTTGACTTCAGCCATATAGGGCTACAACATAAAAACTGGCACATACAAAAAAATCAACAAAATGTCAGTCACAGAGGAACCTGAGTAGGGACTACATGTGTGTTACCAGTAATCATTCATAAAATGTCAGTAACCAGAAATATCACATATTCATGATATAAGAATGGTAGGCTACATTGAATTTGCTGTTTAGTTGGCATATCTGCCTAACAATAGATCCTATGCTACAGAATTGTGAAATGTTAGTCTACACATGCATAAAGGACAACGTAAATATTAATGACTCTTAGGTAAAATGATCATATTGGCTATTGATCATATAGAAAAGTGTGACATTCCCAAAACCCACAAATAATAAATAACATATAGGCTACAGCAGATAGAAAACAAGTGCTAAGGAACCATATGATTGAAAGAAAAGTGCCACACAGGCTAAAAGTGAGTAGCCTATCACCAAGTCCATATACTCCGAACAAGAAGAATAGAATCACAGACCAATTCCCAAATGTACCTGAAGTAATCAAACTTCTTTAAAAAGTGTTTAAAAGTTTAAGCCTCCAGTAGGCCTAGTCTACCAGATAGACCTAGGCCACCTTCACCACGCAAACTCAAAATAAAGAATTCAGATCCAGCTTTTCCCGCGACCATTCTTAGGCATGACCCTCTTGTGGTTAAACTGTGTTAGTTCAGTCTGGGATTTGCTGACATTCTCCTCCCACTCATAGCAGTGGTTCACTCGTGCACAGCTCAGATGGCATTCCAATTCCCCTCTGTATTCCGTGTAGTAATCTATTAGGGTTGAAATGCTTTCAAACTCGATGTGGCATCCCTGCAAGAAGAGAGGGATATGGAGGGAGATATGAAAGCAATGTCATTTTTAAGGAAATGAATAGCAAAATAACACATATTGGTCAACAAGAAAAGAACAGCAATGGAATGCTGCATATGTAAGTGAAGTAATCAGCACAAACCTCCAGCAGGTATTTGCCCTTGGAGGTGTTCTTGATGACCTGGACGGCCAGGCCGGAGGGGAAACGGATGATGAGGGTGCCACGACTGGGTTTCTTGGGATGGGGGCACAGCAGGTAGGCACCAAGCACGTCCTCCGCGAGCAGGGCAGAGCTGCTGTCACTGATGATCAGAAGAGAACATGGCTTCAGTCAGTCAGGGCCAACAGTTGAGACATGTAAAGCTCCAGTAACAACATAGTGTCCCAGGCCCAGCTCCCACCAGTCTTATCCCTTATATTTAGGGTGAACAATGAACCCTGACATTGACACATGAAAACCATTTGCTTTAAAACACCATTTTTACACATACGCTTATAAAGGGTATGTTTTTTTCTGACACTATTTCTTAGTTAAATAACGGTAAAACCTCCATTTAGTAAGGTACCTTCAAAAACTGTGCCTTTTTGGCAGGTACTCTACCATTCTTCATTCATCATCAACTACATCAAAGTTCCGCCTATGTATCATATAAAATCTTTGACAACACACTGTTGACAACTTCTTGGAAATAGATATGCAAGACTACATACTGCCACCTGTTTTACTTTTGTGTGTCATTCAGGGGACAGATCAGCTTGGTTATATGGAGGCCTAATGTTATGAAAGTTATAAAATATATTGGCTATCTACCACTAGCCTGGTCCTACCATACTCTCATACCTTCAATGTACAGAGAGTCTGGCCACTTTCCATTGCAAAGCGTGAACTTCCTTGAATGCGGATATACAGTGCCTATAGAAAGTCATCATACCCTTTTGAAATAGTTACTTTTTTTGTCTTACAGCCTGAAATCAAAACCCATTTAAAAAAAAAATCTTTTCCAGTTGTATTAACAAATGTAGCTGTACAACATCAAAATAATGAAAAAAAAGTAAACAGTTCTGAAAATTAATAAAAAATGAAAAACTAGAATAACAGGGTTGGAAAAGTCATCATACCCCTGACTTAATACTTTGTAAAGCTTCCTTTTGCTTTCATTACAGCCATCAATCTGTTTGGATATGTCTCTATTATAGCTTTGCACACCTAGACAGGGGAATATTTTCCCAATTTTCCGTGCAGAATTGTTCAAATTTAGTCAAATTCTGTAGGGAATGGCGATGGACTGCTCTCTTCAAGTCAATCCACATATTTTCTATAGGATTTAAGTCAGGGCTCTGACTTTGCCACTCAAGGATATTCACCATCCTATCCTTAAGCCACTGCTTTGTTCTTTTGGCAGTATGTTTAGGATTTTTGTCGTGTTGGAAGGCGAATGACCTCCCCATCCTTAGCTGTCTAGGAGAGGGACGCAGGTTTTCCTTAAGAATGTGGGTGTACTTGGCAGCATCCATTTTCCCTTCTATCCTGACCAATTGCCCAGTTCCCGCTGAAAAGAAACATCCCCACAACATAATGTTGCCCCCACCATGCTTCACACTAGGTATGGTGTGTTTTGGGTGGTGTACTGTGTTGGTTTTCGCCAAACATTGCGCTTGGAGTTCAGTGCAAAAACACATCTGGAATATTCTGCTACCATGTGGAAAAAGCTTATATGGTCAGATGAGACTAAGATCGAACTTTTTGGAGACTAAGATTGAAGATTTTGGACTGAGCTCCAGGCGCTAACCAAACACAGTATACACACCCAAAACACACCATACCTACTTTGGAGCATGGTGGGGGCAACATTATGTTTTGGGGATGTTTCTCTTCAGCGGGGACTGGGCAATTGGTCAGGATAGAAGGGAAAACGGATGTTGCCAAGTACACCAAAATTCTTGAGGAAAACCTGCGTCCCTCTCCTAAACAGCTGAGGATGGGGAGGTCATTCGCCTTCCAACACGACAAAAATCCTAAACATACTGCCAAAAGAACAAAGCAGTGGCTTAAGGATAGGATGGTGAATATCCTTGAGTGGCAGAGTCAGAGCCCTGACTTAAATCCTATAGAAAATATGTGGATTGACTTGAAGAGAGCAGTCCATCGCCATTCCCTACAGAATTTGACTAAATTTGAACAATTCTGCACGGAAAATATTCCCCTGTCTAGGTGTGCAAAGCTATAATAGAGACATATCCAAACAGATTGATGGCTGTAATGAAAGCAAAAGGAAGCTTGACAAAGTATTAAGTCAGGGGTATGATGACTTTTCCAACCCTGTTATTCTAGTTTTTAATTTTTTATTAATTTTCAGAACTGTTTACTTTTTTTTCATTATTTTGATGTTGTACAGCTACATTTGTAAATAAAACTGGAAAAGATTTTTTTTAAAATGGGTTTTGATTTCAGGCTGTAAGACAAAAAAAGTAACTATTTCAAAAGGGTATGATAACTTTCTATAGGCACTGTAGATGTTGATATGGATAAAACTATTGGATCTGCCCAGAGCCACTCAGATCTGCAATAACCAATCGCTAACGTTTGGTCGTGATGTGACTTGTTCTCAGCTCATCGTTCTCAGCTACTCCCTCTGTTCGCTGATTGGACCTGCACATTTTTGTCTTGAGAAAACCTGCGAATATACCGCAGACCCAGACTACGTAGTGAAGGGAAATGAAAACTGAGTGGAAGTATGTAGGAAGGCGGAACCAGGCTAATCTACCACCTAGATTTGTGCATTTTAGGGTAAATAGCAGGTGTGTGTGGGCATCACAGCCCAGCACAGGTCGCATATTTGATTTTCACATGTTTCATGCGTTTTCCAGCACTCTTATGGCTCTTATGTCATTTCACTATGGCAAAGAGGTGCTCCAGAATATTGCTTTGCTTTCATGCCATTCATTTTGAAAGGAGACCCCACACACCAGACAATATACCGCTGTGTAGACTTGTCATGAACAGTGTGAGACATCTTAAGAGATACTGTATCTGGACGTCCTGCATTGTTCACAGGACTCACAAGACTGTTTGGAGGGGAAAGGGGGAGAAAGAGAGCCGCCAGCCAGACAGAGATGAATCCACCTGAGGCAGGCAACTTACCTAGAGAGCCCAGCCGAGCACCACACCGCTTGAGCCAACGCTTCTTCGGACTCGGCCAGACTTGGGGTACGCACATGCCGCACTGGACCATCTAGCTCCTCCTTTCCTGTTTCACACACGCAAATAGAACATTCCTGAAACCCCCAGCGGCTCCAATCTTACCATGTTTATTTACTTTTGAGGACATTTTCCAAACATATAACTGAAGTGTCTTCAGCAAGAGGGGAAATAAAGCTAAACATTGTGTTAGTAAATAAGCAATTATTTGGCTACTCAAAATGACTGTAAATCCACAAAATCTAAAACCAGTGTAATCCCGGTGATTTGAGTGGCCTTGAGTGTCCAAACAAGATAAGAAAGGACCATCTGTGATCAGTCCATCACCCACACCATGGAGTGCTCCATCACCTGGGTGCCCGACTCCGAATTGAATGTCTACGTTACCTAATGAACTCTTTGACCTTTGAGAGCGTTCGCCACACCCCAGCCCCACCTTTCGTGTGGTTCATCCGCTCCTGTAGCTGCCGCTGTTTGAGTGGCGTGTAGGTGAAGGAGCGGTAGGCTCCGGAGCTCAGGCCCTTGTTGCGGATGGCCTTCTTGCGCACTAGCGTGGGTGAGGTGATGGGGCCGTCCTCTGGGGTGCTGTTCTGGGGCTGCTGCTGCTGCTTCTGCTGCTTCTGCTGTGGTGGCTCCGGTGTGCTGGGCTTGGATGGGGTCTAAACAACGGAGGAAAGAGCATACGTTCACTTTTATCAACACATGACATAAAGACATGTTAATGCAGTATAAATGGTTAGGCAAGTCAAGGCAAGTTTATTTATATAGCACAATTCATACACATTGGGAATTTAAAGCTTTTAAAAATGCACATTTAAAAAAAAACAACAAAAAAAAACATTAAAACATTTGATCTGTTTACTGTCATCCAACACCATAAACCATGCACCAATATGAAATATTATTAAACGGTGCATTACAAGATGATGAACCCCTACAGATACTACCACCACACAGTTGCCTCACAAAAAGGCAAGACCTGTCCACAGTACAGTAGATATCCCTTTTGTCCCCAAGAAACCAGCTGCCCTCTAATCTTATCCCAGATAACGTGTGGCAGGACACAGGCAACATTAGGGGAGTGGTACAGGCTGGTGGAGTGAAGCTAACCTACAGGCTATACGAGAGTGAACACTGGATACAAGCCCACTTTAAGGTAAGGGGACAATAGTTTAGGTGGGGCAGGATCTAAGGATCGGAACAGGGAATAGAGTTGAAGGAAGGGACAGAGATACAAACACTGCAGACAACCAAAAGGGAAAACCAGAAAGAATCCCAAGAACGTATGCATGCACTCCAGATTTCCTAATGTCTCCTTATCCGCTTTTTTTTTTTACATTTTCAGCAGCAGTGGTTTCCCTTGGAATGCAGACGGACATTATTAATGGTACACTGGAAACTGAGCCGAGTCGACACACCCCAAAAAAGATGTCAACAAAAGAGTGCAGTGTAACAGGATGAGAACAGAAATGATCGGATAATGCGGATAATGTCCATCACTCTCAGTAGTCAGTACGGTCATGAAGACTAAAAGGACATTGAACAAACATTGAAGCAGAAGAATAACAATAGTTGACCATCATTCAACATCATTCATAAAATGAAATGCACAATAGCAGCTTCCCACATACAAATATAAAACAGGCGTAGACCATAGACCGTAAACCATAATAATGGGGACTTCCTCTTCCATGTAAAGTGACACTTGACTTCACAAAACAAAGAACACAAAAGCCTAAGCAGATTGACTGTCACCTGAAAAATCCCCACCCCCCCTCACTCCCTCATATCCGTCAACCCATGTGATCCTGACCTTGGCCCCTGGGAAGAGTCCCAGGAAAGGGGCTCGCCTGAAGGAGACCAGGGCGCTGACGCTGAGGGGGAAGCCCTGGTTGAGGAGCGAGGGGACGCGTGTTAGCTTCTTCCCTTCAGACGACTCGTCCTGAGCCTCCTCCGGGTGGCACTCCAGGTAGAAGAGCTGGAAGCACCGGCATAGCAGCAGGTTCAGGAACTGAGCCTGGACCGTCCAGGAGGACATAAAGAAGGAGAGAGAGAGATAGACAAACAAATAAACAAACAAACAAATCAGTCTTCTTCTTTTTAAAAAGAAGAAGAAGACTGCTTGGACAGACTCATGCCCATGAAAAAAAAGATGGAGTCAGATCAGAAGATCAGAATGAGCAATTTGAAACAATAATGCTTTATTCACTATACTGAGGCTTCAAAAGACTGCATGCGGTGTTGATATAATTTCCATTTGTTCAACAGCCACAACCCCTGACTTTCTTTTAATAGAAACATCTCCCACATGCCCCAAAAAGCGGGCTAATGCAAGAACCAGACTGGGGGTGGACCACCTACCGCTCTGGCATGTCTGGCCTTGAAAAGGTGGCAGTAGAGCTGGGTGTCACTGCTGCCTGGGTTGTGGGAAACAAAGGCGAACTGGGAGTCGGACGGCCGAGCGGTGGATAGGGAGATCCTCCGCATCGCGTGGGCCATGAGGAGTGTCTGAGGATGAGGCAGAACAGAGGCCGTTTCATTTGATGTTCTCCAAAGCTCTAATCAAGAACCACAGCATCTGGACACATGCCGCAGTGATATATTGACAATTGATTATGTGGTGGTGTGTCTTAAATCTCTTTACTGTATGTAGCTTATCTGAATGGCACTTTGAACAAAAACAGTAGTGCAATAAATGATTTAGACAGCTAGTAAGTTTACGGTCCTGAAATTGTCCACATGCAAAGGCAATAAGGTCTTGTTATGGATGCATAGCTGATCAGGGAGTGGTACAATTTAACATGCACTGTTGCAGTCAGTATTTCATTTCATGAACTGAAAACCGCAAGCAGAAAAGTAAATAATGATTTGACCTTTAAAAACTTTCCAAAAAAAGTGTTTTGATGGCTTATTCTGAAACCACACCTTTCTATGAAGTTCTTACCGTCTCATCCTCATCATATATTTTCAGTCCTTTAATGGAGAACTTCAGCGAGACTGGCCTCCTTTTCTTGGAATTCTACACACACACACACACACACACACACACACACACACACACACACACACACACACACACACACACACACACACACACACACACACACACACACACACACACACACACACACAGAACAAATGTAGTCTGCAGCCATCATCTCTTTTTTGTATTTTTGGCTCTGTTGTCCACTACAAACTGCTGACACACAAGCACACTCACCCTGAGAGCCTTCAGCTGTATGTGCAGCTGTTGAATCTGCTCGTCCAAGGATTGATCATCCACAGGAAACGAGCCAACATACTGTGCACATGAGGAACAAATGTCAACACACAAAAAAACATACATCTCACGTTTTGGGACCACATATGAATATGCTGCTCAGTAGCCTATAGCCCCCCTCAAATATCCACTGGCATCTGTAGGCTACCTCTGTGAGAGGCCAAAATGTCACCTAACCTGTTACAGCCTACCTCAGCAGACCTGGTGACTGTGCCGTCCTCCCTGGTTGGTCCGTCACACATGATGATTGCTTTGATTCAGTTTTCTTTTGCTGGCTCTCAATGTTCTGTCGAGAACATATAGGCACATATGTGATTGAGTAAGAACAAAGAGGAAGTGCAAACAATATCTGAGCTGATCTGAGCAAGTTGTGAAAGCCAACCCACACTTTTGCATTCTGCTCTGCACGGTTGAGCAGTGGGCTGTGGTTACAGTCGGCGAAAGGTACCGATACAATTAAGATTCAATCTCCAGTCCTCACAAACACTCATCAACACAAAGCTTTTTACCGTGACTGACACTGTCTGATACGCTTTTATTGAAGGATAAGATAGGCTATGACAAGTTTGGTCAAATTGGCAAAAACTTCCTAGGCTACAACAACGCCAGTGAGGAATGTTGACAATCCTTCTTCCCAAGCCAACACTAGCCTATATGACCAATTCATAGAAAAAGTATGTAAATACACGAACAAACGTTCATCAAAAACAACGGAGGCAATTATGGAGGAAGTGCCCATTAAGACTTAAGATAAGCGATCATAGCCTACATTTCACACGCACCTCGGCAGCAACACGCCAAATTCTCCCGGCAGCACCGTCGTTCACAGTTCTAGCAGAGTTTGACTCACTGAAAATTATTCACTGTCGGTAGCCCATACCATAATATGTAGCCTATGCCTTCTATCAAATGCGGTTTAATATTTTTCCACTTACCGTGGAGGTGAATACCACACTGAGAGGGTCGTAGTGCCAGACAGCTCATAGACGAAAGTGCACCTATTTCGCAAGTCTGAAATGACTCACCTTATCAGCACCGTCTCCGCCCTAATGTGCGCACATGGGAAATTACTCAGATAGTCTTCGGAAGTAATAGCGTGGGTTAATCATTAATTCAGAATATTAATTGGCAATTCTGTTCGAAAACACATATAATTTTCCTTTGACTGTCGAGAGGAATTGGACGGTTGAAATCAATTGTAGCCTAACTGTGTGGGCTATTTTATGCATATTTCTCTTGCAACATGTAGCGGCAAGTAGGAGAATTAGAAACGTGGATGGTTGACATCAAATAGGCTTGCGCTTGCGCAAGATATAAACAAAACTTTACTCTATGATGTTTTGCTATGTATACGATTCCTTTAACAGTAAAAGTAAAGCAAAAGGCAATCGCATTGTTGCAACTTGCAATATAGCCCTAGGCTTCCAATTTCTTTGTATGAAGACATGACTTAAAGATACTCAAAAGAGATAATGCACAAGGGAATGGATTTATACAAAATATGATACATATTTCTGAAAATGATGATCTCGCACAAATGTCTTAAATCCATGCATCACTGTTTTCATGTTCACTGGTGGGACAACTATATATACATAAAGAACACATAAGATAGTACAAATATAGTCACTTTATTAATGACTACAGAAAAGCAGATCAGTGAAAGATTAACAGCATGCAGAGCATGAGCCAAGCTCATGGGAACAAAAGCTGTCTTATCCTCATGGATTCACTAATACATAGAATATAATCGAATATAACTTTTGTGTGCTGTATTGAAGTCATGACTATATGACAAAGAAAACAATTTTATGGTCTATCTTTTAACAGACGATCACACACACAAATTAAACTAATTATTTAACATTTTCATTTGTACTGTTGTCAGCAGAAGAACAAACTTCCAATTTAGTCTGGCCAATGCAGACAGGGATAGTCTTCACATAATGTTCTTTGAACAGAAAGAGAGCTTATTAAATCAACATTTCTGAAGTACAATCTCATGCTTGAGTACACCCTTGCTCACTCTCAAATATGAAAAACTTCCATCACCAAAGCCAATAATGCTACCTTCTCTTAACAAATCTCACAATAAGAGCCTATGGTGACCAAAACCTTTACCTTTCAGAAATATCAACCGAAACTTCACACTGTGTCAAAAAAACAAACAAAACGGTCCGAACAGAACAACAAAAAAGATCAACGTCTCAAATACAGTACATATACTGAGCAGTAAGAGGCAAACTGAACTTCTAACCACTTGAGTTAGATTTAGTACGATATAATACTAAAAACCGATCGATCCTCTGAGGTTCCTTGAGTTTGAAACAAAGAACAGTTTTACCATTGGAAATGTATTTTTTTTAAAAGAAAGAAAAAAAAGAAAAAAGAAAAACACAGAACTAACACAACACCATGACCTTCAAAATTGAGACTCGACTGGAAAAGTATTTCTATGAACAAACTGACATCATTGTTCATCCATCTGATCACGTTACAAGGCCTCCGACAAGGGAGGAAGGATGAAGCTATACAAAAAATATAAAGTAAAAAAAGAAGAATAGATCGAGAAAGGGGGGCAGGGAGGCAAAGCACAACAGTCTACTGAGCTACGAGTAAACGTCTCCAAACGGTGAGCCTCGCTCGCCAAAGCTCACTTCTTCACTCGAGTGGACTTGCGGGCAGCTGGTTTGGCCTTTGCTGGTTGCTCTGCTTTGGCCCTCTTGGCCTTGGCCGGCTCTGGCGATTTGGCCGCCTTGGCCTTTTCTGTCTCATCCGCTTTTGCTGCCCTGGCCGGTGCCTTCTTGCCCGGAGGCCGCTTGGCCACTCTGCTGGTCAGCTTCTTGGCGACGGGCGTCTTGGGCGTGCGAGCTGGGGCGGCTTTCTTCACGGGCGTGGCTTTGGCCGGCGGGGCCGCCTTCTTGGCCGCGGGCTTCCTGGCGGGGGGAGGGGCCTTTTTCTTAGCGGGTGGCGCCGCCCTCTTGGGCGGTGGGGCCGACCGTTTGGCAGGGGGTTTCCGGCTGGCAGGCTTGCCCCTCCTCTGGGGGGCTGCGGAGCGGGCCTTAGGGGCTGGCCGCCTCTGTTGTCCCCTGAAAAAACAAACAAACAAACAAACAAAAATGAAATACCATAGTGCATGCCATAATGACCACTTAATGCAATTCTGAATTTGTTTTGGAGTTTTTAGGGTTAACTTTAGGGAGATATTTGAAAGGAAAAATGTCTGACCTTTTACGAGGGGGCTCATCGTCTTCAGAATCTTCCTCCTCCTCAGACTCTTCCTCAGACTCCTCATCCTCCGAGTCTGCCATCCTCTTGCGTTTGGCCTTCTCTTCCTCCTTTTTCTTCTGTTTTGCAATCTTATCTGGAAACAGGATGGCTGGGCTGTGGATGGAGAGAAAGATGATCAGGACCACTCACAATCTTTAAAAAGTGTAATAGGATTACACTTATATCCCCCCACCCTCCAACACAAACTAAGGTTAACAATTAAAAAATGTTTTTGAAACAAAGAACATCTGTTCTGCCTCACCTGACCCCATCCCACCTATTAGTTCAAGTACAACTTCAGATGAGCTCATTTCAGACAGCAGGGGTCTACAAACTGTACAAATCAGTCAAACAGCGACAGTAGTCGACAACTACTTAAACTAGTTGTGTTCATGTTCATGCAATCAGCACAACTTACTACGGAGATGTACCTCAATAAGAAGTGAGCCATCCTTGCCACACCGAAAACCCAGATATAAACCTGATCTTGCTCAGCCCAAAATACTGCTTCCTAGTGCAAGCTCCAAGGTGTTTCATGTTGAGTGTAGGTTTCGTCATGCTGTGATTTACCTTGGGTAGTAGGGGTAGGAAAGCTGGTAGCTTCCACTTAGCCCGTGGCCCGTGATCTGTTCGATCCAGCCCATAGTCTTGCCCTTCTCCAAGGTTCTCTTCAGCTGGTTCACTAGCAGGTGAAAACGAAGTGTACGGTCACGATCAGTCATATGTGGAACAAGTTGATATGTGAATGGTCATTTGTGTAGCTCAACAGCTGTGTATTTTCTGAGAAAGCCTATCCTGCTCATGAAAAAATATCCAGATCTTCATGAAACCTTTGCGCATTGTGACTTGGATGTGTAACTACAGTCTTACTTAAGAGGTACTCCTTTCGGTCCTTGTGGCTTTCGATGAGGAACTTGCGGAGTGTGTTGATGCTGCAGGACTTCGGCTCGTTCATGGCTATGATGGCGGTCACTATAGCATCCTCAAGGACAGTTGCAGGTTTGTCCCCAGTTTTCTTCAGCTGTAGGGCAAAACAACACAAAAACATATATATACTGTATATATATAAAACATAAACATGTTATACTAGAAAACCATATGGAATAACACATAGGTACTACTTATTAACTAGCTAGGCGGCATTGGCATCTGACATGCTGTCCATGTTCTTGACGACACATTTTATCTACAGTACATGCACTCAAAAGGACTGGATATATATATGAGCACATGTGCATTACTGCCGAGGTAAAGAGACATTGATGTGCCCTTGATGTGTCCTTGTGGAACAGAGCAAGCAGAGTGAGGCATTGGCCCTCACATACCTGGAATGTTCCAGTAGCTCCCTTGCCAGTGATCTGTTCCAGCTGTCCCCTCTCCACTGCTCTCTGCAGGCCGTTCTTCAGAATATCTGGTCTGCAGAGGAACCACACACATCTCTGAGCATGCTCACCATCAACCAATACAACATCCCCTACTTTAAACAAACAATGTGAACACCTGCAACTTAGGTAGGACACACATATAGACCATGGATGCATTATGTAGAACTAGAGAGAGAAAAGAAGTTCGGCCCCATTCTTAGTCGACGGTAAATAGCTGACGCTCGTCGGATGGCATTTTAAAAACGGTGGCGGCAAACCATGATGCTAACTGGCTGAAGCTAACTCTCCAACTCCTGAACCCCTGGTATCGAAGAATTAATTTTCTGACAAGTATAAGAATAGAATCACAGACCTACGAATAAACAAAACAAACTGGGACCCTCCCAGCAGTGACCAAGAGGGCACCATCAATCAACCTTACCTCTTCTCTACATCCATTAGTGGGTAGTGTTCAGCCAGGTATTTCTTGATGAGCAGATAGGAGGCCTCTTTGGGCTCACAGAGGCGTGTCATGATGAGAGGCAGGCAATCACCCAGTGTCTCTGCCTTCACACCTGGAGCCACCACCACCGCAAGTCTCTACACAACAGCAACAACAAACACAGGTCAGTGCCACATGCTGGATACATTTACATCTCCATTTACAATCACTATTTGACAACTAGTATATTATGAATAAAGAATGAATTTATACATTTTTATTATGAATAAAGTGTTCCTTGACTTTAAACTTTCCAAATGAGTCGATTACAATTAACAAATAGAAGTGTAAGGAATCGGATCTTTTTCTTTTACTGCGAGCAATGCTCAGCAATCCTTTAGGGATGATCACGTCTATTTGGAGATGATCATCCAATTTGCCTACTGCTGAAAATCTAAAAATGATGAAATGCAAGATAGACAGCTGCATGGCGGAGAAAAACACCAGGGTTTTATGTTACCTTATTGCCAGAGTTGGAGACAGCTGATAAGTTTCCAATTGCGAAACTCCCAGCAAAGCCTTTTCCCTTCAGCTGTGTGGGACAGAGACATAGTTCATGCCAAGTGTGAAAGTTCATGCCAAGTGTGAAATCAGAATGTAATCACAAAGTGAAACGGTGTATTTAAAGGGATAGTTCGGGTTTTAAGACACGAAGTTATATGGGTTCCCTGTCAGCAACGTTGTGCATCAGCACTGACTTACCCCCCGATGCTGAAGAAAGTAGTCAGGCAAGTTTCTGGGGTCACGAAAGTAAAGTGTTTTTCTTCTCAAAACCATATGCGTTCAACAGAGTGATATATTTGCACCACAAAAACGTTGTCCAGCTGTCAGTAGCGCGCAGTGATAGGAATCGCGAAAAATAAGTAAGTGATAACGAGGTTTGAATTTTTCCTGGACAACGTTTTTGTGGTGCAAATATATCACTCTTTTGAACGCATATGGTTTTGAGAAGAAAAACACTTTACTTTCGTGACCCCAGAAACTTGCCGGACTACTTTCTTCAGCATCAAAAACTGGCTGGATCTCGGCTCACAGGACGCTGTTGCGGGGTAAGTCAGTGCTGATGCACAACGTTGCTGACAGGGAACCCATATAACTTCGTGTCTTAAAACCCGAACTATCCCTTTAATATGACTACACACAACAAACTAATTTCCTATCCAAATGACACATGAAGGGTTCATGCACACCATATTCCAATTAAGGACCATATTCTGGTTATTGCCTAATCCAGAAAAAAGAAACCTGCTTCTTTGAGTATGACTATGCTTTCACCCATCAATTAATTCCATTATGACATTCAAACTTTCGGGTCTGCATACATAAATTGACCTCTTCACTACTCTATCGTGTCCATGGAAACGTAGTGATTGGCTGCTTTGAAATGGTACATGTAGGACATGCTACCTGTTTGATGGCCCCTTTCTCCACCAGTCGCTTCATAGACTGCCTGAGAAGGAATTTCCTTTTGTCCAGCTCCAGAAAGGCATATTTACTCATGATGTACTTCAGGATGACAAAGACAGACGTACCACTTCTCTCCTTGGAGCTCTGTAAGAGAGAGAAAATATATGATCAGCACTCGCACGTCTCATGACTCATTCTCACCATCACTATTGTCATTCCTTTCAGAGACACTTTGTCTGAACCCTTGATGAACCTTGGATGAAAAATAATTCTTGTTCTCGCATCACATTTGTATAGACTGCTTTTTCAAACATGTTTTCAGCAGAGACAAATAAGCCCCATTTTGCACTTGTTATGTTAATTACTTTAATTATATCCTGTCCAAAAGATAGGCTACCGTATTCATTTGACTAGATGAAACACTGAATTGGTGCACCTACTTTTTTCCCCCCCTGCCATTTTAAAACTTAACGCTGAGCACACCAATCTAAAACAGTGTACACTGGCAAGGTCAGTCTAATCTCGTCATAACACGATGGCCTCTCATAACACAACGAGACTGAATGCAAGTGGTTACCCCTTCCCAGTGCATGTGTTGGGCCCTATGAAATCAGTTTTATTATTTTTCCAAATTCTGTTTTTTTTTTTTCAGATTTAATTTTTTTTTTTTTACTTCTAAGATGTCTTCACCTATAAAAACTCAATGACAGACAATTCAGCTTTCTAAATATTTGGCAAAACCAATCATTCAGTTCTAAACATCTTTGCACAAAAACAACAGTTAGGGCCTACATAACTTCAACTACATGGCCATAACTAGGCTGCAAGTTTAGATCCCAATAAAAGGGCACTTTGTAACTCAACATTTTCCACAGCTAAAAACTAGCCAGCTTTTTTGTAGATTCATGTTTCATTTTAAATATGCGTTGCTTTCTAAAGCATTTAGGCAACCATTGTTAGCACACATCTCCACTGAAGTATGTCTACATGTTGGTAAGGTGCTTGGTGTTGCATTCTCTTGTCAGTGACAATCTCTTGTCAGGTGGGTCTGTGTGTCTGCTGACATTGGCATCTGGGAATGGGACTGCTTGCAATGTTTCAAGAAACTGACATTGCATAATGCACACATTGCTAAAATCTTCCATAAGCTCATGTCTAGCATCTACTGATTTTGTCATTGCCTTGTAGGCTGAAGGGATTAGCCCGCAACGGATTTAGCTTCATTCTTAAGTTGCCCTTTTGATTTGTATGGTCACTACATGTGTATTTAAGAGTCAGGTCAATTATGTGTTGACTTGCAAACTAGTCGTTTTCAGACTCATAGTAGTCATTATCTACCAGTCATGCAGTTTAGTGTTTTGCCACCATTGTCAGGGACCACTGATTGCTCATTTTCGTTGTCAGGCACCAGTCAACAAACTCAACGCACATTAATTTTCGAGACATGATTACTACGCTACGCAGCTCATTTAACAATATCTTTCGGTCACGGTTTAGGCAAAGACCTTCTTATATGCTTTTTGTTTCAAAGCAAACTGAAATAAAACTGACATAAAAGAGAAGACAGTTAAAAAAAAAAAAAATGTATCAACAGAATATCAAATTCCGTGCAATTCCGTGTCAATAAGAGAATTCCGTTTTCATGTGTAGATTTCTGTGATTCCGTCTGCGTTTTCCGCATTGCAGGAATCATAGGGCCCGGCCCCCACATGTGGATGGATGTGTGAGTGTGCACAAACCTGAATAGCTTCGATGAGGATGTCGTGCACTTTGGGGTGCTGCATGACCGTCTTGGTGCCCATCTTGCTGCCTGCGCGCTTGACGGAGGGCAGGGAGGCCCAGGCCGGGATGGACTTCTTCACCTTCTTCACCTTGACCTCATTGGTGCCCTCTTTGTCCCTGCAACAGTCCCAAACACCACCACATGTAAACATTAGCCAAACGTTGTTCTGTGGCAACTGTGGGGATTTCCTTTGGATTAAAAACATCACCAAGTCCAAGAAGATTTGAGCTAGGAGGAGAGAGCTCCCGCAGTAAATTTAACTAAAGCATTGCATGGAGAGCATGCAATCCCCCTACTCATGTTTCAACACCTGTATCTAAATTAATTATAATTACAGTGTTTGGGCACTTTAAGTTAATCCCAAACTATGATGTTTTATGTTTACTTACGTCATCTGTCTGTATTGTACCCATATGTATTTTAGACCTTCATGCGATTCACAGGTCAGGAGGTTAACCTACGTGTCAGCCAGTCGGCCAACCATCCACCAACCCAAACAAAACAAAGGGATTTACTCACTCCTTCTTGTCTTTCGATTTCTTCTTCTTCCCAGTCTCTTCAGCGGCCTCTCCATCAGCCTTCGCCTCCCCGTCCGCCTCTTTGTCTTTCGCCTCTCCTTCTACCGCTCCTCCGTCTCCTCCTTCTGCCGGGGTCTCTTCTCCTCCTTCTCCTTTCTCCCCCGCCGCCTCCTTCTTCTCTCCCTCGGCTTCAGGGGCTGGGGCCTCGGCCTCCTTGGCTGCCGCGGTCGCTTCCTCCTCCATAGGAGCTGCCTCGTCAGAGTTAGCTGTGGACTCTAATCCAAAACCACATGCATTTTAGAACAAGACAACAACAACAACAACACCATTATAGATGACCATACAGTATCTTCTAAACAGCACGTGAAGAAGAACTGCCTGTCTTTCAGGTCAGTTTTGCGATGTCTGTTTTGCCACTGTCATAAAATCATGTGTTTGGGATGAAGTTAATATGTGTCTAGTCTGTTAACAGATATTATCCCACAATGACACTGCAAGACAAACGTGCATGCATGCAGTCTCTCACAAATGCGATGTGTGTGTGTGTATGTGTGTGTGGGGGGGTGGTCACACACCTTTGGCCTTGGGAGCACCGTCTGCAGGAGCCTGCTCGTCCCCAGTCCCTGGTCCTCGACGTATGGATGCTCTACGCATAACTCACCTGCACATGCAGAGAAAGAGAGTTGACCCCAACAGGCCGAATTCAGGCTCCTATGCTGCACAAGGTAGGGGAAGAATCAGTGATGGTGCAAGTAGATGTCTCAGGTGAAAGGTGATCACGTTGGGTATGAACATAATGTGGTGCAAATATATGATGTAAACAAAAAATAGGGATGCTATAAAACCATTACCATCATGCACAGTTTACCAACAGCCTCAAGAAATAAACTAAGGCCCTCAGGACTCAGGCCGTTAGAGCCATGTGTGTTGCAACTATCTACTGCAGGATTGCAGACCGTGTGCCAAAATATACATCAGAGACACTGTGTACTGCAGGATTAGAGGCCGAATGGCAAAATATATAGTTAACAAACTAACAATAAATCTGTGTTCTCTATTACAGGAGTGAGCACCAAAATGAGTGACTTCATGAAAAATCGGTGTTTTCGCAAACTAGAACCGCCGGAGAGCGTGCCCATTTTCATTCATGTCATGCAAAATAAGGTGTGGGCAGAAGAAGTATTTCGTGTGCAATTTTTTTTGCAATTATCCACATTCAAGGTATATTGATTCATTGACTGCAGAACAAAACTTCGGTGTCCACAGAATGAGCAAGTACAAATTAAATGCATGACTGAAGGTGCACGACTAGTTTGACTGTACTCGAGACAAATGCAAAAATCGAGAATGGCCATTTTGTCTGTTTAACGATACCCTACACAGTAATGGCGTCGCATTGGGCAGATGGCAAGTTAAAATTGCAATGGAAAAAACGCAAGAGCATGTTCCGTGGTTATTTAGTAGTCAGCGTGGTGCTGTCTAATTCGAATACCATACATTTTCTTACCTTTCCAACGCTCGTTTACTTAGTTGTTTATTCTGAGCTGCTTTCCCCTTAGCTACAATTCTTTCTTCAGACGTGCCCTTCCCCCTTTGGACGTACAGACACGTAGCAACGTCAGTGTGTCGTCATCAAGCGTGCCCTTTGTGTATGAACTCTTACCTTTGGAACTTGTCAGCTTCTAGGTATTTTACACATTTAGACGAGAAAGAAACACCCAACAGTATATTCTTGATTAATGCAAATGTAATGTGGACCACGATTTTAGCGATACGAGAAAAAAAAATGACCGTGTGGGTGTAGGCTACTCTATTAAAGCGCCTACTGGATCAGAGTAGGCGACCCAGAGGAATCTGTGATGGAAGATTGAGAGCGTTACTTTGTTTTGTGCAGTGAATTTGTTTTGCTGATTGCTGGTCTTAACACTTTCTTTAGGTCTATGGTCTTAGTGGAAGCGGGAATTTGGATCTCATTTAATGTACAATTTCTTTTTCTTTTCGAAATTAGCCAATTTCAAACCATGCACAGGGGTTGTAGCTTTCTTAGGAATCTCACAACCAGACTTAGTCTGCACATAATAGGATAATTTCAGTGGGCCTGAACAGAATTATTATTCATGGCCATATGCAATATAATACTCTCATATTGTGAAGATCCAAAAGCCATGCAGCCTAGTCTTTCTCTCCATGTAGTTTGTGGTAAAAACGCAAGAAAAGTGAGTGTTTACACATGAGAAAAATAACCAGTGCACATCATTGACTAGTAACTGTCCATTGATGAACGGATGGAGGCCCTCTTGCCCAATGCATTACCTGGACCGCTTTGATCACTGGCTCACAGATTTGTATACTCTTGCTGCACTGTGAAGGGAGTAGTATTTGTCACAAACATCTAATACTAGAATTCACCCTTATTTACAAGTGAACACGAGGCAAACAACGTAAAAACAACTTTTTAAAAAACTTTCCAACAGGTTATAATCAATCTAAACTTAGAATAAATGTCCAGTCCGTGATTCAGGTGAACTGTTTTAATATTGGAGCTCTACTGCTACTCCAATGTCATTTCTCTCTTCTGTGCTCCTGAGGCAACAGTGGCCCCTTCTCAGCCTCTCTCCTCGATCCTGCGGCTCGTTTTCACTGATCAGTGGGAATGAGCCGGAGTACCGAGGAAGGAGGGAAGGAAGGGAGGATAGATAAAAAGACGAATGAGAAGAGCCCACTGTGATTGGCTGGAAGTGGCTCTGTCCAAACCACTTTCTTCTACATTTACAGAGCCTTGGCTGTGCACAACTGTATTGCTGTATTGCGCACAGTGCTTTAGGAAGGATCATCACAAACACTTCTCTGAAGTTGACCAGAAGGTGATTTCATTACATCAGAATCGTGATTTCATTACATCAGAATCGTGGACTATCCCTTTTATGAGTGGGCAGGGAGTGATGCCGGATCTGCTGAGAGCTTCTGGAGGGGTGTTAGTGTTATGCATTTTAAAAGGTCACACAGCATGTTCTTAGACAGTCTTTAATGTATTCACATGTACTTTAAATTTGCTCTTCACGTCTGGAGAAAAACAAGGTTGAAAAAACCCTGGTATGGTTTGGATTCACACAAGCACACACACACACCTTCTCTATCAAGTCCCTGCTTTTCTCAGCAGTCAGAGAAAGTTCTTGTGTATGTGTGCATATATCTCATGTCCTTTTGGAAGCTCAAACTGTTTTCCACAGAGCAAGCAAACCCTGCAACACCAGACTTTGGAGGGGTTATTCTATAATAACCTTTGACCTTGTACATTGTAAACGTCAACCATCTCGGTCTCCGTCACACCTTTCATCCAAAAATAACTTCTTCTGAAACTGTCTTCAACCAAACTCGGGAATCCACAGAGGTTATTCAATTCACAATTATTATTACTGTAATGATAATTACTTTGTTATTTTCTATTGTCAGTGATGTTCTCCTCAATATGAGCTTTTTTTCTGCAAATGTTAAATAAAAGGTCCGTCTTTGCAGTCTCTTAAAAAAATAATAAATTAATCAGGTTATAACCTGTTTTCAAGTCTCTTCAAAAAGTAACAAAAAAAAAAGAAAAAAAAAAGAAAAAGAAAAAAAGTTAAAATTTAAAGCAAAAATATTTTCTATGTATAGTACACGTATGTAGTGCTCCCATTTCTGGAGATCTTCCTCAGGGGGGGTTGAAGGAACGCAAACAGAACTTAGTAGAACCGCACTGCGAACGTGTTCCCTCTGCCCCTCGGGACAGTGTTCCCTCGGTCCTATTCTCCCATCTGGCTTTGTCAGTCCTCGGGGGAAGTGGACACACTGGCTAGAACGTGATAGAACGTGGTGGTACGTGAGCGAAAAACGCTTTTCCGGAGGGGTGTGATGGGTTTCCCCCGGTCGGCTCTCCTCAGTTGTCCTCCGACTCCTCCTCGGCCTCGCGCAGCCAGGTGAAGAAGGCGGTGACGGACTTGAGGGCCACGCCTTTGCCCAGCTGCTCCGCCGGGTCCTTGCTGGACTCCCAGAGGTAGAAGGCGTCCTCCGAGATCACGTCCTCGTCGTACAGACAGTCGAAGAACATGCGGAGCAGGTCTGCGGAGGAGAGCAGGAGGAGGAGGAGGAGGAGGGGTGGGGTGGGGGTTAGGGGGTGGGTGTAGACGTGCATGTTTAGGACTTGACTGAAAAATGGATTTGGTACGGTCACTCATTATCTTGACTTCCCTTCACCGAAAAGCTTAGATCTTAATTATAATCATTATATGTAATTACATATAATAGTTAAAATCACTAGATTAGGTTTAATGTGATAAAGTGAGGGCCAGTACTAATAACTGATAGTTGCAATTGACAGTGTACAATATCTATGAGAGCATCTTTAAATCCTTCTAGCAAGTACCATCCATGGAATGCATGTGTTTTAGAGAGCAGATGAAGGGTCAACAGAGTAGATCAATAGGACATTGGGTACTCACTTGGAGGTTGATCAAGAGTTACTATCAATGCTTGAAGTGCATAAAGTGCTTGCAACTGGCGCTCAGTGTCTGAGTTAAGGTACTTCAGTAAGACAGGCAATCTCTTCTGGATGATAGCAGTGTCCACTCTACAGGCAGAAGTCTCATCTGAGGACAGAATTAAAGAGAGGGAGACAGAGAGGGAAATCACAAGGAAGACAAGGAGGAGATTGTTCAAATACATGATGCGGTTTTATATTACACACGCTGGAGTTGATATCATTCACAACATGCACAATCTGTCATCAGTCCAACAGATAAAGGCACAACACTGTTTGAATTTGTAGAACATATTGTAGCATAGACAAAGATTTTGGAGATGCATACGCACATGTTTGTATTGTAAGGCAGCCGTGTGTGTGTGTGTGTGTGTATTGTAAGGGAATTGTGAGTGTGTGTAAGGGAATTGTGAGTGTGTGTGTTAACTGAGGTGTTACCTTTCACTGCCGCCTTGCACACTGCTGTCATTAAAGATCTCAGAAAAGGGGAGGAGCTCATCTGAGACTCATCCAGGTTGGCCTGGGAACAGGAGGAAAGCACACAATGACTTCATGACAATCTTCAAGGCTGATCAAGGCATATATGGTCAAAACAATTATCAATTATGTGATCAAAACAATGATTTATGTTCAGAAATATAATCTCACGTAATGTAGTATTATTACAACAACAACAACAAAAAAAAACAAGACAGATTTGTTGGCCTCTTTTTAAAGGATGTTTGTGTGAGGTTGTTTAGACAGAGTGTGAGTCACTCAGACAGACTACAAACATGGTGTGAGTGGACCAGTGAGTCACAGTCAAAGACAGAGACCAAACAGAGCTGCAGTACTGTACAGCAGAAAGGAAGAGAGCACTGGAGTAAGAAGCACGAGAGAGAGAGAGAGAGGGAGAGAGTGTGTGTGTGTGTGTGTGTTGGTCGGGGAAAGGCGCACACCTCCACCCAGTCGAAGATCTGCTCGTCACTGGCCATGTCCTCCAGGAGGAGGCGCTCTAGGTGGCGGCTCAGCTCCTCGGGGGAGAGGGGCGTCCTGGACAGGAGCGGCGGGGGGCTCTGGCTGTCCTGTTGCGTAAACTGCAGCTTCTGAGGAGAGGAGGGGAGAAAAAGAGAGGAGGGGAGGGGAGGAGAGGAGAAGAGAGGAGGGGAAAAGGAGAGGAAGACAGGAAGACATTAGAAAATGAAGATGAAGATTGCCGAGCAAGGACAGGAAAGCAGAGGATATAAAGGGAAGAGAGCCAAAGGAGGTAGAGAAGAAGAAATGGAAAGGGGGGATGAAAGATGAGGATGAGAATAGAAAGGCAAACAAAAGAGAGAGACAACCGAGAGAAGCGATAAGAAGCAGAGAGAGGGACTCATTCAGTTAAAACAGGACAATATATGACTGCAGGCCACTTCAACTGCCTCTAGCTTCACACGTCTACACCATTAAATACATGTCAAGTGTTTAATGCTATTAGTAGCAAGAGAGACTGAGAGCTGAAAAGGGTCTGATTGGACACGCTGCATTAAATCCACGAGGATCGTTTAACAGAGACTAAGTGCTGCTTCATGAATGAGAAGAGTCCGTGTGGAAGTGTGTTTGGGTTGGTAAAGAAGGGCACACTGGTTCAGGACAACCCTTTTGGGATCATATAAGTGTACTATGGTGGAGCAAACCCCAAATCCCGAACCTGTGCTGTAAGACTATTTATTTTCAGAACAATTTGTTGACATTGTGTACCACTTCGTTCCATCACAAACATACCGATACTGACCGGTGCATTTGGCTATATGAGACCGTGTACCTGCTCTGAGATGAAGGCCTGCACATCCTCTCCTTCGGCCAGGAAGTCACTCCAGTTCAGGCCTGAGTCGGTCCACAGCGACCCTACTTTCCTATGGCTCTGCAGAACACAATCACACACAGTCACTCCCTGTCACCGAGTTCAAAATGCCTCCACTCGCTACTGAAAACATGTATTCAGCATGGTTAAGATACGTCACACTGGCATCTAAGGGTCTATCTATCTATCTATCTATCTATGTATTTCATATCAATATCTACAGCTGATTGGTGACCTTGAGTGCCAAGAAAGGCGCCTTTAAATAAAATGTATTACTATTATTATTTCCGTGTCTACAAAACATATTTCGTTCTACTTCAAGGTGTCTTCAATCTGGACTGCTCAGAGCAAGGCGAGGGTGTATCATAACGGACATCCCTGACTGCCTCTTGTGTGATGATGGACCGGCGCAGAGACACTCACCATTTGTTTGCATAGAAGGTGCAGTATTTCAGCAAATAAGATCCCTGCTCTTCCCACAGGAAGCAATGGTTTGCTTAATTCACTGCAGCAGAGAGGTTGGGTCGGGGTGAAGTGGGGGAGTGAGGAAGAGAAGGAGAGATTGAGAGAGAGAGAGAGAGAGGGGGGGGTGAATATATTATTCTGAGCTCACCATTAAGACAGCACTTGTATTACAAAAAACTCACTTTGAGGAAACCTGCCTGTGCTGTGCTGTGCTGTGCTGTGCTGTGCTGTGCTGTGCTGTGCTGTGCTGTGTTGTGTTGTGTTGTGTTGTGTTGTGTTGTGTTGTGTTGTGTTGTGTTGTGTTGTGTTGTGTTGTGTTGTGTTGTGTTGTGTTGTGTTGTGTTGTGTTGTGTTGTGTTGTGTTGTGTTGTGTTGTGTTGTGTTGTGTTGTGTTGTGTTGTGTTGTGTTGTGTTGTGTTGTGTTGTGTTGTGTGTGTGTGTGTGTGTGTGTGTGTGTGTGTGTGGTGTGGTGTGTGTGTGTGCGCTGTGCTTACCTAAAGAGCTCTCTCATAGAGATGCCCCCTTCCTTGAGCAAAGGGCCCAGCAACTGAGCCAGGTACGACCAGATGTGGGGGATGTCTATGGCCATGTCATCCGCCATCTCCAGCGTCTCCCCAAACCTGGGAACACAAACCAACACGCGTGTCACCTACGGGAATGGAAATGGGACATTTGGCCAACATAGCCAAAAGTGTGGCAAAAAGTTTGCACTTCTAGGGTGACGATGATGAGGTCAATTTATGGTTAAATAATTAAAACCCGGAAGTTTAAATATCAAAATGGAATTTATCGATGGGTGAAAGCAATGGAATGCTCAAAGACACCGTTTTTTTGTGAGATGAAGAATCTGTGAAAATCCCTCAAAGCGGCCTATCATAAGGCTAAAACACAAGACAATAGCGACTCTAATCTGCCACTTCTGTTGCACGTCGCTGCTTTATTTAGCATAATGCTGATTAAACATAGACATTTTTACCACATCTATTTCAAAAACGTCTCGGTACACAAGGCATAAGCCCCCTGCCAGCCAATGAGAAAATAGCGTTTCTTGTCTCTGGGGTATAATTAGTTTTAAACACCATATCCACGAGTGGAGAGGTTAAAACAACCCTTTCAAAACATATCTTTGCAATCACTCTGCTACTTGATGTCACTTCACAAATTGCTGCATACCGTAGTGATTTATGTGGCCACTGCACCTGGTAGAGAGGCATGTAGCGCTTTCATGTTCATAAATGTATATTTATGTGAAATGACAGTGAAAGACACCACCGTGCACAACGACAACAGCTCTGCACAGCAATGCCTACTGTATGTTCCAGCACACTACAGTAGTAGCCCATGCTTGGCTCACAGCCATATCAACATCCTGTGTTTGACAACTCATAGGACACATGTGCTGACAGACTGAGTACCTTCAGCGAGAGCACAGTGGTGCTGTGGGTGTGACCACAGACGGTTCTTTTTTTTTTTTTTTTTTTTAAGTATTTGGCCTTTTTGCCTTTATCATGATAAGACAGTGAAGAGGTAGACAGGAAGCAAGTGGCAGAGAGGTGGGCTCGGTATATGACCACAGGTCGGATTAGAACCAGGGTTCCCGTGGGCACTCTGACCAATATAAGTATGAGCTGTTGCGCCATAGCGACCCCATGGTTCTAAATTTGACTTCTTTTTGGTCTTACCTGTCTTTTTGTTCATTGTTACTTTGTTTATTTTTTCTTATTTTGTGATTGTTGTAGCTCAGGGCGTTGCTGAAAAAGAGCTTAAAGCTCAGTCAAGTTCCCCTGAATAAAGAACGGTTGATGAAATTCCTTTGCAAGATACGTTTATCCACAGTGATTTACCCCACAGAGAAAATGATTCCTCGCCACAGTTCTCCTGAAAACCGCACTCTTCAGCAACGCTGACATTTGACTCATCCACACACACACACACACACACACTGACACACACACACACACTCACCTATTCTGTCTACAGACGTTACAGTGCATGAGGTATGAGTCAAGCACTAACCAACTACTAGTCAACCAACACAGGAAATGAAATTGCTCCGAACAAAACGTCAGCTCGCTATTAAAGTTTAAAGGTGACCTCTAAGACGTGATGAGTGTGAGGCCAGAGTTCTGACAATGTTTCTCCTGTGTGTTCGATGAGTGTGTGTGGACCTGCTCCCTTGCACATGGTAATGCACTGGCCTCTGTGTGAGATGTCAGGTGTGAGTGTGTGGTGTGAGTGTGTTGTACAGCCATTAGTTCCAACACGCCAACACCATTGCACCTATTTCCGAAATACTCTAATAATAATAATAATAATAAGCATCTGAACAGACGTGTCATTATCTTCACAGTCAGTGTTGTTTACCAGTGTCAGGATTCATCAGGATTCATTTAGCACACACCTTTATCCCAACAGACTTTCAGTACGCACATTTTGCACCAACGCTTGCTAAAATGCCAGGGATCGACACTGAAAGATAGTGTGCATTTTCAGAGTACTGAACGCTGCTATCACAGTGTTGTGGCCCTTGCCAACTTCATTTCTGTGCTCCGGTTGCCTTACTGCCTGGTCCCTCACAAGCACTGACTAGTAATTACATTACAGTACAATACATTACATTACATTAGGCTGACACTTTTTGGCAGACTTACAACATGGGAAACATTTTAAGATTTTTAAAGCAATTGTAAAAAGTCAAAATGGTCGAAATAGTCGAAGACCCCCCCCACACCCCTCGTGACCCCCCTCAGGTCTCCGCTGCGGCCCACTCACCCGCGGTAGAGCTGCTCCCTGGGCAGGACGTCCTTGTGCAGCAGCAGGTGGAGGAACTGGCCCATGTGGTCGCGCGCCACCTGACTCCGCTCCAGAGTGGCCTCCACGCCCACCCGCACAAACACGCTCAGCTGGGCCGCCTGCTCCATCTCCTCCACACACTGCACCGCCTCCTGCACACACACACACACACACACACACACACACACACACACACACACACACACGTATGAGCACAAACACAGAACATGGACGGTACATGTCCACACATGCAGGAAACAACACATGCAGCGCTAGTTATCTAAATACAAACAGATGGAGCATTTGTACACACACATTTTGTACACGGTGTATGGGCGTGGGTATGAGCGTGTGTGTGTGTGTTTATAGAACACAGGCGTGCTGTACCTTGAAGTCATTGATGTGCAAGAACTCATCGATGATGGTGCGTGACTTCCTCTCCATTTCGTCCTCAGGCAGCGCTGGCTTGGCTGCAACCACAGCTGGAGGAGTGTCAGCCTTCACTGTAGGACCACACACACACACACACACACACACACACACACACACACACACACACACACACACACACACACACATGCACGCACATCTGTTAAGGCACTCATGGAACATCTCATGCTGTGCGCACAGTCCTATGCACATGTATGCTCATGCTGTACGTGTATGCTTATTTATATTATCTGTATGTATTATCTATGCAAGCATAATATAACACGTTAGTATGAATACCCTGTGTTGGTATATGAATGTGTTATTAGTATGTCAGAATCAGAATCAGAGTTGCGTAAACAAACAAGGAATTTGACTTGAATCTCTGCTTTCAAGTACAACACTCAACATTCACATAAAACTACTAATAACTACAGTATGTACAATTACACAAATAAACAGATGTTATGGGTGGGATAGGGGAATATGTGTGTTGTGCATGAAGTGCTCCTGAAGTGTGTTCACGAGGCCTGACCTGGTCCTCTGGTGGTTCTGCTGCGCTCCGCGTCGCTCTTGTCGTCGGCGCTGGCTCTGCGGGACTGGTTCTGGTTCTGGGCGGGGCTCTGGGCTCTGGGCGCGTCGGGCCCCTCTCGGCGCGGCTCCTCGCCGGCGGGCCCCTCCTGCAGCTCCTTGCTGCTGCCCGCCCGGCTCAGGGGCCCCAGGCGCACGCCCGCACCGCCGCCGGGGGCCTGAGGCTTCTCGCCGCCGCGCTCGCGACCTATGCTGCCGCGGCTGGGAACACGAACACACACACACACGAACACACACACACACACACATACAGTACACACACACACACACACACACACACACACACACACACACACACACACACACACACACATACAGTACACACACACACATACACACACACACACACACACACACACGAACACACACACACACACACACACACACATCTTAATTCATATATCCACACGGACACACTAGAAATCAGTAAACCTATACAGAACACATGGCACATGGCAAATAAAATATAAGCCTCAGGGGCTGCAGCTGGTGATTAAGAGGTTAGAATCAGGCGTCATTCAGGATCGGGGCGATTGCTTAGCTTGGCTCAGGTGTCTGAGTCATAAACAGAGTCAGCGCAGGCTGTAAATGATGCATGTCTGGTTAAACGCCTCGTGCCCGGCCCGGTCCTCCGCCCTGCTCTGCTGGCACTGACGCCCCTCTGCTGGGGTGGGCTGGAGAGGTGTGGTGGAGTGCTCCCACCTGGCCCTCCCTCCCTCCCTCCCTCAGGGGGAACCGTGCCACCTGTCTGTCTGACTGTCTGACTGACTGACTGTCTGTCTGTCTCACTGTCTGTCTGACTGACTGACTGACTCTACTGCTGATGGTGTTGTTGCTGACTCACGTCTGAGGGGGCTGGCAGACGCACGCGCACACACACACACTCACACACACACACACACACACACACACACACACACACACACACACACACACACACACACACACACACACACACACACACACACACTCTCACTCCCTGCCAACACATCTATCAGCCGCTCCATTTACCTCTCAGACTAATTACAACCAGCCTGCTCTCAGCTCTCCCAACTGACTGCGTGCGTGTGCGTGCGTGTGTGTAGGAGTGTATGTGTACGCACGCGCCTGTGTGTGTGTGTCTGCTTGTCTGTCTCTAAGTTCAGTGGTGTAAGAGAGCACAGGTACGTGGAGAGAGGCAGGTGTAGATGGGAATGTGGCCTATCAGCCAGGCGTGATGCCCACCTTCCCAGAGGTCTCCTGGAGTCGTAGTCTGCGCTCTGATTGGCCTGAGGGCTGGGCGGGGCTGTGGAGGACTGCTGCAGGGCAGAGTAGCGGTTCAGACTGCTGCCCGTGGACCGCGAGAGCTCTGCAACACACACACACACACACACATTTAAAAACACATATGGCCGTGTCTGTGTGTGTGTGTGTGTGTGTGTGTGTGTGTGTGTGTGTGTGTGTGTGTGTGTGTGTGCACAATGCGCACAAGCATACCTATGTTAATTTTGTGTGTGTGTGTGTGCCCTGGATGTGAGTGAATATATTTATGAGAACACACAATTTTCTTACTGTGTTTAACAGTGTGTGTGTGTGTGTGTGAGTGTGTGTGTGTGTGAGAGAGAGTGAGAGTGTGTACTCACCAGAGTCGCTAGCCTTGGCTCCCCCGCTGCTTCCCTTCATCCAATTGAGTTGAGCCCGAGGGCCCAGCTGGATCTTATCATCAATCTGAGGCTGCGCGCACACACACACACACACACACACACACACACACACACACACACACACACACACACACAAATAATCAACTCAGACTCTTACTCTCCCATCTATCTGAACTCAGTCGGCGTCGTCAGTATTTCTCTCTATCTATGTCTCACACATGAACACACACACACACACACACACAATATCAACTCATTCTGTTTCCCTACACAGTCTGTCTCACGCTCACAGAGATCCATAGTCAACTCTCTCTTACACACATATATGCAGACAAACACACAAAGGCACACACATGATAAAGTCATTCCATTTGCACTTGTCTGTCTTTCACACACACACACACACACACACACACACACACACACACACACACACACACACACACACACACACACACACACACACACACACACACACACACACACACACACACACACACACACACACACACACACACACACACACACACACACACTCATAATCAACTCACTCTCTTTTTCCCACACAACTCATAGGCACAAAGTCAACTTAATAATGACACATTTCTCTTGTGTAGTCCAACACACACACATACACGTCGTGCGCACATACATGTTTAGCCTTTCATTTCTTACCTTGGCATCTGTTTTACTCACACACACTCATATTGAGTCACACTGTCTTTATCGCTCACACACGTTTCATGTTTCAACAACACACAAATTCATTCGTACCTCAACGCTCACCGTTAGTCATTTTCTCATGGTCTTGCTCTCTTACAAACAGACAGGCGCGCGCACGCACACACACACACACACACACACACACACACACAAACAGAAATCACAAAGCTGGTTAGACCGTCACACATGTGGTTGTGTGGTCGGCCTGTGCCGGGGGTTTGTGGTGTGGTTGCGGGCTGCAGTGTGCCCTCTCCACCAGCAGGTGGCTCTGTGTCATGTCCAGATAGAAACTCCTGTAAGGCCTGTGAGTCAGATCTCCATAGGAGCACCACCCTGTCCTGCTGACTGCACATGTAACAGCTGTGTTTGTGGGTTTGAAGAAAGACGGTGTGAGTGTGTATGTGTGTGTGTGTATCAACAGAGTGACCGAATGATAAGCTGTGTGAGATATGAGGCTGTGTGTGTGTGTGTGTGTAGGAGTGTGTATGCACTGAATAAGCTAAATGCATGTATCTTGTGTCGGCCACAGGGACACTGTATGACCTGGGTGGTGATGACAGGATGAGTGATATAGCTAACGTGGTGTGTGTGTGTGTGTGTGTGTGTGTGTGTGGTGTAAGCAGTGTGTGTGTTCATGTCCAGGCGGCTTAGTTTAGGCCTCTGGGTTTGACCTTGGAAATGTTCAAATTGAGTAGTGGCGGCACGCAATGAGATCATATTCTGCGTGGAGAGGGAACTCCCGGGGTTTCTTGACCCAGTGTGTGAGTGTGTGTGTGTGTGTGTGTGTGAGTGTGTGTCTAACCTTAGATATCTTGGGGATCTTGGCGGGGTCGATGGTCCTGCTGTTTTTGCTCATGGGCACAGTGCTCCAGCTCTCCTCCCTCTGGGGGCGCTCCTCTCTCTGGGGACGCACCTCTCTCTGGTCTGAGGACACACACACACACACACACACACACACACACACACATTTGTATTCACGGTTCTGCTGATATGAAGTATATAGCCACACACACACGCACGCACACACACTTGTGCTCACTGTTCTGCTGGCATGAAGTATATAGCCACGAACACACACACACACACACTACACACACACACGCACACAAAAGTATTTGGCCACACACACACAAACACGCACGCACGTACATGGCCACACACACACACTTCAGCAGATCACATTAGGCCACTGACTCACTGTACCGCTACCGTTTCAAACACAGCCACAAATAATCCTCTCAGCACAGTAGAAAACCCGCGTGAACCTTCAGCAGAGCCCAACCCAACGCATCACCGATCAGGGCCTCTGCGGATACAGCAGTAATTAGTTTGGAAGGACACTTTCCAACCGGCCAGAAAAAATCTATTCGTGTGTGTGAGGGAATCACTCTGGCTCCCTCCCTCCCCGTAGTAGACTATTGATCATCAATACAGCTGCGCTTCATTATCTTTGATAGGCGTGGAGCGTGAGAGGAGTCCGACAACGAGTCATCAAACCAGCAGCGACCGATTGCGTCACGTGCAGACCTTTCCTACTGTCCCTGTGGCCCGCCCGACTGGAAGAAGGGGAGGCTAACGGCACACAGCTCACAACCAGAGACAGCTGATAAAGCCAGACGACTTCCGGAAGGAGCTAGGGCCCAACTCCAACGTTTAATTTATCCTGTATCCGAAAGAGTGTTTCATTGGCTTCACACACAATGACAATAAAATAGCACACATCATATTTGAAAATGATATTTTTCTTCTCTTATTGCTTATTGAGAGAAAAGTTTATGTTTGACGTAATGGACTCGCCTATTTAGGAGGCCGGAACTAGGTGCCATTTCGTTCCATTGGCAAATCTCATTATGATTCATCTAAGTAACTAGAAAGGCACTCCGAGAGTGCAGACCTCCACCAGGCGAAAACTCAACTGCCTCCTGGATCCAGACGCTGATACGGATCACTCCCAAAATTTTATTATTTCTTCCTTGGGTCATTTCAGACATTTCCTTAAGATTTCATCGAAATCCATCCATAGGTTTTTGAGTTATCTTGCTAACAGACAAACAAACATACAAACAAACCCTGAGAAAACATAACCTCTCTTGGCAGAGGTAACTAGACAATCTTTGTCAGAACCTACACACAGACGGGGGGAATGCGGTTCTCCACTACATGCCGTGAATGACTGGCTCCAAAAGTCTGTCTGATGAAGGTGAACGCCAGCGTTCAGCAGACACTTTGATCCAAAGCGACCAGATCATTTGAAACGGGCAGGTATCAAACCAGAGACTCATGCATCAGTCACTGCTAGTAACACCAGCCCCAATAAGTGTAAAGGTTCCTAAAACCCCTCCCAAGCAGTCAAATAATTGGGCTCAGTTTGCCTTTCAGGAGCCTTGAACTGCACTTCAAAGACCTGGCCGAACTAAAAACCAGTTGGGTGTAACATTTGAAATCCCTGTCACATCCTGTTTCAAAGGCTTTAATTCTTTTATTCTGTGTAAGATTTCATCCACAAATTTTCACATTGTGTGTCCGTGAGCTTATTAGAGGACCTTGTGGTAGCCAGTCACCAGCCCCTCCCAAACCCAGGGATGTAGCGTGCTTGCTCTGTGGATGGCAAAAAAACGACTCTGCCTCGTTCCAAATTTTCAGGGCTTGTGGGTCGGGTAAATCATCCACCCTTCAGCTGTGCTGACTTTTCTAATGCACTAAATATCCCCTTCCAAACCCATATCCATTCGCCTAATGTTTCTGGAGCCCATACACAGCGCTTCATTTCATAATGACAGTCCGAGGGGGTCAATACTGAAACCACTGCACTCCTAAGAGAGAGAGAGAGAGAGAGCTCTGGAGACAGGTACAGTACAGCGAGAGAGAGAAAATGAGAGAGTGAGAGAGAGTGAGAGAGAGAGAGAGAGAGCGAGAGAGCTCGTTAGGGTGACTGTGAAGGAGAGACACAGAGAGAGAGAGAGATAGAGAGAAAGAGAGAGAGAAAGACACCGCTAGATAGAGATGTGGTGACTCTTGTGTGCTCCGTCTCCCTAAGCCGCTAAGAGGATTTGGCCGTGGTGCTGTGTGGTGCTGTGTGGTGCTGTGTGATGTGGTGTGGTGTGGTGCTGTGTGGTGCTGTGTGGTGCTGTGTGGTGCTGTGTGGTGCTGTGTGGTGCTGTGTAGTGCTGTGTGGTGCTGTGTAGTGCTGTGTGGTGCTGTGTGGTGTGGTGTGGTGCTGTGTAGCGCTGTTTGGTGCTGTGTGGTGCTGTGTGGTGTGGTGCTGTGTGGTGCTGTGTGGTGCTGTGTGGTGCTGTGTGGTGTGGTGCTGTGTGGTGTGGTGCTGTGTGGTGTGGTGCTGTGTGGTGCTGTGTGGTGCTGTGTGGTGTGGTGCTGTGTGGTGCTGTGTGGTGCTGTGTGGTGCTGTGTGGTGCGGTGTGGTGCTGTGCTGTGTGGTGCTGTGTAGTGCTGTGTAGTGCTGTGTGGTGTGGTGCTGTGTGGTGCTGTGTGGTGCTGTGTGGTGCTGTGTGGTGCTGTGTGGTGTGGTGCTGTGCTGTGTGGTGCTGTGTGGTTATGTGTGGTGCTGTGTGGTGTGGTGTTGTGCTGTGTGGTGCGGTGTGGTGCTGTGTGGTGCTGTGTGGTGCTGTGTGGTGCTGTGTGGTGCTGTGTGGTGCTGTGTAGTGCTGTGTGGTGCTGTGTGGTGTGGTGTGGTGCTGTGTAGCGCTGTTTGGTGCTGTGTGGTGCTGTGTGGTGTGGTGTGGTGTGGTGCTGTGCTGTGTGGTGCTGTGTGGTGTGGTGCTGTGCTGTGACACACTCTCCTCTCCTCTCCTCTCCTCACTATATAAACATCTCTCCTCCCCTCTCCTCTCCTCTCCTCTCCTCTCCTCTCCTCTCCTCTCCTCTCCTCTCCTCTCCTCTCCTCTCCTCTCCTCTCCTCTCCTCTCTATATAAACTCCTCTCCTCTCCTCACTATATAGACATCTCTCCTCTCCTCTCCTCTCCTCTCCTCTCCTCTCCTCTCCTCTCTATATAAACTCCTCTCCTCTCCTCTCCTCTCCTGTGTGGTGCTGTGTGGTGCTGTGTGGTGCTGTGCGGTGCTGTGTGGTGTGGTGCGTGATGCCCGATTCAGACACTTGTGTTGCGTTAACACTCGCTGTTGGGTTTTCCCAACGTTTGGGCTGTGTACTACACAGTCTATGATGTGTATGCGTTGAAGCGCATTAACAGGTCAATAATCATTCACTGCTGTTAGCTGGCAGTGGGCGCTAAATAGTTGACTCACACATTTCAGACCTATATTGGGGTTACAATAAGGGTTTTCAAATAATGTACATTTCAATCTTGCTAACTTTTACAAAATCCAAGCATTAAAAAAAGCCAAACAAATTAGTTCGATATCCAAATACGGCTGTCTCGGACCAGACCATATACTGAACTCTGTGCGTTGTTGAGAGGCATTTTTGCTCATTTTGCACCACCACAGTTTGACTGGCTGGCACCTAGATTGCTCTGCGTTGGTGCAGCAAAAGTTGACCATTTTGTCAGAGGCGACGCGAGCCCAACGTGAAGTGACAACGCGCTTTCGGCAACGGACGACACAAGCCCATGCAAAGTGAATGAGAAGCGCCTCTGTCGACGCGCTCAGTGCCAGCGTCTGAGAGCACCGTGACTGGGCTGCTGCTGCTGCTGCTACTGACCTGGCCTCCTCTTGCTGTCCTTGTTGAGGA
>NC_085002.1:18588860-18593860 GCF_963854185.1 Sardina pilchardus | reverse complement strand
GTTAGCCCAGCCGTGGCTTGGAGGCCTAAATTATGGTCCCAGTGCAGTGCACTCCTCGCCTCGGGGCTTCTTTTTTTACCTCGGTGAGTTTAAAACTGAACACGCTCACCTCTGTGGCACTAGTTTAGCTGCGTGTGCCTACACATTCATGTCAGTATGTGGGCGCTTTTGTGCAGGGAGCATGTCAGCATGAGAGTGCACTGGTGTGTGTGTGTGTGTGTGTGCGTGTGTATGTACAGTATGTATGTATACATATGTGTATGTGTGTGTGTCTGTATGTACAGTATGTGTGTGTGTGTGTGTGTGTGTATGTATACGTGTGTGTGTGTGTGTGTGTGTGTGTTTGCATTTGTATGGACTCACCGGAGCACCCCTACCACCCGTGATGGGTCGTCCTCCGAAGTCGGCGAAGGCCGGGGTGAAGTCGGGGCCCCTGGAGATGACCCTGGGGTCCGGCGCTCGGCTGGGCAGCTTGTTCTGGTTTATCTGGGGGGGAGAGGGAGAAGCGGCACAGGGCCCTTGCATCAGCACTGCAGTACCACTCGTCTCCAGCAGGGGGAGGGGACGAGCGCCAATCCACCTCCGGCAGATGAATGGGAACGGCGCAGAGAGCTCTCCACCCCTCCCCCTACCCGCCCTGCTCTGCTCGGCTCGGCTCCTCTCTGCTCTCCATACTGCCCCTGAGCCACGCCGCTGATCCCAGAGCTGTGGGGAAGCCCACCCCTCTCTCTCTCTCTCTTTCTCTCGGGCTCTCTGTCTCAATCACTCTCTGGATCAACACCAGATCTGGCAAAAAAAACTAACCCCATCAATCTTGAAGACCACACCCGGAAGGGAAAAGGGCACGACCAGATGTGAGACGTAACGAAAATTCAGACAGACAGACACAGACAAATAAAGTGTGACGTGGGAGAGAGGGGGAGAGAGCGAGAGAGAGAAAACGAGAGAGAATAAGACGTCAATCATGAAAGAGGGAGAGAGAGAGAGAGAGTGAGTGAAACAGAGGGAATAGAGGGTGATGGAGTGAGACAGTGTATTGGGGGGAGAGAGAGTATATAAGGTTTACTTAGAGGGCCTGAGAGAGAGTCAGTCTGACAGGAGAGAGAGAGAGAGAGAGAGAGAGAGAGAGAGAGAGAGAGAGAGAGAGAGAGAGAGGGGGAAAGAGAGGGAGGGGGGAGGGCGAGGGAGAGAGAGGGAGAGAAAGCAGAGCAGGCCCACCCATACCTCTGAAAGAGTCCAGCTCAGCTCAGGAGCTTTGCCCACATGTGCTCTGAGAAAAAGTCAAACTAGGAGCCTTCAAGGGAACGCACAAAAAGCCCACCGCCACCCTCACTCCCTTAACACACACCACACGTAGCCTGGGCGTTTGTTTCAAGCTCTCCGTTTGAGGGGTGAATTATCCCCCTCTGCCAACTCTGACATAACCCCACTGCAATTTTAATGAAAACAGGACGTTTGTGCGTTGGGACAGAGGGAGAGAATGGAAGAACTAGACGGAAGGAGAGAGAGAAAAGAAAGAGAAAGAGAGAGAGAGAGAAAGAGAGAGGTGTGTGGGGGGGGGGGGGTTGGGCTAGAGTAGAGTAAAGATGTGGATGCTTAGCTAGATGAGACATGGACAAAGCCCCAACAGTCGTCTAATCATTTAACAATCTTATCAGGACGGCTCTTTACGACTGCTCTCCTGGCTGGACCCACAGCAGGGAGGAGGAGAGGAGAAAAGCTTTGGAGGAGAGAAGAAAAGCTGACGCTGTGTTTCCCTGAATAGATTTGACCAAAGAAATCAGTGTGTTCTTGGATGTGTGTGTGTGTGTGTGTGTGTGTGAAGGTTTTAACATGCCTCTCATCTATGTCATACTGTAATCAGGACTTGGCATATGTTTGTTGTGTGTGATGAGAGTATGAGTGATGAACTAGAGTGTTAAACATTTTAAGCGACATGTTGCAGGTATGTGACAGGTTGTGAACAATGACCACTGTGTGCGTGTGTGCGTGTGTGTGTGTGTGCGCGTGTGATGTGGTATGTGTGCGAAAATTTGATGTAGTGTGTGTGTGTGATGTGGTGCGTCTGTTAGAATGTGACGTGTGTGTGTGTGATGTGGTATGCAATGTGAAAGTGTGTGTGTGTGTGTGTGTGTGTGTGTGTACCTTGTCCAGCACCACGTCGCTGATCTGTGGGAGGCCCTCAGGCTTCAGCACGCAGGCCGGCATGAACTGGAAACCCAGCAGGAAGTCCCGGTTGTACTGCCTCTTACCGTTAGCCTGCACCAGCTCTGTACCACACACACACACACACACACACACACACACACACACACACGTGGGAACAAAAGGTGAGAGGTCAGCACAGCTCGGTCCAAACACAGCAGAAGAGTGAAACACATTGTTAAATCATATCAAGTCAGCCCTGTTGAATATGTAGACGGGTAAAAAAAGCTCATCATGGAATATCTTCTAAAGCATGATTTTAGGACAGCAATCTAAAGTGGTGAGGTACGGTGCTCTAGCATTGAAGCCCATGACTTCCATAACATATTTACATACATACACACATATTTACATACATTACATCACTTTTGCATTTCTTGGTCACTGCTTGTGCGGTCAACCAGTCGGCTCTTAGAGGACAGTATTTATGTCTGCACTTGAGAGCGTAGTAATGCATATTTATGTATTTGTATACATTTTGAAAAGGATATGTTATGTAATTGCAAAACTCCTACAGCACCTCATAATTGTGCCTTGGGGACACATAAAATGTTTCAAACTGAACTGAACCAAACGGAAAAAAAGCTCCTTGCTGAGGAAGTGTTAAAAACAAACGGGATGCATGTAGCTGCATGTCATGTGCCACCACCAGCTTACACTTGACATTTCGCCCCAGAGTGTGCGAATGCGCCAAGTGTGTTTAGCGTTGGCACATGGTGTTGCACAGTGGGGGTGTTAGCCTATGGGCCCACTGTTGAGCATGTGCTGTGCACACACACAGTATGAGGCTCCTCTTCGACAGTAATTACACCTGTCTGCCTCTGGCGAGCCTTCGCCTCTAGTTCTCACCTTCTTGGAAGAGGTAGGCAGGTGCGGCGGGGGAGCCGGCGTTCTGGTCGCCGGGGGCGACGCTGCTGCCGCCGCCGTCGCTGCTCTCCGTCTCGGAGACGTGCGCCGCCCCGTTCCTCATGGGCTCGGGCTCGGGCTGGCCGTTCTCCTCGGGCGCCGGCGTCGGTGTCGGCGTCGGCTGCGGGGGCCGGGACTCCCGGAGGTCCTGAGGGTCCGCGGAGGCCAGAGGGGGGCTGGCGCGGCTCTCCGGGCCCAGCTGGGGGGCCCTCGCTGGGGGAGCGAGCTCTCTGACGGGGCCCTCCTGGAGAGGAGGAGGAGGAGGAGGAGGAGAGGAGAGAGAGAACCAGAAGGAGGTGAGGAGCTCGTGGTGATGATGGATGACAGGATGCAGGACTGTGTTTACGGAGGGCCAGCGCAGTTAGCGCAGGGACACACCGCAGCACATGTGGAAATGGTTAAAAATGCCGCCAGTGTTGAGGACTGGAGCCCAGAGCTCAGGACACACACACACACACACACACACACACACATCTGACCAGACATGAGCATAATCACCATCAAGCACACACACTCAAACACACATCAAACCTACAAACACACACTAGCACACTCCTGACCAATACGCACTGTCAAAATAATCTACACAACCAACCACAGACACACAAACTAGATCACACACACACACACACACACACACACACACACACACACACACACACACACACACACACGCACACACACACACCACCTCCCTCATACCTCTTTCTCCTCGGATGGAGCCTCTCCCATGTGACTCCCTTCATTTGGCTTCTTCCAGCTCTTTGGTGCAGGGGCTGTAGATTGGGCAGGGGCTGGATAACAAACACACACACACACACACAGAGTTAGTTCATTCATTTGAGCACACCATCCCAACCCTTCCCCCACACTCTTCCCCACTATGCGCCTGTGACTTGTGGCCGGTTTGCCTCCTCCCGCTCAGGGTTAAGTGACATCAGCTGGGCTGGCAGCTCCGAATCAGAGCGCCATTGTCCAGCAGGACGCACAGAGCAAAATGAGACAGGACGGTGTGGAACAGCGGGAACAGCTGGACCCTCAACACACACACACACACACACACACACACACACACACTGGGAGAAGCTACAGCTCTTGGTGCTGTTTGGGAACTAACTGTTCCAAAAGCCACTCACAACATGGATCTCTAAGAAGCACAGAGTATATTGAAAGACATATATATATATACACTGTATATTGAAAACTAACAAAACTATTTCATGCTAGCTCAAACACCTGCTCAACTCTTACCACAAGTTTACCACAAAGCCCTCTACAGAAGTCCTTGTGTGTGTGTGTGTGTGTGTGTGTGTGTGTGTGTGTGGGTGTGAGTGTGGGTGTGAGTGTGGGTGTGAGTGTGGGTGTGAGTGTGTATTGAGGGTCCAGCTGTTCCCACTGTTCCATACTGTCCTGTCTCATATGCAGTGTTCCTGTGTGTTCTCCACCTGTCCAGTCACAGGTGCGCTGGTTCCAGGTGCACTAGCTAGAGCACGGCGCAGTAGGAAACCCACCTGTGGCTGAGGTCTTCCGTGAGTTGCTCTGCTTGTGGGCGTCCTCGGTGGCGGCGGCGGCTGCGAGCGTGGCCGAGGCGTCCGGCTTGTGGGCGGTCGGCGCGTCGGTGACGTCCGGCAAAACCGCCGCGGCCGCCGCCTCGCTGCTCTGGGTCTCCTCGAGGGCCGGCGGGGGCACCAGCGGGGGCAGGCCGGGCGGAGGAGCCAGGACGGGGGGCGCGGGCGCCGCACAAGCGGGCGATAAAGAGGAGGACAAGGAGGAGGAAGACGAGGAGGAGGAGGAAGGTGGCGTCACGGCGGTCACGGCGGTCGCGGCGACGAGGGGTTCGGCCGGACGCGGGGACTCGGAGGCGGCCGGGGTCGGAGCCGGCTCCTGAG
>NC_085002.1:18576360-18583860 GCF_963854185.1 Sardina pilchardus | reverse complement strand
GGAAAAGTCAGAGCCCTGACTTAAATCCTATAGAAAATCTGTGGATTGACTTGAAGAGAGCAGTCTATCGCCATTCCCTACAGAATTTGACTAAATTTTAACATTTCTGTACGGAAAATTGGGCAAATATTCCCCTAACTAGGTGTGCAAAGCTATAATACAGACATATCCAAACAGATTGATGGCTGTAATGAAAGCAAAAGGAAGCTTTACAAAGTATTAAGTCAGGGGTATGATGACTTGTCCAACCTTGTTATTCTAGTTTTTCATTTTTTATTAATTTTCAGAACTGTTTACTTTTTTTTCATTATTTTGATGTTGTACAGCTAAATTTGTTAATAAAACTGGAAAAGATTTTTTTTTAAATGGGTTTTGATTTCAGGCTGTAAGACAAAAAAAGTAACTATTTCAAAAGGGTATGATGACTTTCTATAGGCACTGTATATGTGTCTGTGTGTGTAGGGGTTATGGGTTATGCTAGTTTAGGCACAAGAATGTGTCTTGGTGGCATTTGTGTGTGTGTATGTGTGAGACAGCATGTATGGAGGTGAGGGTCAATTCCAGTGGTTCTGAGGATGGTTGTGCGTGCGTGTGTGTGTGTGTGTGTAGAAGTAGTAGCAACAGTGACAGTCGTAGAGGCTCTACTGAAAGGTGTTATGGGCGTGTGGTCCCTGGTTGTGTGTACCTGAGGGGGTGTAGGGGTGGCAGAGGGTCGTCCACCCGGTGGTGTGGGGGTGGTAGAAGATCGTCCGCCCGGTGGTGTAGGGGTGGTAGAAGATCGTCCACCCGGCGGTGTAGGGGTGGTAGAGGATCGTCCACCGGGTGGTGTAGGTGTGGTGGACGTTCTACCCGACATGATCTCCTCGGTGATGTCCCTGCCACCTTGGTTCGGGTCACGGATCCGGATCTGGACAGACAAAAAGGTGCACACAGTCAGAGAGAGAGAAACAGTTCTACACCATCCCGCCATCCCTTACACACGCACACACACACACACACACACACACACACACACACACACACACACACACACACACACACACACACACACACACACACACACACACACACACACACACACACACACACACACACACACACACACACACACACACACACACACACACACACACACACACACACACACACACACACACACACGTAAAAACACACATCACTACAGGCTTCAGTACTAAATAATATGACACTATAAAGCTGGGGTTCTAAATGCAGATTTAAAATGAATTTTAAAAAGAGAAAGTTATGAGAACCAACTACTGTAAATGAGAAGGAGGAGTGTAGAGAGCATAGGAACTAGGATGAAGAGGATGGGAACTAGCGCTGGAGAGGAGAGGAGAGAGGAAGAGCGAGAGAAAAACAGGAAGAGAGGAAGAGAGAGAAATGAAAAGAGCGTGGGAGGTAAAGAGGAGAAATACTCACAGGCTTCTTCTCGCGTTTGGCGGGTAGAGGTTGCGGCTGCGGCTGTGGTGTAGGCACTATGATTGGTGGAGATGGAGGATATACCGGCTGACCTGTGTAATATGGAGGCGCAGCTGCAGCGGACGGAGAGAGAGGGGGATAGAGTGAGAGAGAGAGAGAGAGAGAGAGAGAGAGAGAGAGAGAGAGAGAGAGAGAGAGAGAGAGAGAGGGAGAGAGAGAAAGCAACAGGGAGAGAACACACAAGATGATTCTGCTTCATACGGCTTGCAAGGATATTCCTGCAATATTGTGAATGCAAACACTCATTACTGCAGTGTATTTCTGTGAATAATACAGCAGCTCTATCTTCACTATATTAGGGAATGCCGGAGCTGGAATAACATTATCATAACATTACACAGGCCCAGTGGTCCAGACTAGATGGATGGATGGAGAGTAAGGTTCCCTGCTCTGAGAGGGCACTGCCCTGCTGTGTGCCGCGGTGTCTTACCAAAAGACGCTGCGTACTCCCCTGGGCCGGGCCCCGGGTAGAAGGTTCCGGAACCTGGGGGCTGCACAGAGTACTGCTGAGGAGGGGCCACGTACGGGGTGCTGTGTCGGTACTGCGGAGACAGGAATGAATGACACACACACACACACACACACACACACACACAGACACACACACATATACACACACACAATTGCATTCAGTGTGTGATTGTCACCTAAGAAATGACACTGAGGAGAAAGAGGATGAGGATGACTGAAGACTTCGGAGACAGGTTAACAACAACCCTACACCGGCCTACAACCAGATGTACACGTGAAGCAGAGCTTTCACAGAGCGTACTGTATTGCTGCAACAATTACTTCTGACTACAATCAATTCACTATAATCAACAGAAGTAGCTACACCAGATAGTGAGAGTGGCGCAGACATCCGAGTAAATACACAAGGCTGATAGACAGGAAATAATTTGTGCCTGAAATGATCAAATAGTTTCAAAGACAATATAGAGAACAGGCTTTCTTGACATCATACATGGCCGAGCTCAAGCCTGAATTCAGGCACCATGCCTGAACTCTATCAGGCCTGAATACAGATAAAATAAAAATAAAAAACATGCTTTTTTGCCGGCCGCGTATTGCTCGGCTTCGGTTGTACGCACCCAGTGTATCCCGGCCGTGCGTGTTTGCTGTTGTTGTTGTTGTTGTTGTTGCTGTTGTGTGAGCTGCGCCCGCGCCGGACCCACCTGTGGGATGTAGTACTGGGCGGCCTGCGGCGCGGCGAAGGGCATGGTCATGGTCATCATGATGGGCTGGTGGTTGGGCGGGTAGACGGCCTGCGCGGGCGCCGCCTGGGAGCCCGGCCGCAGCGACGCGTTGCTGTTGGGCAGCGAGGGCCGCGTCGTCTGCATCTGAGCCCTGTGCAAGAACTACAGCCGGGAGAAGAGAGAGAGGGGGGGGGGGGTGATAAAAAAGAAAGGAGTAGAGGAGGGAAAAAGAGAGAGAGAGAGAGAGAGAGAGAGGGAGAGAGAGAGAGGGAGAGAGAAAAGGAGGGAGGGAGAGAGAGAGAGAGAGAAGGAGGGAGGGAGGGAGAAAGAGAGAGAGAGAGAGAGGAGGGAGGGAGGGGGAGGGGGTGGGAGAGGGAGAGAGAGAGAGAGAGAGAGAGAGAAGAGAGAGAGAGAACCAGGGAAAGATTACACATGTGCAATGCCTTGAGAGCCCAGAAGCGCCCACACCAAAACACTCGGCCAGTCACACCCTCCCCATCTTTCTAATGCCACTGGCGCGCTGTTTTGACATTTCCCATGCTGCACGGCCTGCAGGAGAGAAGAGTGGGGGGTTGAGAGATAGAGAGAGAGAGAGAGAGAAGGATAGAGCGAGCGACAGAAGCAGGGAGAGCCCGAGGGGGAGAGAGAGAGAGAAGACAAGCGAGAGCCACAAAAGAGACGTGGAAAGAGAAGAGAGAGAACGGGAGACAAGCGAGACTGACAGTGAAGGGACAGAGAAACAGGGAGCGGTGTTGTGCTGCTGTGATACGTTTTCATTTGACGTCAAATGCGTTTTTTTTCCCCTTTTCCTGAGTGTAGGGACTGGGGCCTCTGGAGACATGGGCAGCGCGTCTCCCTGATGGTCCAGAGGCCTTAGGAACGTCTGGCCAGAGGCCGGCCTCCAGCCCTCTGGCCGGGGAGAAGCTGCGGAGGACACTGCCAAATGTCTGCACGGTAAGCCCTGAGGCAGGGGATGAGGGGGGATTTTGGAGATGCCTAATGCCCACCCATTCATCTGGATGTCCACTTGGCTATGTGAAGACACACACACTTACACATACTGAGCGGCAACACACACACACACACACACGCACGCACCCACACACACGATCACACATGTATGAACGCAAACTTGCCTTTGTTACCAGACTGCCAAGCACTACGGCTTCATAGTACAGTAATGCCTTTGGAGTGAGTGTGTGTGTGTGTGTGTGTGTGTGTGTGTGTGTGTGTGTGCGCGCGCGCGTGTGTGCATGTGCATGTTAGTGCCTGTGTAGCGTACTTAAAATAGATCAACGGAACTCTAAATTGCGTTAAACAAAAGCTGTTTGACGGGTGAATTCTAGTGAAAAATTGTAAGCGCCGATATTGAATGGAGCTGATTGAAGTATTTTGACAAATTGCTTCTAGGCAACACATTAGACGAGTGCTGTGCAGAACAGTCAGCCGTCTCCTCAGGACACCAAACAAATCATTCATATGCCTGCAGTCAATAACAAACACATACTGTACCACAAACGCTAGTAGCGTAGCATTGAGCATAAACTAAGCAGGCACTAACACTGGAGTTCACTTAAAACACTGAACCCAGGGTCGTTGTGTGTGTGTGTGTGTGTGTGTGTGTGTGTGTGTGTGTGTGTGTGTGTGTGTGTTGTGGTTGTGGAACATGTGAGTTGTAAATATGGTCTTGGTGTATTTTCTGTGTGCAGTATTTGCTTTTCTAGATTATGAGTGACTGAGTGGATGTGTGTGTGTGTGTGTGTGTGTGTGTGTGTGTGTGTGTGTGTGTGTGTGTGTATCTAGCTTGGGAGATCAGCCTCTTGACTTTTGCCAAGTGTTTACTGGGCTCAAAATGCTTAAATAATCGGCCATTAGCAAACACATGCACACACACGCACACACATACATACACACACGTAGATTCTACATGGACAGATGAAGCAGCGCAAATTTACAAAATTGATGATAACAAATACAGTAGCCCTATGTGTGTGTGCTGGGGACAGAATGTAGAAATAAGTCAGTTTATAGGCCGACACAGCAGTCATTCACATACTGTGACAGAAACAGCAGGATTTAAAATGCAGTTTCATATCGGACACGCATCAAGACAACATGCTCTCTACCAAACCAGGGAATAAATGAATGAGTGGAAAGAGGAGGCAGACAATGAAACGTGACTGAAAAAGATGAAGTAACAGTGACGGAAATAACAACCAAAATGGACAACGAGAACCAGCTAACGGAGAAACGAACGAGGTTGGGTAGAAATGAGAAGTGAGAAATGAGAATGGCTCAAATGAAGGCAAGCGGTTTGGAGGCTGGTTAGTTCTGGGGGCGGAGGGGGGATGCATGGTGGCCAGGTGGGTGGGTGGGTGGGGGCCCGAGGTGAGGTTATTAGAGGGGGTCAAGGGTCATCTTGGGGTTAAGGGTCAGGGGCCGTCCTCATGCCATGCATCTAGAAACTTCTTAGAGATGTGCGGTTACCTGGATGGGCCTGAATCCTCCCTTGAGTGTTGAAGCAGAAAAAAACAGAGAGGCTGATGGGAAACTTGCAGTGTGTGGGGAGGGCACAAATACAAGCACATGTCTGCAGTGCGCACACAATACTAACACTTTTAAATGTATACAGTAGGCACACGTACATTACAGTAACACACAGAGGCAGTTCTCTCCCGACACACGCAGCATTCAAATAAACCATCAGCAAACATCGGCCCACACGGGAAGGCATACAGTACATACAACTGAAACACATCATAGGCATAAACTCATACACACCCTTTCCCCCATACTCATTATGTGCACACACGTACATGTACACACAGATGCACACAACACACACACACACACACGCACGCACACCCCTAAAAGCATCGGTGTTTAAAATTAGACAGCTCTTAATCATTAACACGCCCAAACATCTGACATGTCTACCAGTTATGTCAGCACTTTCATCTTGTGTGAAACTGTTGTGCCAGTACACATCTGTCTCCCCATATGCTTTTAATACTTTCACTAAGACGGCGCCCTCCACAGGTCAAACAGAGAACAATGTGTGCCTTGCATGACAGCACTGCCACCCAACCTGCCCCACCCAATCAGTGCACTGTCCGTTACAGGAATCCACTGTGAAGCAGACTGGCAGCCTGCTTACAGCAAACGCCCATGGAAAGCCAGTGGGCTACTGGTGAGCAAACACACACACACACACACACACACACACACACACACACACACACACACACACACACACACACACACACACACACACACACACACACACACACACACACACACACACACACACACACACACACACACACACACACACACACACACACACACACACACACACACACACACACACACAGTCAACATGAGCAGTGCCTATTTGGCAGCTCTGGGGGTTTCCAGCCCTCCTCCTCTGGCACTTCCCTGGCAATGACTCAGCAGAGCAACTCATGAACAGAGAGGAGAGAGAGAGACAGGGTGGGGTGGGGGTACTGAGAGAGAATGTGTATGGAGGAAGGGGGAGCGCAGGGAGAGCAGGGAGACAGAGAGAGAGAGAGAGAGAGAGAGAGACAACATGTTGGGGGGGGTCAGAGCGAGAGAGATAGAGACTGTATGGGGGTGCAGAAAGAGAGAGAGAGAGAGACACACACACACACACTCTATGGGGGTTGCAGAGAGGGAATGTAGAGGGAGGGGGAGTGGAGGGAGAGAGCAGAATGTACGAGGGGTTCAGTGAAAGTGGGGGATCGAGAGAGAGAGGGAGAAAAAGAAAGGGTGGGAAACAGAGCAGATGGAAAGAGTGTGGCCGTCCAGTATGTGTGTGTGTGTGTGTGTGTGTGCGTGCGCGCATGCCTGCCTGTGTGTGAGTGTGAGAGAGGAAGAGAATGGGAGGAGAGGTAAAGAGAGGGCTCGTAATCAGAAGGAAAAAGACTAGGACAGGATATAATGATGCACAGAGCAAAAGAGAGATTGGGAGATTTGAGCAAGGGAGGAAGAGAGAGAGAGAGAACGAAAGAGAGAAAGAGAGAGAGAGAGAACGAAAGAGAGAAAAAGAGAGAGAGGGCGGGTACAGGGCTGGGTTGGGTTGACTGCTGCTGCACTCAGGCTGTGACCTCACCGCTCTCCTCAGCATCCTGACCTACATTCCCCTGCAGCCTGTGTGTGTGTGTGTGTGTGTGTGTGTGTGTGTGTGTGTGTGTGTGTGTGTGTGTGTGTGTGCGTGCGTGCATATATAGTATGTGTGTGTGTGCGTGCATGCATGCATACACACATATATGTCTGTGTGTGTGCGTGCACGCGTGCGTGCGCATGTGTGTGTGTTTGTGCGTCCGCTAACATCTCTCTTCCCCACCCCCCACCCTCTCTGGCTTCTTGCCCCTCCCCCTCTCTCTGGCTCTCTGCGCGGCTGCTGGCCCCGCAGCAGCGCTGCTTCCTCCACCGTAGCCGTGGCCAGGCCACTGCCGCTAGGGGCTACCCTCAGGTCAGCCGGGGCCAACAGCCTCCCTCTCCACGCTGCTGGAGACAAATCGAGTTTGCGTTCCCACCACGAGTGAGTGGACCGGGCAGGAGAGAGGAGGAGAAGGAGGTGGGGGGCAGTGGGGATATAGCGCAGCAGCGGGCAGGCAGGCAGGCAGGCAGGGGCTTGCCCGTCCTCTGGTTGAAGGACGCCACCCGAGGGCTCTGCTCTCCCCAGACAAGACATGAGGTCAGGCGGTGCACGCTCTGACTGCCTTCGCACTTTGACGAGCGACACCTGACATTACGAGCGCCGCCGGCCCCGGGGGGCGGG
>NC_085002.1:18246360-18258860 GCF_963854185.1 Sardina pilchardus | reverse complement strand
AAGAAAGCGATAAAGACAGATAGAGAGAGACGGAGAGAGAAAAAGAGATCGAAAGAAAGAGAGACAGACAGAGAAAAAAGAGAAGGAAAGAGAGAGAACCAGACAGAGAAAGAAAGAAAGAGAAAGGGACAGACAGTGAAAGAGAAAGAAGGGGAGAGAGAGAGAGAGAGCCAGCCAGACGGAGAAGGGGAGCGAGGACTCGACAGCGTTCTCAGGTTTCTCGTGCGTCTGCCTCCTCTCCTGCGGCGAGCTTAGGAGCCGAGTGGAGCTGAGCCGCAGTCTGCCGCTTTGTGAGCGCCGTGTCGCGTCGGCAGGGATTACAGGTGGGGAATGACAATCACGCGTGCTCACCATCAGACACCACTCGCCACCACCACCAGCTCCACCACCACCCTCCTCCACCCCCTTAGCCCTCTCCCTTGTTGGCTGTGGAGAGGGAGGGAGACGGGGGGGAGGTGGCGGGGTGGCTCCCTGCCTGCAAGATTTTCGGCAGAGGGGCGAAACGCTCCTCAGGGACGGGCGGTAGGAATGTGCAACGTTCCATCAAAGCACCCCGTGAATTAATTAACTCTGCATGCATTATTCAACACGTTTGAACTTCGCCTCATAATACAAAAGTGTTTTTTTTTTTCTCCTCTGGTCCCTCAGCACCCCTTGGGAACAAAAGAGTGCAAAAGAGTGTATTTTTGGGGAAAAGTGGGGAAAAAAGTACAGCTTCTCTCTGGACTTTTTTCAGTTGATAATACTGGCCTCCCAATTTCTCAGGATGTTTTGTTAGAGTTAGAACTGCATTACTGTGTTTTCATTTGGTTAGGAGAAGAACCAAAATATTGTTTTATCGCTTCCTGTAAGACTATTTCCTCAGTAAGTGGTTTGGAATTGTTTTCATCTAGGTAATGTGTGAAAGTGGTCTGAAGTGAAAAGTAGTTTGATTACATACTTTTGTGACAGTTCTTCATGACTTTGACATGAGGTTTTCCATAATTTGGATAAATCGAGGAAATGTTCCATGTCAATATATAATGTATAACTTCATTTCTTGATGACATATTTATGATCTAATAACATGTGTTCTGTGATTGCTCTATGGAGGCTTTGAGTTGGGCAAGAACACATGCAATAATACTAATAATGTGTTTTGGCCTTGTGCTGTTTGTCCTTTGCTGCACTCGGTATTTGACTCTCTCCTGTGCATGAAGTCGTCCACAGCTGTTAAAAAAATGGATTGTGCTCAACATGGCAGTGAATAATGGCCTGCTCACCGACTCCAAACTCCAACTTGGCTGCTTGGAGGTGTCTTTAGCCTACACCGCTGTGGACAGATCCTTTTAAATCTTTTTTATAGACCCTTGCCACTGTCCTTTTGTTCAAGGCTTGCTCTGTAAATGGCTCATTACAGCTATGTGTCTGGGGTTGTCTCCGCAAGTGCAGACAGTCTTGTTCCAGGTTGGTTGGCGGTGGCTAAAGCTAAAGAAAATGAAATAAAGAAACACACCAACATCAACAGGTTCTTTCCCCTCAACCTCTCCCTTCTTTTTGTATGCTCGGCAAATCAATTTAAAACAAGACCCAGACATTACCCTGTCCTGTTCTAGTGGCTCTGAGTTTATTTGTCCAAAACCCCCCTTTATGTTGCGGTGGGTTATGAATACTGCATGAGGGTCCCCCTCACTCCCTCGCAGACTGCAGCAGAACCGGCTGTCGAAGAGCTCTGTTTTTTTTTCCTTTTTAATACACAAACTCTTTTTTTTTTTTTGTCTGGCTCCCGTTCTTCTGTGCGGAACTTTTAAAAACAATCATTGCGGTTCCTCTCCGATGCTGTTCACACAGCGGAGACGCGACGGAAAAGAGCCTTTCAATTCCGTTCCTTGCTTTTCTCCTCCCCTTCACACTGTAAACTGTTATCTTAAGCTGTGACACTTGGATGGATTTAATGAATTTGCACATGATAATTGCGCATTTTGGTCCCATCCCATATTCATAGCTTATTCGTTTTTTTTTTTTTTTTCCTTCACTGTTTGAAGTGTCTGAGCTCATTGTCTGTTAAAACTGCCGAGGCATGGCACAAAAGCACCACATAGGGAAAATGAGAGTAACAGCCCCTGACGGCCTTAGAGGACAGAAAAATAAATGATTAGCTTTCTTTCATCTTTCTAAGTGGCCTCCTTGACTACTGAATAGCAAGTGGCCGGGCACCGGGCGCATAATATTTAAAACCGAAAGACAACAAGCGGCGCGCCGCGGCGCTCCTTTGGTCTCTCACCTTTGCGGGAGATATTACTGCACCGTCAGGGTGTGCAGCTGACAGATAAATGGGGCCCGTTGACCTGAGCGGAGGTGAGGCCCTCTCCTCCTGCCGGACCGTTGAGCACCAGGCTGGCCCTCCTGCTGCGTGGCGCTTCCCAGACAGATAAGACTCTGGACAGTCCACCTGCCCCACAGCCCCAGCCCCTCCTCACGATGTCTTTCTCTTAGCCCCCCCCCCCCCCCCCCATATCCCTCCCGGTACTTGTCCAGGAAGCAGCCTCTGTCTCCCCTGAGAGCTTGTATGATATTACTTGGTCTACAATGTCACATAGTAGCATGGTATGACCAAATGACAGACCAAATGAGCATTTTGCAAAGTGACTATAAAAGTGATCTACATCCACCACCTTGATGTTGTCATAGATGATTTAGAGTGCATCCAAGATAAGATCTAGAGCTTAAATGCTTCTGGGATGATAGCATGGATGGGATGGGATTACCTGTCCAGTTGGCAATGTTTTCGTTTGTGTAGGTGTGAATTTTTAACATTTGCTTTGTGAGGAATGTTGGGGTCCCTGCCCTGCTGTTTGGTGTGCCATTAGGAGGCTTTCTAATAGCCTGTGAGTGTGAGTGTGTGTGTGTGTGTGTGTATGTGTGTGTCTGGGTGTGACATCTGCAGCCCAATCAGAGCTGTAACAGTGATGGCACCGTTCATTTATATTTGTAAATTTGTGTGGTTGTGTGTGTGTGTGTGTGAGTGTGTGTGTGTGTGCTTGTGCGTGACACTGCTAGCCAACCGCCTCCACCAACAGGAGGAGTTTACACGGGTGAGCGGTGGCCCAATGTGATTTTCAAGGAAGGCCATCTGTACAGTGAGGGGGGAAGCCATGCAAGGGGGGCCCACACTCGCTCGCACGGACCAACTCACGCAGGGAAGCCGGGCATAGCAGATTAGCAGCTAAACGCTACCTTTAACCTTTTATTCTTTTTTAAACGCTCTGTCACAGGGGCAGATGCTCTCTGCCAGCGTCGCACAGCACAGCACGGCGAGCGCTTAATTGTGTTTTCTTTCCAGTTGGAGCTATCAGCGGAAGCAGCGACCTTTGACCTCGCGAGTGTGCTAGCATGGCACAGAAGTGGAGGCTACGTAGGCTAAAAGCCTGCTTTGTTTTGGCCACAGGAACAGCTGGTAATTTAAGCACGAGTCTCGCATTGGGTCTCCGCTGCCAGAAAAGAGGAAGATCTGAGTCACGCTGCCTCGTGAAGAGTTAACGAAAGTCTCCTCTGTCTTTTTCATTAGCGGGCCAAAGAGAGCCAGGGAGGCCCAGCCCACAGATGTAGCCAGTAGGCTGGAGGCGGAGAGGGTGTACTGTACGCACACATACATGGGCTTCAGGTCTGGGAAACGAAAAAGTTACTCGCTGCAAACAATAATCAAATATTTTTGTTGGAGCGTGCAGTCCGACATGAATGTAGCAAACGGCTCTCCCCCTGTCAGCAGTGCATTTAATATGCTCATTATTCAAGCCTCCCCTGGTAGGCCCCGGGCTTTTGCGCCGGCCACGAATGTTCAACACAAGAGCCGCACGCAGGCAAATGATCTCTAATCTTCTAATTAAGTATAGAGGGTACCGCGTTTGATAGCCTGCTACAGCCCCTGCTAGCGGCCTAATGATGAGCGACAAACACATCAGAAATCTTACTTTTTTTCGTTGGCCCCCGCGTTGTTGGGTAATAGCTGCGGCAATTGAAAACAGATGTCTGCCACGCTAACGTTTCACCCAGGAGTATCAGGTTAGTTTCCATTTGGCTTGATCAACATCTCATTGATTGTTCGAGGACCTTTCTACGTGTGTCAAGGGGATAGTGTAGTTAAAAGTGTCAGAAACTTCAGCGACGTGGCACATAACTCAGCATAATGTGTTTTTTCTTTACCTTTCTTTTCCCTTTTTTCCCTCTCTCTCTCTGTCTTTTTCTCGCTACGCTCCACTGAAGTGAACCATGGACAACTTTGGCGAGGTTGACATTTTGACATAAAGATCTTGCCGGGGAAATTCTCGTTAGGTGTGTGTGTGGAATATATAACCTGAAAGGCCCGAGGGCTGTATTGACTTGACTCGGGCCTGTGAGAAGACTCGTTCTGTTTCCTCTGGAGCCCGTCCAAGCACAAGCGTAGTGTGGCCTACTGGCCTGCAAGGATTATATGTGCTGGGCTGTGTTATTTCAGTATTCTGCGTTTTGCCTTCCACCGAGAGATCGTGTGTGTGTGTGTGCGAGCGTGTGTGTGTGTGTGTGTGTGTGTGTATGTGTGCGTGCGTGTGTGTGTGTGTGTGTGTGTGTATCAGTGACACAGCAAGCAAAGTGCGGAGTGCCATGCGAGCACAGAAGAATTTTGAAACGCAGCGGTAGAAGGCACAGGGGAAGCAAGCCCCCGTCTTCTCGCTCACAGCGTGCATGCAGACTGTTTTCCCTCGCCACCGCCTTTTAAGTGATACGGCACGTCGGCTTCGGTTAGTGGCGAGGAACCGTGGACCATTTTTCTCCCGTTTTATTTATTTATTTTTCCTTCAACAAGGAGCAGCTTTCATGTTGACCTTTCACAGATTGGCTTGGGATTTGTTTTTTTGTTTTTTTTCTTTTTTGGTGTTTTTTGCTCGCCGTAATCTCTGCGGAATTACCCACAACATGAACACTAATGTGAACTCCGGCGGAGAGTGGAGAGCGATGCACTCGCCCAGTCGCTCGCACACTGAGAAGAAATCTCATTTTTTAATCTGCTCTGGGTGTATTTATGGTGCGTGCGTATGGACGGGGGCGAGTGAGTGAATGCGTGTCTGATTTTGCTCGTCCTTTTATCTCGACGTAGTCGCCCTTTTCCTCCCTAAGCCACTAAAGCCGGCGATGGAACTCGCCGTCAGTGGGGTTTTGCGGAGAGAGCCGTGCCACGCTCTGAGTTGTCTGTGGGGTTAGCAGAGGGGGCAGCGATGCCACACAGGTAGGGCTACTACAGCTGGAACTTCCTCTGCCAACCTGCTGCTATCTGCCAGAGTGGGCATGCTGTCGCTTTCTATTTCTCTTCTCTCTTCCTCTCTGTATGTCTGTCTCTTACTCCCGCCCTCTCTTTGTCTTTCTGTCTATCTGTCAGTCTCTCTCTCTTCTTCCCCCTCTCTTTGTATCTGTTTCTCTCTCCCTCTCTCTCCCTCCCTTTCTCTTTCTGTTCTTTCCTGTCTCTCTGTCTGTGCATGGCTAGCTTCCCCAGCGATGCCCTGGCGATGCCTGTCTTCGCTCTGGCAGCGCTAGTTCCATCTGCCCTGGCCAGGCTCCAGAGACTGTCATAGCTCGAGCATAATAATAAGGAGGAAGCCTCAGATCGGTGCCCGGAAGCTTCTCTCGTCGCATGTGTCCCCCACACAATTATTCATGAAATGCTTCTGACACGCAGCGGACTCCTTTTCTCCCCGAGACGGGCGAGGCGATGGTGACGGCTGTAATAAACCTTGAACCGGCGCTTTAGATTTTATGAAGAGATATTGCGAGCGCAGGATTCGTGCCCGAGACTTCTGGAGCGTGTTTGCCTGGCTACACAGACAACAGTTTGGTGCGACTGGCACAGACAGCAAGTTTTCATGCCAGGCTTTTTTTTTTTCTCATCCCACTTTTATGAGAACATCTTTTTTTTTTTTTTTCGAGAGTCAGCCCTAAAAGCGTCAAGTGCATCTCATTCTTCTCCCATGAAAGCTTTTTTTGGGGGATTTTTATTTAATTTCTCTTTGAAGTAAATCTTCGGGGACAGATACAGTTCTGTGTGCAGTTGCTTTATCTTGATAGTCCCACTGCAGACTCCATAGTTGTCCATGGCTATGAAAAGCAGGGTCATAAACAGACAGACGGCACCCGTGCCACTGTTGCTCCAGGGTCACAGTTTGTGGTAGGCCTCGTTAACCCCAACCCCATCTGCGGGTCCCCACAATAGCTCCTGCCCCCGTCCAAAGCCACCTCCCCGGGCTCGCCGACGCTGACTTTGTTTTTTTTTTCTCCCTCCCTCCCTCCCTCTCCCTCTCCCTCTCCCTCTCCCTCAAGCAGAACGTCGTGCTACGCTGCGCTGCGCCTTTGATAAATTAAACCATATGTTCGCACATCAGATGAGCTCTTACTCATCTCTGTTTGGAAGATGGATTACGAAATCCATACTGTGCGAGGCTCAGTTTCCTGTCTGCCCCCACACACACACACACAAAGCCCCCCCGTACACACACACACACACGCGCGCACACACACACGCACACAGAGCAGTGGAGGTGAAGCGAGGATATAAACATGCGGCCGTGAGGAATGGCAGAGGGAAGTGGCAGTGTGACCCCACTTTACTGGTGATTGTTGGAGCACGCTCGCCGAACGCCTCGCCACGCCGTGGCTGGAGAAAAATAAATGAGGGTCTTTATGGCCCGTAAAGAGGTTCCCCTGCTGGACTGTGTCAGATAGAATCTGTCTTTTTTCCCTCCTCTACGCTTTTTCAATATGTATCGCCGTCGAATTTTCCATCAGCGGGGTCTGGAAATTCACTGGACGTGGCGTGTATTTTCGAAGACGGAATGCCTTCCCTCATCTTCCCGTCCCCAGGATTAAGCTGAGGCGGCGGGGGAGGAATGCGTGTGTTCTCAATGGTCATGAGTCAAATAAGCCCAAAGTGATTGTGCGCGAAGGTCAACCTCGTCTCATCCGTCTCCCTCAACATCTGCATGTGTTGACTGGGAACGGCACGACTCTCCCATGGTTACAGATGTGATTCTGATGATGCTGTTGTCACACAGAAAAGTCCATTATGCTCCTAATGGAGTTGAGGTCCAGATGCTGTGTCTGATTATCGGGCCAGGAGAGCTGCTTGGCGAAAGCCAGAAGGTGACGTTGTGCAAATCTGCTGGCTGGCGTTCGTCGCACATCGGGTGGTCAGATCTGAGGTGAGGCAGGACCGAGACGAATCGATTCGAGGTCACTGCCAATGCTAAAAGCAATTCAGTTACCGTTGGAGACGAGGGTAATGGATCATCTGCGTCATCGGCGTCACAGTGGTCAGTGTGTAGATTCACAGTAAGCGTGGTCAGGCTTCACATAAAAGCTAGTGTTACAGAATGCTGTCAGTTGTTCTGCTTTTTGAACATACTGTACAAGCTTAAATGGCAAGCAACAGTTTATCATCTGTGAGTCATAAGTTTCATGTTAGTGGCATTCAATTCAGCACATCAGGTTTCGCATCCTCTAAACGCTGGGACCGTGACATTTATCTGAACTCCCAAATCAGTGATACAGGCGATTTCTTTTGCCTAGCCAGCCTCAGTACCTCAGTACAACGGCACAGAGGCAGCAGCACAATACTGGGGAGCAGTGGGGCTCAGCAGCTAGCCCTAGCGACGGGCTCCGTGTTGGACACAAAGCTGTGGAGATGTGGGTGCATAAATTATGAGAGGGCTTACGGTTCGGACGCACGGAGCTCCTAGTTAATGCGTGGGCCGAGGGAAGGGAGACCATTTATTCTCTCAAATGGGAAAGGAGGGTCTGGAGAGAGGGGGGCTTAATGGGAAGGGAAGGACTGCAGACTCGTGCAAATAGCCGGCAGACGAGCGGCTATTTGTCTGGTGGTGACGCTGCCATCGGAGAGAGGGGGCGGGGGCGTTCACAAGATTGAGTCTCGCGACACAACAGGACGGAGCGGACCGGAACGGAAAAGGTGGCAAGGGGGGAGGGGAAGGGTGTTGATTGGGGGAGGGCGGGGGGGGGAGAGGGGGGGGGGGGTCTGTTCAGAGAAGCCATCTCTCATAGGGGCTGGGGGGCAGGCAGCGAAATACGCCGTAGAATAACTGGATACTATAAATAGCCAGAGGAGGCAGAGTCGAAGACAGGGTCTGTTTGCTCAGCGCCTGGTGAAAGGGCTGTGTTTGCTACATGCCTCCTTTGTTCTTCCCTTCTTTGAGGAGGGAAAGAGGGAGGGAGGGAGGGAAGGAGAGGAGAGGAGGGTGGCAGTCGTTAGGAGAATGCTTATGCTGTGCTCCCCACGTTGTGCGTGTTCCCCTGAATGCTAAAGACATTTTAAAGACACAGGGCCCGACCGGGCGCGCGGATTGTGTGTTGGATGCAGTGTTGTTTCAGGGGGAAAAAGCGATAATTCTTATGGCGCACGCATGGTAATTGCAAGTTGTATTTCTCCCTGTCGTCGAGCCTCTTTGGGTCACCGCTGCAATGTGCTTCCTTCTTCATAACATCGCAGTTATGGCACGGCAGTAACACCGCGACAGCGTAATTATTGTGCCCGGGCTTGACATTTTTTCGGCTTAATGTGTCGGAGTAGGCGCGGAAACACAGTCATCTAAGCGCCATTTCCAGTATTTATATGCAAAGGTGTCCTCTTGCTGTCTTGCGTTTTCGTGAAAAGTGCTGCCTTGGCCGACGTCCAGCCCTACACTCGACCAATAACCTGTTCAGCTGCGTGTGATAAATAGCCTTCATGCAGTCTGCTACACATTGCTCGGCTCGCCATGGCCGGCATGTGTGGAAAGGCAAGGGCCTTTTTTGTTTCGTTTTTTTGGGGGGGGAGGTTTAACTCCGTGTCGGACCTGGGCCAGCGCCGGGTTTACGTCCAGCACAATCAAACCTGACAGGCTGAGGTCTAACAGAGACCAATGGGAGAGAGAGAGAGAGAGAGAGAGAGAGAGCTGAAAGAGAGAAAGCAGCTGATTTACACTGCAGCTTGCATCCAAATGCATCAAGTCCATCGCTCTCTCCTCCCTCTATCTTTTTTTTCTCTCTCTGTCGTTCTCTTTCTCTCGCTCCCTTTTCTCACTTCCTGTTCTTATCCCCGCTGCTCTCTGAAGCCATTAGCTACACTTGGGAGGTGAAGTGAGATGGCTTTCCCCCCCCCCTCTCCTCGGAGTTAACTCACATCGGGACGAGATGGGGAGGGGCATGGGTGGCAGGACTTTGAGTGAGTGTGGTTGGCATACATGCCTATGTGTGTGTGTGTGTGTGTGTGTGTGTAGTGTTTGTGTGTGTGTTTGTGTGTGTGTGTGTGTGTGTGTGTGTGTGTGTGTGTGTGTGTGTGTGTTTGTTTGTGTGTGTGAGTGTGTGTGTGTTTGGGAAGCATGTGGAGGAGGTTGGTTTGTCATCGAGACACACAAGAGATTTCTCTCTCCCATTCTTGTTTTTCATCTCACATTTTGGCATGAGAGGTCTACGTGTGTTGTCGGTGAGATGGTGGCGGTGGTGGTGGTGTTGGTGATGGTGCAGGTGGTGTTGGGTAATGTAGAGAATGGATCATAAGTAGGCCAAGGAGAAAGCACACACATAGAGGGCGACCTGGTGTCGTCACCGACGCATTCTCCACGCCCGAGCTCCGGGTAATTCATGGCCGCCCGAGTCGATCCAAGCCCTCTCTGGCTCTCTCCCCACAGACAATGAACAAGCCTCTGTTTCAGGCCGGACCCGTCATGCTTGTTACAGAAATCTTCTTCTCCTCTGAAGAGCCGCCGAAAAAAAAACAGAGTGAAACCTGTGTGTGATTAGTGCGTGTGTAATTAATCCAACCATAACAAATATGTGTGTCAGACAAATGTTCTTCATGGTTGGTTCAGGGACAGAGCACCAGGACAATGTTTCACGGACGCATGTGTTTTCCCGGTGGGAGAGCTCGGTGCAGAGACCTGCAGGGCTTCTTGGAAAGAGGGCAAGTGTTCCTCGCACAGGGGCAAGTCCCTGTGGCTTTAACAGGTGGGGGGAAAAAAATAGTGCTACACACGGCGTGATGTTACCAAGGTTCCATGTCGTCATCGCTCCCGAAGGACACGTTTTTTAACTTTAGCGTGTCTCTAAGAGTGGGCTAAGGGAAGTTGAAGGTTTCTTTTATTTTTTTTTCTATTTATTTTTTTATCTTAACCCAAATGTGGAGAGCTCTAAAAAAGACTACTGCTTGTCTGGCATTCCCCACCTTCAGGGACCCATCTTGTCTGGCTGACTGGCCACATCTCTGATCAGTATTCTCACTATACCATAAACACAGATTCCGTTTCTCCTTTCATGTATTATGAACGTCCCATAAACACAGAAGGACGCGATTTCCTGCTTCGCCGTCGCGGTACTTATGCGAAACGTGCGCGTCGTCGGCGACTGTCAATTGCCAGCCGCATTCTCCCCCGCTGTCACGGCAACACGTGTTTCCTGTCCCACATTCCGCGCTGACGAGTGGCGCGGAGTGGTGTCCCACCGCTGCGCCCCGTTCCTCGCCCTCGGGCCACAGGCACCATGTCATGTCAGTGTGTGTGACGCACACACAAGGCTGCCGCTCGTCACCTCCGAGCCCCCCCTAAGCCAAGGGGCCGCTGGAAAGGTCACGGAAGAAAAACGTGGGGGCGGGAGGGCGGCCCGGTAGGTATAGCCAAAGGGAGGATGAGCTGGAATGGTTAGAGAAGATGGGACTGAGCTATGCATTTTGCACTGACCTATGCAGCTATGCTTTTTTTTATTTTCTGTGTGTGTGTGTGTGTGTGTGCAGTGTGTTGTTGTGACCTGTTGGAGGTCATTGAACTGTAGACTCATCACGGGATGTCCTTTTCCAGTTGTGCGGGAGGTATTTTTAGCTACCGGTGCTACCGATTGGATCGGCTAATTCGCCACCGTCCGCTACAGCTCAGGCTGGCTGACTGAGGGACTGGCTGGCTCTCTCTCGCTCTTGATGCTATTACAGAAATCGCTGTGTCAGGCGGTCTGCGGTCGAGGTTTTAAATTTGGAAATCCTATCTCTTTAAAAAGAAAACATAATTGTGTGTAAAGACACGCTAGCCGACTAGCGCGGTATTAGCGAAAGATATTATTAGTTCCGTGCTCTATTCAATTGTTTTTGTGTCCCAGAGCCGCTGGAGCTGCATGGGCCGCTGGTTCCTGATTGTGCTCGCTGCTGTGTGGACGCTCTTTTGTATCACTCCCCGTTTCATTAGGGGAGGTGCCCCGGAAGATTGAGTTCAAGCGCAGTGCAGGCTATTGTGGAGGCCGCCTCTGAATTTACTCTCCAGTGCAGTGTTTAACAGAGAGAGAGAGAGAGAGAGTGAGAGAGAGAGAAAGAGGGAGAGACACGGTTTTTAAAATGGCATCTGGCATAGCCTGACAGTTTAGGCCAGTGTTCAGGCCTGGCATTATTTCTGAAACAAAAAAGTCGGAGGTATTTAGAGGAAGGAAAATCTCACATATTCCTCTCTCTCTCTCTCTCTCTCTGTGTCTCTCTTTTTCTCTTTCTGTCGGTTTGAGGGGGGGCTGGGGTCGGGTGTGGGGGAGTGGGGGCAAACAGGGGAATTCTTATTATTCAGGCCTTCCCCAGTTTTGTGTCTCAGAAACTGGAGCCTGAAAAGTGAGTGTGGTTCTGGGTGGGGGTGGGGGGTGTCTATAGACCAGCACAGGAGCTCATTTGCCTAATCTTGGGAACTAGAGTGGAAGCCGGCCTTGTATAATGAGAGGCAAGGCCTGTTGGGGAAGGATGGGGGGCAAAGGGGTTTGAAGCAAAAACTTGAGCAAAAATAGTGGCGACGACGGTGGTGGAGGAAGGCTCAAAAAAAGATGTTAAAGTTTTAATCGAACGGAAGAGAATGTTGGAAAGTTTGAGTGGAGACGGAGTTTATATGTCCCGTGAAGGGAATAAGAGAGAGAAAGATGGAGATTGATGGTAAGATGGCGGCAGATAAATACAGTTTGGGACCTGGCATGAAAATGAGCGAGATTGGACGGAGTGATAGTGATCGCGTTGAAACAGGCGAGGGGGAGAGAGAGAGTGAGAGAAAAAGAGAAGAGAAGAGTGGTAAAAGTGGTCGCGCTCTCTCTTTTTTTTTCTTTCTCCGGAGGCCCAGCTCACCAGCGTGCATTAGTCCCTGGGTGGGGAGTGACAGAGACTGTTGGTGACGTGGCTGGAATGTGCGCCATGTGCCACTTTTCATCAAGAGCGGGCGCCCCCAGAGTGCTGTTCTGCCTCACCGAGCGGTAAAGGGCAAACTATTCAACCCCGCCGCCGAATAGAAGACTCGCTCCGGCCCAGGCTTTCAGTCATTGGTGCACTTAGCGTCACATGTTTTTTTTCCCCTCACGGATTACAATAAAAATTCTAACTGCAGTTTGTGTTGTCGGTATACGTAAGCGTAACAGGCGTAGTCCATTCATGAGTTTACGAAGCTGGATTTTTTTAACTTGGATTTGATGTTTCCACTGGAAAAAATGAATAATGA
>NC_085002.1:18211360-18243860 GCF_963854185.1 Sardina pilchardus | reverse complement strand
TCTCCTTGCCCTGTGCGCTCAGCTCCCATTTGTTTCCAAGGGACAACGGCTCCCATATCATGCGGAACGCACAAGCACACGCCTGTCAGGGGATTTGGGCTTGGATGTGGGGAGGGAAGGGGTGCAGCGAGGGGTGGGGGGGCAAGGGGGGGGGGGGGCAAGGGATGTTCCATTGGGTCACGCCTCACATCAAATGTGAAATTAAAGGAACCCCTTGAAGCTCACGTCAGACTTGTTCGTCTTGTGGAACACATTAGGAATGAGCATGTGTTGGTGGTGCGAGGAGTTTCTCTCTCTCTCTGTCTCTCTCTCTCTCTCTCCCTCTCTCTCTCTCTCTCTCTCTCTCTCTCTCTCTTCCTCTGAAGTCAGCCAGAGCCCACAGAGTGATTAAAAACAAATAAGATTAGGAAGATAATGCCACCAGTGGAAATCAAAAGCAGGACTGTAACTGTATGTAGGCTATGGATGATTTTTTTTTTATAGTACAAGATTCACCCGTGATGCACAGCTGGTGCTGGCTTATGCCTTTCATTCATCTTGATTTCTGTGTTCACTCTCTATCTCTCTTTTTCTCTCTCTCTTGCTCTCTCTCTCTCTCTCTCTCTCTCTCTCTTCTCACTCTCTCTCGAGTTGTGTTTGTTGAATGTGGAGTGGTGTCGCTGACAGGAAGAGAGGAAGGGGAAAAAAGCTGCTTAGAAAAGCCTTGACAGGCACAACCCCGCAAGACAGGCTTAGAGTGACATAAAACTTGAAACATTTGCTCTGGAAATCACATTGTTAGCCAGACACCCTTGTTTTTTTCCTTTTTTTGATGTGATGTCTGTGATGTCTGCACTTTTGAGTTTTTCATTGATGTGAAGGTTTCTCTCTCTCTCTCTCTCTCTTAACTCCCTCTCTCTCTCTCTCCCATTTTTTTGTTGCCTGCCAGAAAGTTTTAACTGGAAAGTTTTTTTTCCCTTCCTTTCTCTCCTGATCCCCCCTTTCCTCCCTCCAGTGAACCATCTTGCTGGGGTGAGAAAGTTGAAGGTAGAGTCCTTTCTCTGAGAAAAAAAAGAGAAAATGGTAAAAAAAAAAAAAGATTCTTCTGTCTCCCGCTGTCTGGTTTACTGTACAAGAGACACCTTCTCCGTCAGAAGCTGTCTGACGGACTGCCCTTCCCGTCTTTGCCTTGACACATGATAGCGTCGCCATGGCAACTGTCTGACGGTAATGATGCCCCCCTTCCTGCTTGTCTAGCTCACCTTGGACTGGTGCCTCCTGAGTTTCTCTGAATATCTTCAGTGCACACACACACACACACACACACACACGCTATCTCTGACAGAGGCTTTCCAGGCCAGTGTTGTGCAACAGCCTCCGGCCACAAACCCAACAAAGTCTTTGTATGCCTGTGTTTGACATACACACACACACACACACACACATACACACACACACACACACACACACACACACACACACACACACACACACACACAAACACACATATATATACACGCATACACCCACACTAACCCACATAAAAGCAGACATCTTTTTCGGGCCCTGGAAAGTGTCAATGAGTCTGTGAAAGACATTTTTATTTCAGGCAATGGACAGCACAGCACTGCACATGCCATTAGCATACATGCCAGGCCTGTGTGTGTGTGTGTGTGTGTGTGTGTGTGAGTGTGTGTATCTGTATTTTTTCCCTCTCTTTCCCCCCCTCACACAGCCAGGCAGGCCCGTTTATGTATTTTCTCCTCTCCAGATGTGGTTAATTACGGCGTGCTTCGGACAATTTGTAAATGAGTCTGACAGTAACCTCCACGCATTAATCACAGTAAATTACACCGAGGAGGGCGCCGCACGGAGACTCAATTAACCCCGCAGCCTCCGTCGCCGCGTTGCGGTTGTCAATGGTTATTCAGCGGCAGGCCCAACACCTCGCAGGTCGCCGGGGTGGAGGGGGGTTGGTGTGTGTGTGTGTGTGTGCGCGTGTGTTGTGGTTTGTATGTGTGTGTGTGTGTGTGTGTGTGTGTGTGTGTGTGGGGCAGGCAGGCGGGGGGGTTAGAGTAGGCCCATGAGGTGATGGCAGATGCCTCCGAAAAAAGCCCCCACAATTCAGACCCCAGCCACCAACAAGCCGCCCCCCAGCCGTGCTCCCCCCTCGCTCGCCTGCCTTGTCCCATTCAGTGTCCAACTGGGACCTGCATGACCCAGGAGTGATTGAGTTTTCAGGATTCAAGTAAGCTTTTGTGTGTGTGTGTCTGACTGTGTGTGTATATATATGTGTTTTTTTTTTCTTCTTCTGGATTTTTGAAACGGTGGCCAGCTGCTAGGGAGAGGGTTTGCTCGCGGAGAGAGAGTAAGAAAGAAAGAGAGAGAGAGAAGGGGGCTTTCTTTACTGGGAATCATCGTAGAGGCCAGATGTTTATTTTCTCTTAATCAGTTTAAAGTAAGAGCTGCCCCCTGCCCCCCACCACACTCACACACACACACACACACACACACACACACACACACACACACACACACACACACACACACACACACACACGTACACCAACCTCCCTCCCAGGAGAAATCAACCCAGGCCAAGCTGTGGCCAAATCACAATGCGGGTCGCTTGGAATTACTCCAGAGTGAGCTGCAGCGCTTTTGTAATCACACAGACAAACACACACACACACACGCATATGCTCACGCACACACCTTTACACACACAGATACTCACTGATATAGGCCATTAGTTACTCTCATTGTATGGCGCTCTGGATGTGGGCTGTGTGTATGTGTATTGGTAGGTAATGATGCACATTGTCACTCTGTTACTCTCCTGGTCATTTCCTCTCCTCTCATTAGCTATTCATGAGAGTCCCATTACACACACACACACACACGCACACACACACACACTTCATCTGCTGTCAGCATTGTGGCCCTCATCATAGATAGCATATTTTGGTCATGCTTTGGTTCCAGGCTTTTGTCCGTCATCGAACCACCAATACCCCAGGGATTCTTTGGTCCTCCCCTGTTTCTCAATTGATTCTTTCTCTACAAACCAACATTAGTCCCACTCATATCAAACCCACCCAGTGTTTTTCAGACAATGTTTGATCTATTCATGCCACCACACACACACACACACACACGCACGCGCACACACACCATCTCCAGTCAGCGTTGCGGCCGTCCTCTCCGATTCCGTCCATGTGTGTCCTGTCACGACAGGAATGAGACATGGCCGGGCGGCGGACCAAGCACGCTTGTTAGGGGGAGAGCATATCACGGGAGAAGAAGCTCGGCTTTCAGCTTTACGTGTGCTGCAGCTCCCCCTCCCCCCCCCCAACTCCCCACCCCCACCCCCACCCCACTTCCCTTCTCCGGCGTCGCCTCTAGCCCGGACTCCAGTCTAGCCACGAGCGCTACAAAGACACATCTGTTATTAAAAAAAAGCTCGATTATTTGTCTGTAAATGATAGGGGAAGGGGATGGTTTCGTTCCTGGCTGGGAAGGTATGAGTTGAGACAATAGAGGCACAGTGCAGTGAGAGAACATGCCGGCCCTCGTTTTTTTTTTCTCCCTGTTTTTGTTCTTTCTTTCTTTTTTTTGCGGGGCTTTTGTTTGACAGGCAGCTCAGGGCCCGGCGAGAACCAAACGTCACACGCTCTGACAAGCTGACAGGACACTAGCATAGAGCGAGAGAGAGAGAGATGGAGAGAGAGAGAGAAAGAGAGAGAGAGAGAGAGAAACGCACAAGGGAGAAAGCACTAAACACCCTAAACCTGCTCATGCACATGCATTGACTAGATATGAAATGACACACACACACACACACACACACACACACATTACTGCATCAGACAGACAGACAGACAGATACATTAGAGACTGTTTCTTTCTGTCCCCTCCTGTCTATCTCTCTCTCTCTCTCTCACACACACACACACACACACACACAAGTCTCTTGTACACACTCAAACACATGCAAGACAACACAATACCCAGTTCCCTGCTCTCTGTGACAAGTCTGTGTGTGTGTGTGTGCAGTGTGTCTGTGCTTACCATCCCCGCCGCCCCATGGTAGGCACTCTCAGCCTGTTGCTTTGAGCGGCTTCTCGGGAACATTGTCCGCGCCCCACACCCCAAAAAACCCCAACCCACCCCTAAACCCCCCTCTCCCCTCCCCCTGTGTCCCGACAGCGAGGCCTCTGCGTGCATTCCTCGCGGATCACTGCCCTCGCCCTCTTTATTCCCTCGCTGTGGCCCCAGCGACACCTGCACTGCCCCCCCGCCGCCCACTGCCCACACACCCCCTCATTAATCAGCCCTGATAGTAATGAGAGGTGAACAGCGGCAAATGACCACTCCCCACGACCCCCCCCCCCCCGTTCATCCACACATGCAGCTGATCTGCATGCTGATCCATACCTTCCTCCCTCTCTCTCTCTCTGTCTATCTATATATCTATTAATCTATCTTTCTTTCTATCTTTTTTATCTATCTGTGTATTCTCTCCATCCCTCTCCTAATGACTCTCTCCCTGTGTCTCACTGTTCCCAGTCCACTGCCCAAGCGCTGGCCTGCTCATGAATTGGGTTCTCTGTGCATCACTCTCCTTTCTCTCCCTCCCTCTCTCTTTCTCCTCCTCCCCCTCTCTCTCTCTCTCTCTCTCTCTCTCTCTCCCTTTATTTGTTCTCCAACCCTCACTCTGTCTCTGTGTGTGTGTGTGTGTCTCCCTGGATGACTGGGTGCACCTGGGTGTGATTCATGTGTGCATTCATTCTGAGTGCACTCCTACAGATTGCACTAAGCAAGGAAGATTTTACCCAACACTCTGCATGTCTGTCATGACGTTTTTTTTCCCCATTTTGCAATTAACTTTCGGGTCATACATCGTACATCATTTGTTTTGTTTCAGACCAGCTGTGTTGTCATGGAGTGTGTGTGTGTGTGTGTGTGTGTGTGGGTGTGGTGCATGTGTGTGTGTGTGAGTCTGTGTGTGTGTGTGTATGATTTTGGTGTATACAATATCTATGAAAGAACTTGCAGCCACCTGTTAATTCTTGAAGCCCAGCCATTACTAGGTTTATTATCAGAGAGAAAAAAACACTCAGTGAAACAGCTACACACACCCCTCTTGCCTCCTTCCTCTTCTTCACTCTAAAACATGCTCATACTACACACTCCACACATGCGCACACACCCACATATATACTTATACACTCACACATAAGGCCTATTCGGACGGGATTAGTTTTATGGGGGGACGTAGAGTAATGCAGGTTTATCATATGACCTCTGTAATATAAATGTCCAATTCGGACGGGACTAGACATCTCTGTCTCTTTACTTGACATGGGAGGAGTAACTACGTTTACGTTCTGCCGTCACATCTTCGTCGCCGTGCACGTGATACTTTGCGTCAGGTACGTGCGGCATTTTCAGATTTGAAAGACTACACAAGTTGGTTAAACTAGCAAACGCTTAGCTTTATGATATGCCATAAGTAGTTTGAAATGGCTAACAATATCAAGCTATTAGGCAAACTAGCTAACGTCCTATTAGGAGCTGCACAGCATGTCATGTTTTCATTCAGACTGTGGTGGAATTGTTTTCAAATCAGGATGTGACGAAATATTACAGACATCTTTACAGAGGGTCGCGTTCGCACGGGATTAATATTACCTAAGATAATTTCTCCGGACCGTTTTACGGAAGGTAAAAGTGTCTGTAAATTTCACCGACATACTCCGTTATGTTTACTGACATGGCGCGTCCGGACGGGACTACATTACGTGATAATTATTACTTTACCTGATGTCACCCCATAAAACTAATCCCGTCCGAATAGGCCTATATACATACATTGTACACCGACACACACTCCTCAGTGAATGCTACCATTGAAATACCCTTGAAAGTCATTCCTCACCTCCTAGTAGATGCCTGTACAAGTCATGCTTTAGTGTGCTTCTGTGTCCCAGAGAATGTTTTACTCCAAAGCCATTGTGGAGCTTGCAAGGCCCTTTTTGTCACTGTGTAGACAGGACCCAGGGGCGATGTGCAGGGCAGGATTTAACCCCAGTGGATCTGCTTTGAGCTGGTACCCTGCCCAGCTGCAGGACCAGAAACCACCCAAGTCATCGCAATTGTGCACTTCTAAAAAGAGGCAGCAGGTCGCCGTTTCTTTAGATGCAGTGTGTGTGTGTGTGCAGTGTGTGTGCCTTGCTGTGTGCTTGTATTTTGCCTCTATTTCGTCCACCCATTTTAAATAGAGAAAGAGTCGCTTTTCTCAGCCTGCACACCAGCAGGCATAACAGACACACACACCCACCCACCCACACACACACACACCCACCCACACACACACACACACACACACACACACACCCACCCACCCACACACACACACACACCCACACCCACACACACACACACGCGCCCACACACACGCACACACACACACACACATACACTCACACCATGTCTGCCTCTCCCCTACCTGAAGTCAGAAAATAGTCAGGGTAATTATTTTTGGCTAATGCAGATTAGGCCTGGGTTGTGCTGGCCGCTGATTCCTCGGTGTGCAGCTTTGGCTGCCTCATTTCATTCCCAGCTGGTCTCGGCTGACAGCTCTCAGATGGCGGACTTGCTAGTGACTGAAACACTGGCTTAAGAGACTCCCCCCACCCACCCCCTGAGCGCTGCTGAATGACATAGCTATGCAGACTAGGCCTTAGCCTGGAGTGAGTGAGTGAGTGAGTATGGACAGACGAGAGGCTTCCGCAGTGGAGAAAATGACAGCGCTGCACCACGGTCACTGAACGATGGTCGAAACCACAGGCACGCACACAAAATGGTTTCCCTTGTGTGGGAGTCGGAGACCGAGTGACTCTTATTTGTGCGAGCGGAGTTGCTTTTATTTTGTCTCTCCGGTGGGATTAAGACAGCGGTGCTCCGCGGAACCCGGAGCGACGGCTCATGTTCCGACGGGCTCTCCCCCGTGTTGGGAGTCCATCAAATTTTTTGATTTTCTCTTTCGCTGAACGTTATCGGCGCTTCCGTCTGCAAAACAAATTTCCTCCACGCCGAGCCCAAATGAGGTGGAACGGGAGGCTGAATTAAATCTTGTTGACGGAACTTTGTTTGGAGGATCGTGAGTGGCTCGCTCGCTAGTCGGATTTTTGTTTTCTTCCCTGTGGTTGCGCATACCTCGGTGGCAGGGCCCAGACAGCATGTGGTTGTACCAGTGCTCTCCCATCCTGTTGTTTTTTTTCCGGCATCGGGAGATCGGACGGTGGCTGTTCCACTCCGCCATGCCAAAAAGCTGGTGAAAGAGAGGGAGCGAGCCATCACAAGCAGTAAAATTAGGAGATTTTTTTGTCACTCTGAATTATGTTGTTCTGAATGTTAAACACGGCCTGTAAAGATGAGTTAGCCCTCAAACCAGGAAAAATGAATCGTGCGGGCCAGAATATAGGCCGTAAACAACGAGAGACTCTGCAGTCTTGTTTTCGTGTGTGCTGAATGTCTTGAAGGCACATCTCTCCCCGAGCTTATCTTTTCATGTTTGTGAGAATCTGTCTAGTTCATGATGGCAAAGAGAGTTCAGTTCCTTTTTATCTTCAGGCAGTATAACTACTTGCCTGCAAAGGGGATTTTAGCTGTAAACAGGGGGAACAAAAGCAGTGTAATCCCGAGTGAAGGTTTAGTTTACAATGTAAAGACAAGTAAAGAAACACTTGTGTTTTCTTACGCCATTGAGTGGATAGGCAAAACAAACATTTTAAATCAACGTAAGTTGTGTTAATAGACCAAAAGCAAACATGCAGAGGTGTACGTGCGAGCAAAGTAGCCTGTTCCACATTCCAAACAGATTGGGAAAGACAGAAACGGATCCCAGACTTCAAAATTGTTTGTACGTTTTGTGATTTTTTAAGCAAATGTTTATTGTATTTCTCATTGAAACACTGTGCCTGTGCTCAACCAGTTGGCCCATGGGCTAATTCCAAGTGATGGAGGAGAAGGCGGAACAAGACCTTCCAAAAATATGCTCTCCCCAAAAAAAGTTCGCCCTTCTTCCTCGAGGCAATCCATTTTCTCAGGCATGCTGCTTTGGCGCTCCGGCACTTTCCGACGTGCAATTGACTGATTAAAGGAACCGATTGGCTGAAGAGTCCTCTCACCTGCTCTTCAAAGGCGTAATTAGGAGCCGATTGAGAAGTTTGAACCGTGCGAACTAGGGAACGGGACCTCCCTGTGGGAATGTCTGTGTTAAGACAGACGCCTCGAGACCGCAGGAATCAGGCAGAGCAGCCCTGGCTTTCACCTCACCCCGAGCCACGTGGAGAGCTCCATGCTGAGTGAAACGGGGCGCTAGTACAAAAAGCAGTCGTGTCTCGTTGTTCTTAAGGGGCTCAAGACCTCCTCTCCACTCCCACTGAGTTTACTGCTGCGGCGCGTGATTGCAATCCTGATAGGCTGCCATAGTCAGCTTACTGTGTGCAAAGCTTTCGGGGCCTTTTGTTGGCCTTGAAGCTGTGGACTTTCTCTCTCTCTCCTTGAGCAGATCCCGAAGCTTGGCTTGAGCGGTTTCGGAGACGAGAAAGTGCTCTTGAGCGACTAAGAGCGAGAAAGAAAAATGCCGTTCCGGTGGCCGTCGTCTGGAGACGACGTGTGAGTAATGACCGTTTACACTCGAGCTGAGGAGCGGCCTCAAGCCGGCGATGTTGATTCACGCTTTTGTGGTCCTGTCGGCAAACGCCGTTCATCTGTTTCTGAATTCCTGGTCGGGCTCGTAAATCTCGGGGCGGCCGGCCCATTAACTGGCCCAGGCTTTTCTGGAGATAAAATAAAAATCAAAAGCCAAAAAAACTCGCACTCGCGGTGAGTCTCTCCATCTGCCCGGGGGCCCGTCTCCAATGCGTCTTGGGAGTTTGCCTCGCGTAATTAGGCGAGAAAAGTTGCGCCCACGTCTAGCGCTCTTGATTGACACATCCGCAATAAAACGCCGGTGGCAGCGCGCTCGTGTGCTGGAGGAGAGAGGCGGCGGTGTAGGGGGCGCATGCAGGGGCCACTCAATGACTTGGCGCTGAATGATTGTGCAAGATGAGGGCTTTTGCCGGCTTACGCTGATATATGAAAGGGCTTCCAGGAAAAAAGCCGTGGAAGGCTGCATCTTGTAAATGACCAGGCACAGATGTGTGCTGAGATTCGGTTCAGGTCGAGGCGGTTGGTGCGAAGCCTCTCGCCTCACACATTCCTCTGATCATTCTCAACTTCTAAGACTTCCACTCAGTCACTCACGCGGTCTCTCGCTTTGTAGTCTTATCTCTTTCCCCCACTCGGCCTGTCAATCACTGGCTCGGGTCATTCATTTGCATCTCTTTGAAAGCTACGTCTCTCTCTCTCTTTCTCTCTCTCTCTCTTTCTCTGTCACTGATGGACTGACTGACCGGCTTGCTTGGGCGTGTCAGCACTCGAGTTGGGCCTTCTTTCACTCAAACCCTTATCCCCTCGATCTGTTATCTCAGCATTGTTTGTTTACACACTCACTCACTCACTCACTCACTCTGTCGATTGCGCCCCCCTCTCAATCACTCACTAACTCTGCCACACATTAACTACGTCCGTCAAGTGCTCACTAACTCGCTTGTTTACCTCTTTTGTTGCCTGATCCCCTTCTTTTCTCCTCCCCCCCCCCTCTCTCTCTCTCTCTCTCTCTCTCTCAATCCCTCACAACTTAAGTTTACTCAGGCTTTGGCCTCCTCCATCTCTGCCCTCGCTCGCCATCCTTCATTTCATCTCCCGCGTATGCGGAGCGTTGGAAGCGGCGTTCCCAGATTCCTGGGCCTGGCTCCGTGGCGCCACATGCATTAGCAGCACTAATGTGCGTGTCAGCTAAGCGACGCCTTGGGAGAGCCAGCGAGCGCGAGTCTAAGACAGCCGGTGATATACAGAGTGTTGATTGGGGTATTTTGTTCGTCACCTCTAAAGAGATATTTGGGTTTAGGCTGCGTGCTGTGCCTCTCTGTGTGTGTGTGTGTGTGTGTTTGGTGTGTATGTGTGAGTATCTGTATGTGTGTGTGTGTGTGTGTGTGTGTGTGTGTGTGTAGCTGCAGCAGCAGCAGTGGCGGCTGTGGTGGCGGCAGGCTAGGCGGTCTGCTGTTCTCCAGACGGTGCAGGAAGCTCTCTCTGTAGGCCGTCCGCCTGCCTGAGAGATGCTTGTTTATGGGTCTCAGGGGACCGTGGCCCCCCCTCCCCCCTCCCCCAGCCGTAACTCATCCCAGGGAAGAGTAAGTGGCTAGCTCATGGGCCAGGAATCTGCAAAAAAAGTGGTGGAACACTCTTACTTGAAGGATTGTTTCTTTTTTGTGATGTGTATTTTTGGCACTCCCACACACACACACTCTTCCATTCCATCTCTTCCTCTCTCTCTCTCTCTCTCTCTCTCTTTCCTTTCCTTTCCTCTCTTCCTCTCCGTCCCGTGCCGTGTCCTCTGCGTTTCTTTAACGTGCGACCTTTAGGTGTGAGGGAGTCTGGTAAGTGGTCACGGCTGTGAGGAAGAACACTGGCGGCCTCTCCGGGTCAGGGAGCAGCGCCGAGAGGAGGGGCTGGCGTGTGTGTGACCGTGCATGTCTCTCTCTCTGTGTGTGTGTGTGCGTGCGTGTGTGTGTGAGAGAGAGAGAGTCTGGGCTGGGACTGTAAAAGAGAAGCCCGAGACTAGGGGCCGTCACTCAGCGGCGCTCGGGATCGGTGCCTGGGCGCCTGCGATTCTTATCTGCCCCTCTCTCCCCCTCCTCTGTCCACGACTCCCCCGGCCCGCTCTCCTGCACTCACACACACACCGCCGCCGCTGCGTTATCGCCTCTCTCTCCCTCTCCCGTTGCGCGGGCCTATATCTTCATTCCGCTTTAAGGCAAAAACGTGTGTTGACGCAAAGCCCCTCTAATCTCACCTTCAGCGCCTTTTTCGCCGTGCTGCGCTGTCCAGAAGAAATGGATGGCTGGATGGGAGTGGAGGGAGGGACAGGACAGCGGTATTTTACACGCGGAGCTGGCAGACAGATGCCGCCGATATGCTCCCTTTGGCAGAGCGGCTCGGAGCTGATTGGCAGCGAGTCAGGTGCTCCCGTCTGACCCCCTGTAACCCATCCATCGAGAGCCAGTCATCCGGCCAGCCAGCGCTCACTCCCCTCTGGGTTGTGTGAGCCAGGGGAGGAAACCGTCACTGCTTTCCACCCTAGACACACACACACACACACACCTCACCGCACTCCCCTCCCTTTGCGCCTGCACAGCATCGCTCCACTGCTGTTATGCTACCTCAGCTAGGGAAGAGCTGTTGAATTATGGTGAGTGAGTCAACAGCAGTAATTAGACCACGAGCCAAGTCTGAGGCTGAGGGAAGAGAGGGAGGAGAGAGGGACAGAGAGATAGAGAGGGAGAGCAATAGAGAGAGATAGATACTCTAGATAGAGACTGAGAAAGGAGGGGAGAAAGACTGAAAGAAGAGTGAGAAAGAGAGCGAGAGAGAGGGGATGGAAAAGAATCAGAGAGACGGATAGGGAGAGAGAGAGAGAGAGAGAAATGTTGGCTGAATGAGCTGGCCCTACAGTAATAGGGCCACAGCATTATGAACATATTGGGTGTTATCATCGCCCCTTCTAGCAGATTGCATAAATTACACTTGGGAGACGGTAATGGGTAATGAATGGGGGTAATTTGAGTGTGGGAACCAGCACGACAGGTTGCTGTCTCTTTTTCTCTGTGCTTGGCGGAGGAGAGGAGAGGAGAGGAGAGGAGAGGAGGCAGGCGCGACAGCATATGCCACAGCCCCAACAGTTTCCCTTTCACAAGTGCCGGATAATGATTCGCTTAGTGTTGCGCATCCGCTGCGCTCATTTATGGAGCTGCTAAAGTGCAATGTAAACTCCGCGGCGAGCCAGCGGGAGGTGTGCCGTCGCTTTTTACGAGTGCGCGCTCGCCATGTTGCCTCCAGGTGATGAAAAGTAATCTGTGATTTTTTATGTAAAGGAACACAACATCGTCTGCGTAGATTTTTGATGCCGTTCCTGGCACGTTCCTTGTTCGTTTGTACTTTGTTTACTGTTTTTTTGGGGGGTCTTTGAAGAACTCCCGTTTAAAGGGGGAAGCAGCGGCACCCAGCAGCCTGAGTTGTGCTCCCTTGCAGCAGGAAGTGTGTGGGGCCGCCTCGAGGCTCTGTGGTGGTGGTAACCTCCACCGCTCTGTAGGCCCCGGGACAGCTGTGAGCAATCCCCAGCCAGGGACAGCAGCAAACGCGCCAGCATCTTTGAAAAGAGTCGTGTGTGTGTGTGTGTGTGTGTGTGTGTGTGTGTGTGTGTGTGTTTGTGCGTATGCACGGCCTCTCATTATGCTTCTTGTCTTAGAAAGTCACTCGTTTTTCCTCTTTTTTTTCATCCCTCCACCCTGTGCTGCTACCATTGTTTTGGCCCGGTGCCAAGGGCATCAAACAGTTAGAGTAAACAGTATTCGGTATCAATTTTCTGACTGTCATATAAGCCCGGCATACATGCATAATGAATTATTTTCTCTCTCGTGGCAGGCGGGGTGTGATGGTGGGGGGGGGGGGGGGGGGGGGTGCTTTGACGGTGGCGCTGAGAGGTGGTGCCCTGTGCCATATTGCGTACCCTATGTCTCCGAACATATGGTCTCCAGCAGTGGTCCCTTAGCCCCGCTCAGTTGCAGGAGTGCATCCCTGGGAATATCGCCACGATCAAACTCCGCTCCAAAACCACTCTTCTGCGTGAGCACCCCTTCTTAAGGACTTATGGATTTTTTTCCCCTCCTCTCTTTGTTCTGTTTGACGCTCATCTGGGCAGTTTGTGAATTTTCATTGTCTGACGCCGGTCGAATGCATTAGACGCAAAAAGGTAATCCCGAGCCGTTTCCGAGATCAGTGGAGCCGTGCGACGTGCGGGCTGCGGGAATAATGACAAAGTCAGCGAAAAAGCGACCATGCTTAGTCTCGCTCCACTGCACACGCATCGGAATCTCCACCGCTAAAAGACTCTGAGATGCTAAATAGGCCACGCAATGGATGCAGATGTAGCAGGCATGGTGTGATGTCACTTCCCTTCTGCTGGCTTGTGACAGCGGCACACATGGCCAACTGTGATTTCATGCATGTGGCCTCGAGGTTTCAGCGAGTTTATAGTATTTGTGCCTTCCCGAGTCCATTTTATTTGCCACACGGTGCAAACACAACGCCGTACCAAGGAGACACAGGGAAAATGCTCAATATTTAAATCAACTTCAGTCCTCTCAACAGCTCACTCTTAGCCAAAATGGCCTGAGTAGCTGCTATCATTTTGTTGTTTGTAGCCTGTGTTTGTGTATTCCCCATTCTCGACGCATCTCGCCTGGTGGTCCTTGGTGAAGTGGGGCTGTGCTGATTGCATGTAATGGTAACCATAGCCACTCGTGCACACAGCAAAAGTGGGTGAGGGGGATGACTTATTTATTTCCCTTTTCCATCCCGCATTCACGCTCCGCATTCATCATTCAGCAGTACATCGCCGGAGCCATTTCGCGCGACAACTCAACGAGGCCCTGCACTTGACCCAGAAATTAAATCCCTCTCCAAAAAAAATCAAAATGCATTTTTTTTTGTGTGTGTGTTGTCGGTTTTTTTTGTGCCAGATATAATTATAAAGCTTTTACGAGAAATAAATGTTTTTGATGGAGTCCCACTTGTTGTTTATTTATACATTTTTTTTTCACTCTTGGACAAACCATTAAAGCTAAAAGCAGAATGCCATCTTTTTGAGCACTTTTAGATGGACGTCGTTCCTGTCTTGTGTGTTTTTAGTGAATGGAGATTTTCCTCTTGTCCATTCTCTTCTCTCAGCCATCTGTGTGTTTGTGTGTGTGTATGTGTGTGTGTGTGTGTGTGTGTGTGTGTCAGTTAGTGTGCAGTGTGCAGTGTGCATGAGTGTATGTAGGCCTGTTTGAAGACTCAGTCTGACTGCACAGAGTGCTCAGCGTTACCACCCCCTCCTCCTGGCCAACTGTGACTAGCCTCAGGAAAACGCTGCGTCTGTGACCAGATGCTTCAGTTAAACAGAAATCAGACGTAGCCACACTGTTCCCAGTGCTCTTTCCATTTGTCTCATTTCTCTTCATCTCTGCGAGAGCCTAATAAAAACCACTGGGGTGTGTTAAAATTGCTCCAAGCATGATTATGAATAACATGCAATTAATTAGTCAGCGATGAAAACAGCAGTGTGTGTGTGTGTGTGTCTCACTCTCTCCCTCTCTCTGAGTGTATTGTTTATGTTTGTGTCAGCAGGTAGCAATAACCACCAGCACCCGTTCATTTAGCTGACTGTTTTCACACAGACATGCCTTGCTGCAGTGTGAAACCCGCTCGCACCTTAGAGATTTGAGAGGCTTTTAAGTCGTTGAGAATTCCATTACGCCATATGCTTTATGTCAAGAGCCATATTTATGGCTAAACACGTCGGAGCACAACGTCCCACTTATATCACGTATCTCATTATGTTTATGTATGTTGACCTTAGCCTTCAGGGTCTATTCCCACAGCCGACGAGGGCATAACTTTTGACATTAACATAAAGGATTCTGTGTTGGTCTGGCAGCAAGCACCAATCATCTTTAAAACTATTCAGCCATGATTGATGCCAGTGAAGAAAAAATAAAAAAAGATCCCTTTCCTCGGGTTGGCAAATGAATTAACATTCTGAAACCTTGAGAGAGTGAGAGAAGGAGACGAAATGAGTAAGCGAGTATTTCCCACGCGTTAAATCCACATCCAGTGTTCAGCCGACAGGCAAAGAAGTATATTCTCTCGAATCAAAAGAGGTTAACCCTGAACGTCCGGGAGAGACTCAATTCCCCATGGCAGGATTTTAATATTCAGCAGGATATGTATTATGCGTGCGTGTGTGTGTTTGTGCGAATGTGTGTGTGTGTGTGTGTGTGTGTTTTGGGAGGGTTGGGGTGTGTGGCATGACGGAAACAGAGCTCACACCTCTCCAGCTCATAAATATTTCATGTTCCTCGGGCAGCTTGGGAACACGACAGGGCGTTGTAGTACAGCGTTTACCTCTGACAGCCAGAAAACAGTCCATCTGTGGCCATTTTTTATTCCCTTCTCTTTTTTCTTCCGGGGGTGGGGGGGAGCGGCCCGGATTCGCCTCCGGAAGGCTGCCGCGGAGGACTTGTGGAGGTGAGCAGGTCACCTGAGTGAGCGAGTCACGGACAAGATTAGAATCTGAAGCCAGGACAGAGTCGGCCTTGAGACGGGAGAGCGAGAGCATTTTATTATTCTGTTTAGAGGATCTTAAAGGACGTAAAATTGGCCGTAAACTCCATTGTTTTGGCAGGTTAATGACAGAGGGGCATTGATTAGGGCGTATAATCATTCTCCATGGCTGCAGTTACACTGTGCAGTTGGCAGTGGTTCTTTGGAACTCCGTTACAAAGATCCTGACGGTACAACCAAGGTCTTTTGTTCACGTCTACTCTTAAGTTTCCCGGAGAGAAGGGAAGAGAGCGGAGAAAAAAAAGGAGCAGCAGCTCAAGATGTCTCTTTCTGGAGTGTTTCTGCCAGAGGTTATTTGAAGTGCACACAACTCATTTGCAAAGGAGAGAGAGAGAGAGAGAGAGAGAGAGAGAGAGAGAGAGAGAGTACTTATCACTCAATCTGGAATACATTACCCTTAACTTCCCTTAGCGCTCTCTCTCTCTCTCTATCTCTCTCTCTCTCTCCCTTTTCTTTCTCTCTGTTGTTCACCGTTGACATCCCCAGCCCAACTTATTTTCGCATGCCGAGATGTTGAAGCAACAAAGAACACAGAGCTCCAGCACAAACTAACAGGGGAGGGGGGTTACGGCTGTGTCTTCTCCCCGTCTTTTGTGCACCCTTGGTGGGAGCAGCACTTACAAACACGTCCCTGAAAATCCCTGGTCCTCCCAGTCCCCTGAGCACAAAAGAGAAACACTAGACTAGAGGACTAGACTGTCACACAAACCTGATGCCCAGACATCCATGACCAAATCGGATTGCCCGGTGCTGACATCCGCAGGCTTCTTTATCTTTCCTGTACGTCTTGTCTGGCTTTTTTTATGCAAAGATGTGGGATCCCTGGAATAATTATCTGCCATCAAATCAATCAGCGGCGATGCCTTAAAACCTGTCAGCGCAGCGGAGTGCTGTGGTGGTGGTGGTGGTGGTGTGTGTGTGTGTGGGGGGGGGGGGGGGGGGAGTGGCGGCGGTGTGCAGACGCTTCCTGCTCGTCTCGGGCTTCATCTCGGCCCGCGTGTGTGCAAACTCTTGATCTGGAATGAAAGATGGCGCCGTGTGGGACATTGTTGAATTCCTGCCATTTCGAGAGGAATAACCTCCAATCCCTTTTTTTCGGAACGCCGAATGCAGGCGGTTTTCTTGTGAGTTTTCTTTGTGACTGATTGCTTCCAAGCGGGATGAAGTCCTTTTCCTGTGCTTAAATAAAAGAGAGAGAAAAAAAAACCCTTATGGCTGTGAATCCACTTTTGGGTATTGTAGTGATTGTGAAAAATCGCATCCCTCCGAATCAAGTAGCTTTTCATTCGCCGCTGATCTATATGGCACTGATGCAGCCACCCAAGGCCAGCTAATGGCAATAACACATTCCTGATGCATGGAGCGGACGCACGAGGCTTTAAGTGATTGGCAAGAGCTGAGGGATGTTGTAATCCAAATGTGATGCCTGGCCAACAGTTGGAAAAATGGGCTCGCTTTTTTATTCTCTTGGAACGGGGAGAGAGGGTGGGGGGGGAGAGATCTGTTGGAAAAGCAATCTGTCTGTCAGCATGTGCTTGGGTCCTTCCTCCGCGCCCTTCGTCCCGTCACGAGGCCAAGCCGAGGCAGCCGTTTTGCTGCGGGACCTTAAGCAAGGCCACGGTCCAAGAAAGAGGAGGCTGGAGAGATGGGCAGAGGGACAGAAGGAGGGAGGAGGAGGAGGAGGAGGAGGAGGAGGGTGGAGAGAATCATCCAGTGATCAATAGAAAAAGAGAAAGGAAGAAAGAGGGAGTGAGCGAGAGAGAGAGAGAGAGTGAGTGAGCGAGGGGCTGCAATTACCATTTTGTGGTCCCCTTCTGCGAGACACATTCAAGTAAATAATTAAGCCTTTCAGTTAAAAATGCCCATTAGATGTCAAGGTTTACAAAAACGGGAGACGCGAGTCGGGGTGGGGGTGGGACTGGCCTTGAGACAAGTGCAAATTAGAGAGAAGGGAATAACTGCCTCTGACTTGTTGGGAGGGTGTTTGTGTATGCTATCTTGCTCTCTCTTTCCCTCCCTCTCTCTCTCACACACTCTCTCTCTCTCTCCTCCTCCTTCTTTTGCCTTCACTTCTTTTCACTTTTCCTGCCGCGGTCCCAGAGCGCGGCTGCTTTTTCTTCTCTGACACGCCTAGCTGTTTTGAACGATGTCCCGGCCTGCTTTTTGCGAGGGGGAGAGAATTACTGTAGTCCATTCCGCTCGGAACCGGGGGGAATACATCGCTACATCATGCTGTCAGCGGCCCCAGCGCCCAGCCCGACCCGACCCGGCTCTGTGGTAGAGCATTTCATGGAGGGGGCGAGGAGAGGGAAGGGGGTGGGGGTGTTTTTTTGGGGGGGCGGTGGCGAGGGGGCAAAGCCGAGCTGCCAAGATCAACTGCCCGCTTCCATTTCCTCTGAAACAGAGGGACACTCATTCTCTGCGCCTGCTCTCTCCCGCCTCTCCTCGCCGCTGCTCTCTTCTCCTCCAGATCACTCGGCAAGCTACTACATCATAATCAGACACCACCCTCCCACCCTCTATACCCCCCCCCCACACACACACACCCCAACCCCCCCAAACACGCCTTTTAGTGCCCAGCAGTAACCCCCTGTCTCCATAAATCTCTCAAGGATACCAATGTATCTCTGTGGACCCTTGTAAAGTGCAATGGATAGCGATGTAGGTTTGCCTTTGTAAGCCCCAAGCCCCCCCTACCCCCAAGCACCACCTCAGCCCCCCCCCCCCCCCCCCCTTGAGCACACCCTACACCCCACCCCAGTCACCACAAGAGTAATGCTGCCTGAGTTTGGGTTGGTGCCACTTTTATCCTCTAAACCCCGCTCACAGAACACACAGTCAGTGTGCGTGTGTGTGTGTGTGTGTGTGCGTGAGTGTGTATGTGTGTGTGTGTGTGTGTGTGTGTGTGTGTGTGTGCTCGCATGTGTGTGTGTGTGTGTGTGTGTGTGTGTGTGTGTGCAAATAGCACTATGTGCCATACGGACTCAATTACCATACAAAGCTGTTTTTTTGGGCGCTCTGGTCCAGCGCCCTCCGCCGCCAGTTGACCTTCACGGTGCTGAGAGAGTCTCCACACCAGTCAAGGTAACTTTTCAACTGCTCTGGCAGCTTGGCACAGCGGGGGGAAAGCGATATCTCCCAGTTCAAAATCCTGACGGCCAAGTGCGCTCTTTTCATACATTAAAACACAGTTTCCAATCCAGGGCATTAGTTATGGATTGCATTCCGCCGATGAATAGCGCGAGTGTTTTCCTGTGTCTGGGGGTGTCACTTTATGACTGCATGGTGGCGGTTGTGGTAAGATTGAGCCTGAGGGGTCTCTTACATATTTTGAGCGGCGAAGTGTTTCGACAAATGACCATTTCGCACGACATCAAATATTCCGTTTGCGTACGGTCGAACGCAAAGCGGCGCAGGTTCCGCGTGCTACTGAAAAAGAACAGAGACGTTCCGGGCGTCGTGTAGCAACACGTCCTCTTAACCGGGTAACTGCCACGGACGCATGTCCTCTCCGGCCAATGCAAGAAAAGTGGATGTGGCGGCTTTGATGTGGAATCTGCCCGATGTTAAAGGATTTGTCTCAGACAGTGGGCCCGGCCGCAATTCACTTTAGACCACTTTGTGTGTCGGCTTGCGGGGAAGGAGTGGAAAGATCACCTTGGCAGGCTGTCGCACGCTGGAATTTCCAGGCCAAACAAGTGCTTCGCCGGGCCCAGCCTTCTCCTCCTCCTCCACCACCACCACCACCCCACCCCACCCCGCGAGCACCCCTCACTAAATCATGCACCTTCCAAAACACTGTTCTGTTTTCCAGCTCGACGGCGGTAGAGCACGCCACACGGCCTGCTATATTAAAGTTAATTTCTCCGACACTAACCACAAGGCCATTTTCACTTCATTTTGGTGTGCTGGGTGACGCGTCTCATTTCCATGTGTCATATAAAAAGGTTATCATTACCGTGGCGCTGCAGCTCGTTTTTGGAACAGGGCTGTGACAGATCTGTGTGTGTCCGTACCAGACCGTATAGATTTTATAGACGTTTGAGATATGTTTTAGAGACGTTTTTCCAGTGTTCATCTGTTTGGAACGGTAACACTTGTTGCACTTGTTGTAAAATAGTGCCTGGGGGGCTTTGGTATTGCAGCAGGGAGATTGAAAATGGCCTGGCCTTTGAGAGAGCGCGAAAGAGAGTGAGTGTGTATGTGTGTGTGTGTGTGTGTGTGTGTGTGTGTATGTGTGCGTGTGTGTTTGTGAGCGAGAGAGCGAGCTTTCGTGTCTCACAGTTAGCGTCGGTGCTCCAGCTCTATAGCCTGGCTCGGCTTGTCTCGCTAATTGGCCATCCATCTCCCCCTATTGCCAGGCAGCCAGACTGCTTGCCTCACACCCGGGCCATGCCTACACACACAAACACACAGAGTCCCCAGAGCCAGCCCACCAGCAGTCATACACACACACACACACACACACAAACCAAGGCACACACAAACAAACGCACACACAATTCCTTAGAGACTTCTCACAGCAAGACCGTGTAAACACAGTGACATACAAATAAACAGGCATACACAGCGGTCACATGCACGCACACACATTCCCAATTTAGCGACTGTTCCCAGAGCAGATTGTGAATTCCCATATTGTAGACACAGTCACAGACAGTCTCAGTTATCCTTCTCAAGGTACTTCTCAAACTCTTTTACAGACACACACACACACACACACACACACACCCCCCCACACACACACACACACACACACACACACACACACACACACGGCCACACACACGCACACACACACACACACACACACACACACACACACACACACACACTCACACACACTGGGCAGGCAATCTTGTTTGTTTTTATGGTCACTTCCCTGCATCCCCAAGATGGCCTTCTGTCCAGCGCAGAAACACTCTGGTCGCCCTCCACTCTGCCCAGGGTGCAGCGTTGGGGGAAGAAGGCCGCCTCTGTTGGGCTCTTCACTTAGCATTCAGCCCACGTCCCCCTGTCGGGCCCGGCCCGGCCGAGAGAGCTGCTCCACTTTTGAAAGGACACCTGGAGTATTATCTTACCAGACACAGCCAGCGCAGAGGTGACAGGGGAGTCAGCAAGGGTGCCGACCACTTTCCCTTTCTAATCTCCACACCAGTGGTGTGAGAGGCTCAGGGAAGGGGCACCTCGTCTCAGTTGTGTGTGTGTGTGTGTGTGTGTGTGTGTGTGTGTGTGTGTGTGTCTCTCGCTGTGTGTGTGTGTGTGTGTGTGTGTGTCTGTGTCTGTGTCTGTGTTAAGTATATATTTCTATATGCTATATATTTGTACAGTATGTATTTATATATGAGCGTGTATCTGTATACAGACATGCATGCATACATACATACATACTGTATATACATGCACATACTTACTGTACATACATACATGCCTACACACATACATACACACACACATCTATACATTTTGTTTGTTGTGTGTGTGTGCATGGGTGGCATTCTGTCGTCTCTCCTCTGTGCCCAAATGGCGTCCGTGAGTAAACAGCCCTGTTGCTAATGAACCAAACAGTGATTTCACGCCACGCGGCACCTTCCCCAAATAACCCTCCCTGCGCTGCCATTTCAGAAGCGGCCATTTCAACAGGTGCCTGTGTGTCTGTTGTGTCACTGGAGCGTGGCTGTTGACCAGCCCCAATTCAACCCCCCACTCCCCCCCCCACCCTCAGCGGTAATCCCAGCGCCTGGAAAGGATCCCGTCGCATATCAATTAATGTCGGGGAGCCGGGGCCCTTTCGCCGAGGCCCCCGGCTTTTGTTTACAGCCCTGGGAACAGCTGCCGTGGCTAACCTTCAGTCCCCTCGAAAAGCCGCTGACTCCCTCCAGCAGGTGGGGATGTGGTGTGGTGGTGTGTGTGGGGGGGGATGCTGCTGCGTGACAGTGCCTCAAGGCCTAGCCCCGGGGCCACTCCTGTGTCGGAGTGCAAATGAGTGTGGCCTGTTTTTAGGCTGCCCGCTCCTTCCTTCCATGCTCGAACCAAAAACTGGCCTAGTGAGTAGTGGATGGTGGCCAAAAGCAAGAAAGATTAGCCTTTTTTTAACCCCTTTTCTTTTGCAATGGCATGTTTGATGAAGATGTAGAGTTGGGTGGTGGTGGTGGAGACATTCATCCCTCTTGACAAGTTCCTGTTTACATCACAAACAAAGAGCACCCAACCCTCTTCACTTCAGGACAAGCTTAAGCCCTTATCATCTCCTCCTCTTCCTCTTCTCATATTATACTGAGCTATTGCACACAGACAATACCCTTTGACCTTTGCAGAGTTCAAAGGGCGGCATAAGGAATGCGTCATCATCGTCTCCAGGGAGCCGGGTCTCCGTAAAACACCCTCAGGAAGCACCGCTAGCTTCTCCACGTAGCGCTCTTGCTAGCCGTGGTGGCTAACGCTTGAGGCCAGCCAGACTCAGACCTGTGGCTGCTGATTAGTCCCTTTCTCCCCCCCTGTGTGCTCAGGCTCCCGGGGCTACTTTCTCTCGTCCTCCTCTCTGTAGGAGGTCATAAATTGGTTGAGTTAGGTTCCTCCAGGGCCCCGGAGCGGCCCAGCAGCAGGGTAGGGACAGGGCCAGTGCCAGTAAGCCACTCCACTCACTATGTAAGCCAGCCCTGGGGGCAGTGAGAGGCAGAAGGGGGGACCGGGTGTGTGTGTGTGTGTGTGTGTGTGTGAGTAAGAGGATGAATGGGAGAAGAGCATCGCTGTTTGCCCTCAGACGTGCACACTCACACACACACACACACACACACACACACACACATACAGTACAGTCATACACACACACACACACACACACACACACACACACACACACACACACACACACACACATATACAGTCACGCACCCATCCACACACACACAACACACACCCACACACATTCACCCACCCACACACACACAACACACACCCACACACATACACACCCACACACACCGCCTGACTCCAGCAGCCAGCAGAGTGGTTTGGCAAAAGAAGGTGGGAGGGCTGTGATCCCCAGTCGACTCGTTGCCTAATTATCATTCCCGTCCCGGGTTATAATTATCATTCGGCAGCTCGAGCCATGTCGACTGCTGGAGAACTGTACGTTCGACTGCGTTATCAATGCCACAGCACAAATGCTATTTCATCTGCCTAATTATAAGATTTGGGCTTTGTGATAAAGCGCGCGGAACGCGGGGCGTGCTATTATGCCGACACAGATTGGTGTGACGGAGCGATGCGGCGATTCCTCCCTAAAAATAACCCGGGCGCATGGAGAGCCTGATAATTAAAAGCCACTGTTCCCCCAACAGAATGTAAATCAGCCAATCTGGGATTATGAATCAAGGGCACTACGCTACCTCGCCTGGCTCTGGACTGGAACTAGAAGAAGGCGGAGTGGAAAGAAAAGAGAAAGGAAAATTGGGGCTATAAACAGAAGGGCAATTGTTCATTTACTTTTTAATCATGTGTTGTGCGTTGATGATGTGGGGGTGGGGGGGGGGGGGGTGGTGGGGTCGTTAACATCTAAAACTTTCTGTGCCGATTTATTGCAGTTTGTATGAATGATGGAAATTGTATGATTAACTAACACAAGCTTTCAAGACTTGATTTGTGTGGGCTAGGGCGGTTCACAATTTGCATTCACACCAAAAAGACTATTAAGAAAATCAATAACGCTCTTGAATATTTCCACATGATAAACATCTCCGTTCCGCAGGCAAATGAGATTAATGTGTGTGACAAGCTCGGTCTCCGTTGACTCTAAACAGGCAGAATTCTAATGCCAGCCAAGTCAGACAAAATGAGTTCCGCCTGCTCAATCTGATCTCACGCAGAGATCGAGCAAACAAGAAAGAGAAGGAGAGAGAGGCGAGATATGCCGGGTAGAGAGATTGATAGATTGATTGGGGAGTGAGAAAGCAAGACAGAGAAAGATAGTGAGATTGAGAGAAAGCGAGAGAGAGAGAGAGAGAAAGAGAGAGAAAACGAGAGAGAGAGAGAGAGAGAGTATTTCCCTGTGGAGATGTTTTAACTGACAGCTTCGCTGGATGCAGTCTTGTCATCCACCAGTTCCTCAGAGGGTCCACTGCACAAACAGGAGATGTTTTCTCTTTGACCCCAATTACCGGAGGTGTTCCTTTACCCGGGCTAATCCGGGCCAGATAGAGTGTCTCTGACGGTCCGGCCCCGGAGATCTCCCTCTCCCTCTCTCCCTTCCCCTCGCCAACCGGCCGCACAGATGCATCACGCAGCCCCAGAATGGGGTGGAGAGCGAGGGGAGGCGAGGGCGGAGGCACGGGCGGAGGTGCGGGTGTGGGGCATGTCATGGGCGTGCGTACGTGGGCGGGAGGGTGGAGGAGTGGAGAGTTAAAGCGTCCCCTTAGGCTGACGCTGCCTTCTCGCTCTGACAGTTGGTAAAGTGGTTTGGTTGCCACAGGAGGCCGAGGCAGTCAGGGCTCTCTTTTTTCCAGGGCCTTGACTGATCGCCACTGAGCCCACGGATCTGCTCTCTTCTGCATGGCTTATCCTCCCACCCTCCTACCGCTCTCTAACCCTGTCTACCTCCTACTGACACACACACACACACACACACACACACACACACACACACACACTACAGCCCCATACTGCTCTAGCACATGCACAACACACACACATGCACACACACACTACAGCCCCACACTGCTCTAGCACATGCACAACACACACACACACACACACACGCACGCACGCACGCACGCACGCACGCACGCACGCACGCACGCACGCACGCACGCACGCACACACACACACACACACACACACACACACACACACACACACACACACACACACACACACACACACACACACACACACACACACACACACACACACATTACTAGTCCTCAGGATCAGGGTCTCTTGATCTTTAGATCTTTAGTGATGGCTGCCTTAGCATCTTTGATGATGGAATACTCTTCATCCCTGATTTCAGTATTACCTTCTGCAGCGCAATGGTCATACCGCTGAAGGGTCTGTTTCTGTGCTCTTGAGGGCTGTCACATTCTTCAGACATTTTGAGAATCTTAACGCCAGTTTTGCCTCACTGTCAGTCACGACGACGGCAATGTCCTTGAAACTCTTTTGACATCCTTGTCCATCAGGGCAGAAAAGATAGCAGCCTGCTGTTCCACACCGCACTCCACCGTGTTGTAGGTGGCGTTCCAATGAGTTGTGGAGTCATTTATTAGTGGGTGATGAACAGGCAATTCCAGCACTTCCTGCTTGGTTTTCAGGGGCATGGGCGTCCGTGATGCTTCGGTGGGGAAAAAAAACTAGTCACCTTCCTAATCTTCCTCAAGAGTCAGGACACCTGATTTATTGAGATGGCATTCTTGGCAGCAGACACGTTGACTGCATTCAGTTTTCTTGTTGTTGTCTGCAGTAGCACTGTACTGTAGTATTAGGCCCTGCTGTGAGTCACGTTGCGGGGGCGAGGGAATATTATACCTTAGCTTGAGCATATGCAGAACTCCTGCCTCTTGCACCATGGCATAAGGCTGCACATCTTTGGCTGTACACCCCACCTCCTGTGGGGCGTAGAAGAAGTTATTTTCCTAACCGACTCACCTCCTTGCACCGTCACTTGACACACTGGGACGATGTCTCCACAGACGAGCCAACGTTTCAGCATAAGTGTTCCTCACTAAATCCAAAATAGATAGAGTCTTTCATTGTCCTATAAGGATATACTTTTTCACACATGTTTTTTTTAGCTCTGAACTGATCAGCTTCGGAATCATGGGAATGGTTATTTGACTTATTTCGGGTTGAATGATGGCTGTCTCGCTTCCCCCTAGCGTCTGTGAGCGAGAAAATAAAAAACGTGCTTGCATGTTTGTGCCACCGGGTCGGCCTCACGACCGATGCTCATGAGAAGGCAGACTGACCTATTGAGGAGTGTTGTAATATATAGACGCTAAAGCTGTAGGGGAAGCTCTGCAGAGAAACCTGCAAGCGTAAAATGAGAAAACGGTGAAGAAATCGCCAAACCTGCCCAGTTCCTCTTCAACTCTATGCTGCCCATGTCCTGAACCAAACAATGCACACATGCTCTGAACCGTGTTAAGCCAACAGAGTGGGACAATCTTTTTTCACAAACACATGTACACACACACACACACACACATACACACAGACACACACACACAAGGCTAGTGAAGAGTATGTCCGTTAGCGATGTTGGCACATATGACAACACTCCACTGCAAGCCGGATGCTGCGATGATGACAAACACGATACCTTCATGTTAAATGCATACCGCCACTATTCTTAGACGTACAGTGCATTAGGGCTCCGTGCCACGGAAGGCTGTTCAATCCACTTTAACCTTTGGGATTGGAAGTGGCATGTTGGATGGGGTCTATTTTTGTCATTATTGTCTCCCGTTCCACTGGGATGCTGCGATGGAGTAGATGAAGTCAGAGGATTGGGGAGGAAATATTTCATCGCTCCGGCAGTCACTGTGAAGCCACATTATGTTTTTATTTGACTACCGTCATGCATGTCTGGAATACCATTTTTTTGAAGTGTTATGTGTGTCATTTCAAAATGGTGAATGATCAACATAATGTGTACAAGAATATACTAATATTACTATAGAAATTTCCAACTCAAATAAGCCCTCAGTAGGCATGACATGAGAGGTTCTAGAAGGATTCAGAAAGAATGAGGGTGTTAGCACAAACACAAACAGGGGATTTTTTTGCTGCTATAAATGCACTTTAATTGTGCTGGAACACTAGTGTTGTTAATGCCTAATGCCTTACACCGTAATCTGCGCTCAAATTCAAGAAACTTGCTGTCATCTGTTTGTGGTTGCGCCATCCTGTCCAACTGACCTCTCTGTTCGGTAAACAAAGTCAAACGCTGCATTTTCTGCCCTTATCTGTTGATGGAGAATTCTGAAAGTTGCCAGAGATTTACCATAATCCCTTACTCAGGGGAGCCCCACTTATGCAAATGAACTGCTAAATACCATCTATTGCAATTAGCCTCCAAATGGCTGACTGAACTCCCCTTATTAGCCCGTTGCCAACAATAGGCCCGGGCGGGCATTCCTGCAAGTGTGCTGCATGCGTGCTATGTTGCCTGTAATCTTCTCATAATGGTGACCTTGAACGTTCTCTCTCTCTCTCTCTCTCCTTCACAGAAACACTGATGGACTCCACCACGGCAACAGCTGAGCTGGGCTGGACCGTCTATCCCCAGTCAGGGTCAAGTGAAAACAGCGTGAGTGCAAGCAAAGCAAATAAAAAAAAATCCACCTTAATCAATCGGCTTCGCTTCCTCTGCCACTGTATAGCCAGCACAGTGCTTTACAGCACACTCAATACTCCACAGCAGTGCATAGTGCATACCTAATCATCTCTCTTTCTCTCTTTTCACTCTCTTTCTCTCTTTTCACTCTCTCTCTCTCTCTCTCTCTCTCTCTCTCTCACACACACACACACACACACACACACACACACACACACACAGAGAGAGACACACATGCACACGTGTCAGCCAGAGCTACCGTCATAATAACGATTCTACTTCTGTGGAATCGGTCATAGGTAATTTATTCATTTCCAGGCAAAGAATTGATCGTTTCATTTCGCCTTTATTTTTCTTTTTCTTTTTTTTTTATAGCCAACGCTTTCTTTATGAAATATAGATATCCCTCCCTGAACATGGGGAAAGTTTTAAAAGGTGCTATCTATTTTTCACAGACGGTATATAAAACCCCAGTGTAATTGCTGTTAACCCTGCATGGCTCATTGGCTTGTTGCGGAATGTATTATCCAGCCATTCCCAGGTGGGAATAGCACCTCTCCTTCCCTTTCTTCCTCCTCTGTGCCAGAGGTGAGATTGTGCTGTAGAACTGGCATATCCCCTAGCCAGGAGCCCCCATTAACAACCAGGACAGATAGGGGAGTTCTCATCTGACGGAAGGGGAAACTGATAATTATAGTTTGTATTGCAACCGTATGCAATGATGGATGTTTAGCACGCGCGTGCGATGAGTCAGTCAGCTTTCACTCTCCCCTCTCAGTGAGTTATACGGTCCTCACATGGCCACAAACATTTGTGTGTGTGTTCAGTTGTGCTGATCTCGACACTCATCTTCTGCCACTTAGTGTACAGTTGGTCTCCATGTGCAGAGAGCGGGGTGGCTGTATAATTTATGGGTGCGGGTTTTTTAATTTTCTGAAAGCACACTGGGGAATGATAGGGGGAATTTTATGGATCTTCTCTCTCATGGTTTTTTTTTTTTGCCCACCAAACCAATTTGCGGAATTTACACGAGCCAAATGAACTCCGCCTAAATGATCTTTTTCTACTACTGTTTGTCCTAGAAAAGGTCTCTTGCGACCGAGCCCGACTGATCATCGCAAGTGCATTCAGTGCCCTCGCCAGCTCGTGTGCCTTGGACATCTGGCAACGTTTGTGCGACAAAAAAAAAAAAAAAAGAGACAGAGAGAGAGACTGAAGACTAAGTAGATCCTCTCAGAATTGAGTTACTGTCCTTGCTTAGCTAAATATGACTTTTTCTGACACTTAGGCCAGTTGTTAGCTGGGCTTACGACATGAGGCTTTAAGCCGGGCTAACAAGACCAGGCTCTGTTTGCTAAATAACGGCTTCCTCTCTCGCTCGCTCTGCTCCTGGGCAGGCACTCAGCGCCGTCACCTTGGCAAGCTTCCTGTTTATTGTTGCCTGCGTGCATGCGCGCGCATGTGTGTGTGTGTGCGCGCGTGTGTGTGTGCTTGCATGCAAGGTATGAAGCTGCCCGTCTTTATGGGGCCTCGAACGTCAACTTGGTGTAAATTATTTCCGAGAGGCTTGCCAGAGAGCTGGTTGCCCCCGCGGCCGCACGCAAAGCCCGGCCCCGGTCGGGTCCGAGCTAAACCAGAGCGGGACGCTAACCCCCCAACCCCACCTCGTTGCGTAGCAGAACACAGGCTCCTCTGGAGTGGTCCGAGGAAAGAGGAGGAAAATATGTTGTTGAGTAATTTGCTGGTGTATTTCAGAAAAACCACTCCCTATTTTATTCAATTATTTATGCTTCTGTGGTCGGTCTCGGAGCTGCTCTAAATTATACCATGCCGTGCATGTGTATGCTGAGCAGAAAAAAAGGGGGAAAAGAACAAAAAAAAGAGAAAGAGAGAGAGAGAGAGAGAGAGAGAGAGAGAGAGAGAGAGAGCAAGAGAGAGGAAAGGAAAGTCCTTCAAGACCCTCCGTTTGCTAGACTTCAAAGTTTTTCAGATACAATTTTCCTCACACTCATCACTGCAAACCTGAGGGCATGCAGCCTCCTCCTTGCTGATTGTTACAATCAATACGAGAGAACAAAGACTCGCCGTGTCTCTCTGACTCCCGCCCACCTCTGGAGCCAATCTGAGTGGAATGAGATTTTTTTTCTCCTCTCTCTCTCTCTCTCTCCCTCCCTCCCTCTCTCCATCCCTCCATCCGATGACAATGTTTAGAGCATTACACACACTTTGCATCACTTTGGCTTTCATCTCAGCAAATGAATACATTAATACGTAAAAGAAGCCAGGAAAAAAAAGAAACAATATCCAGAGCTAATTGAATTACCGGGCCGAAATCATAACGTCAGACTTCAGAAGGAATTATCAAAATATATAAAGTCAGACATCATATGAAATTGCACCCATCCGCAGAGTAAGGGCCTGTTTAGTTTTATCTATAAAACTCCAGTGTGCGTCGAGGCACAACTATTTCTGTTAAAGTGTCCCTGGTCATTGTAGGAAAATGATGTGGTGCCCAGGAATGCTGTTTATACGTCCAAGTCACAGATGGGTCTCAGCAGTCCCCAGACTCAGAATACTGAGACTACAGTAAGGGAGAGAGAGAGAGAAAGAGAGAGAGAGAGAGAGAGAGAGAGAGAGAGAGAGAGAGAGAGAGAGAGAGAGAAAGAGAGAGAGAAGCAATTGAAGGAGAAAGAGTGTCAGAGTGACAAAGAAAAGACAGAAATAGTGTAAGAAAGAGAGAGAGAGAGTGAGAGAGAAAGGGTGCGAGAGAGGGAAAGAGAGAGAGAGAGAGAGATTTTCAGCCACACAATTTCATCCAACTCTCAGGCTAGACATTGAATCAGATCCACGAGAATGTCCCCCTCCCCTTTAAGGTCCAACAATGGAGGGTGGGGGGATGGTTTTTACAGAGTTCTGCTTCTGTGGCTCTCTGATTGGACTGATTTTCTTGTCATACTTTTTCTTTTCTTTTTTCTTTCTTTTCTCTTTCTTTTCTTTTCTTTTTTCCTCTTGGCTGGCCGAGCCAGACCTTACTCATATGCTTTTATTGGAAAATGGGTCTGGAGTCCGACCCCCACTAAGACACAACACATTTGGGGCTGTGGGGGGAGGGAGCCGAGGGAGCCGAAGAGGGTTGGGCATGGGGGGGGTGTGGGGGCCCCCCTACAGAAGTGCCTGACAGGTGTGGTAACAGGAGTCCCCGAACCTGTACGTGAGGGGCGCTCGCCGTTATTGTCTTACACACACGCGGGCCTCTCTGAGGATTAACGGCCGGATCAGTGTCATTCAAAACACGGAGCCTTCCATCAGCGCACTGCTTTCATGACACTGGATAGCTTTAGTAAAATACAGCCAAAACCTGTTATGCAATATATTAACGGCAATGTCTGAAATGAAGTTGGGAACCCACAATGAGCAGGTCATTTACTCGTTCATTCAGTTCATTCAGTCACGCGTTCACGCTGTACATATTTGTCTTTAAAAAGCAAAAGGCTTCTCTCTGAAGTGAAGCCAAGTACAGTCCCCTCCTCCTTACTGAGCGCTCGGAGAGAAATGTAACCTAACATTACTGGGCAGACTAGATTTATTGTTTCACTTTTATCGCAGCCAGGTGTATGCATGCTTTATGTATCTCTGTTAGCTGTCATTATGGCTCTCCACAATAACTGTTATCCGGGAGGCAGCTGTGCGGGCTTGCGTCAGCTTGCGTAGCACTGGCAGCCTCCGGTGCGACTACAAAAACCGGTGTTATCATTAACTCCACTTGTAATAACGGTCAAATTATTTTGAGAGCTTGGCGGCTACGCTACAGGCTCAGAACATGGGTGGGTTGGGAAGTGTGTGTGTGTGGGGAGTGTCATTTACGATGCACACCGGGAAAGCATATGCAAGAAGAAAGCCCTGTTTCAGCACTGACTGATCTGTGGTGTAAATGTCTTGAGTTCAGTGTTTTAGCAGAGTGGAAGAGGCGGAAATGTGAGTACTTGACCTCTACCACCCCACGTTTAAAAAATGAGGATATCACTCAACATGATTTTGGGTGATTTGTGGTGGATGAACACACCACAGTTGTGCAAGCCTTTTGTGCCCCTGAGAATGACCCTGATGTCAACCAGTTACAATGTGTGACACAGTACATTTTATACCACAGTACAATTTGTCATATCTGGGCCTTATGCTACAGAGGCCATATACTGTACAGTCAGGCAGACAAGTTGTTAAAAGGAGATTATTTACAAATAAAGATTGGAAAGATAAACTGAAGCCATGGAGTAAAAAGAGATAGAGAAATGAACGATAATGGAGTATCTTTATAGGAGTTCCTTGTACTTATGCAGCTAAAAGAGTTCTGGCAAAATCTTTCATGTGGTATTATTTTAGGGGGCTTTGTGCTTCAGTACTCACTCGTATCCTTAGCAATAACTCTGCTGCATCATGAGTTTTATGGGGGAAGGTCTTGGAGCTCTGTCAACCGTTTGTTGTGTGTTGTGCAAACGTCAGCGCGGCACAGGTTCATCCTCAGGTGTGTAACGGTCTCCTTTTATCTCGTTCCCGTGTTTGTACTTGGCGATACGGGCGCCATGAGGGCAGCAGTACGGAGCATGTGTTGAGAATTATCTGCCGCGATATCCCATACTTGGCGCACACGAATGCCAACGTACTGTGTGTCGGATCCCTAATTGGGGGGAAAAATGTGTTGAAGCGCTTTGATAAAGACCTTGCTGACACCTTATGTAAGATGTGTTATTTCCCATGGATTTCCATAAAAGTTCCGCACGCTCTACCCACCCCTGCTCTTGATGCTGCAAATTAAATTAAATTCTTGGCGCAGTTACGTAAGACAACTGCTGCAACTCTCGTTTCATCTCGCTAAGAGAATTAATACATTTGTATTGTTTGACAATGCAGTAAATGATTAACAAGCCTTTTTGAATTTCCACAAGTCCGTCGTTCAGTGCCTTCAGAGCTCGAAAACATGTGCTGAGCAGTTTTATGTTACCGTCTTTCAGGATGTCTTCTGGTGTCTGTTTTGCAACTTTGGTTTGTTAAATGACAGTTGAATGACAAAGCAATTTCAGGGCCAAGAACATCATTCCATTTCTGCAGTATGTCTCTGCAGTATGTCATTCATAGTCTCCCTCTGTGCTTTTAGTGAGGTGCAGTGCCCGAAATAGCTGTTGGAGATATTTCAAAATGGCGTCTTTATGCTTTTCATTTAGGATTTTATGACTGAAGTCTAGTGCTTTCTTTTTCTTTTTTTCTTTTTCTTTTCCTTTTTGGTCTCCCCGCAGAGACAGTCGTTTTGTGACAGCATCGCCGATCAGACTAAGAGGGAACGTGGGAAGTTCAAAAAAAAAGCACAGATGGTTGTAGAGTTAGCCCGTCTGCATGTGGCATGCAACAACGAGGCACGCAGAACCAGCCTTCACTTTCTCTCTCTCTCTCTCTCGCTCTCTCTCTCTCTCTCTCTCTCTCTCTCTCTCTCTCTGGTGACATGCAGTTTGTTTATAGTCTATTGACATGTATGGAGTTCATTCTACAGCAAGGGGTGACCCCTAGTTTAGTTTGATTGTCAATTACGTTTGGCCTATAAAACAGTACTTTACCATTTAAAGGCTTCTCATCAGGGAACTAAATCTTTCTGTGGTTATGCGTTTTTTAATATGTTTTTTCATGGAAATACAGAAAAATGACAGTCTAGGCCTGGCAGCGTTTTTCAATTGTCATGTTTCTGATTTATCCGAAGGGAAATATGCAAACTTGATCCACATGTAGATTCTAGGAGTGGGGTTAAGAATGGGAATAGGAAGCTTGTTTGTCTAACTTCACATGTTGTGCATTAACAGTGGA